>NW_010973138.1:4271853-4297923 GCF_000737465.1 Haliaeetus leucocephalus
CCCCGGGGCTGAGGGGACGGGGGCGCGCGCGTGGGCTGGGGAGTAAAACGGGGTGCGTGTGCGGTGTGGCTTCCCGCACCCACCCACAACGGGGGTGTTCCGAGAGGAACTTACCGGGAAACCTCTAACAGCTTCTTACCGTGTTCCGCTCCCCCCCCGAAGTTAAAGGGAAGAGACCAGTATGGTTGAAAACTCTCCAGCCCCGTTGCCAGAAAGGGCAATATATGGATTTGCTCTTTTTTTAGGATCGTGGTTTGGCTTTAGTAAGTATACCGGGTACTGATTACTTAACCGAAAAGTGTTTTGCTTTGCTTACGGGACAAATGTAATTCCGGTAAGACCATCTGAAAAGGATCAAAATTGTATTGCACCGCTTATTGTAAGGGTGCATGATGAAGGACTAAGTGAGCATTACTTGCCAGAGCTGTCAGTTGTTATAAAGATCTGCCATTGCCTTCTGTGATTTCCTCGTGTTTTGTCCATCTTTAACCTTATTATGGGGTCTTTAATAGTATTATGGAGTCAAATTAGTTAAAAAATAATCTGCATTCTCATTTTAGTAACTTTCTTACTTGAATTGCATACATTGTCACTGTTCAGTAACCATTGTACCTGGTAGTCCTGCGACCTTCCCCACCCAAATGCTGAAAAACAAAATTACGTCAGTCTGGTCAACAGCAGTGGAAAGTGATGAGGGTTATACCAGCATTTCTTTGCCGGTGTGACAGGTGCTTTAGCATTTCACTGGGCATATCTTGCATGTCCACCCAGCGCCAAAGCTTGAGAGGATGAGAACGCTTTTTCAACACAGAAATAGTGCTGCAAATACACGGTAGTCAAATAATAAACCAGGATCCTACTGTAAGTCTTTCTCGCCCTTAGGAAGTAAGTAGAAATGAAAGTAAGTTGGTGTCTGTTCCTCTCACAGGAAGCCACTGCTGTTCTGTAACTTGAGTCACCGTTTGGCTACTAACCTGCTCCCATCAAGTTTTGTTAAACCTTTGTATGGATTTGTTGTTAGAGAGCAAAATTTCTCAGTACTGGTTTTGTTGACATGAAAATTATGAACTTGCCAAGAATCAGAAAGTATTTCCAGTAACTCTTTCTGAACAGTTGCATCCAAGCACTGCAATTCGACCAACTTTTCTTTCAACCAGATGACCCACTGTGCAATCATTTTCTGCTTAAATATTTTCTACATTCAGAGTCATTTGGCATCCTTTTACTGAGGGTTTTTTTGTTCTGCAGTTCAACAAGAAATTCTTGTCCGTCTGCATAGGAAATCAGAACCTAAACGTTAAAGGAAATAGAAAAATAGTATCATACAACCAGCTATAAAACATTGCCCCCATATTGGGCAGGTTTTGTGTCCAAGAGGCATGTTCTACAATGTTTTGGTAGAGCTATTCTGATTTAAATACTTTAAAAGCAAAATATTGTCTCAGCATGTATCAGTAGGGAAGTTTTGCTCTAAAACTTAGGAAGGAAGTCTAAAACAGTCGTACTATTATGACTTTTTAATTCTTTTGTGCAGTGTTGTATCTTATCTGGGCATACGTTCCTGAGACTTGGCTGTTCTCATTGGGACTAACATACTGGCCTCAAAAGTAAGTTCAACCAATTAAACTCTTCAGCCTGAGTATGTGTAAGTATAGGACACCCTTAATTATTTTCAAATAAAACTTATTTTTAAATAGTGGCCTTGTATCTAATCCAGCTTTTCCTGATTATAAAGTACTGTAATTTTTGTGAAGCTTTTTTTTTATGTAGATAAGTAGCCATGATGAAAATTTTTCATTGTGTAATGAAAGAAATAGTATTTGAATGTTTTATGATAAATTTGACATTTTGTTTTCAGGAAGTTTGCCGATGAAAATATAGCAAACTTCAAACCATAATTAAAAAAATAAAAACCTTCGGTAAGGAATCTATTTGACAGTTCATACCAAACTACCTACAGTGACTCTGCAGTCAGTAATTTTGGGAGAGACCAGGGCCCATATTCAGAGGTGGTGTTTCTTTTCCTCTTGGCTAAGTTTGTGCTAGATACAACAACAACCACTATATTAAAACTGTTATATCATTAGGCATTTGTTATTATGATATGTAAATTTTAAAATCTTTTTCCTCAGATACTGGGCAGTTGCTTTGCCAGCATACCTACTAGTTGCTATAGGAATTGGTTATATATTACTTTTCGGTATTAACATGATGAGTACAGCTCCACTTAACTCCACACATACCATTACAGGTAATTTTATTGGTGGTTTTTTTAAGATTTTGATACTTAACTGATAATTTCTGTAAATATATCTATGTAGCCATATATAATATGAATCAAATTTTAAGCCTTTAAATATTTTTATCTAGAAAAGGAGTTCTTGGAGGTACTGAAGTACTAGAGTGAAAAGATAGCCACAAGCCTGAATCTTCCCTCTTTGCCCTCTTATGGCAGTGGTTTCCAACTAGTAGAGTGTACTTTTTTAGTAAAACAGACCACATTAGAGGAACAGGGGTTAGGCATATAAAGATCCCCCAAGCATGCACCTTGCATTACAAACCAGTGAAGAGTGTCATGGGAAGAAGGATGTGAGTACCTGCCTGGCAGTGGCAGAAGTGGAAAGGCATGCAGGAGTCAAGGTGTTGCAAAGGAGGATGTTGCACTATTGAGGCCTGATCAGGTATGTTAGTGATTCCCTATCTAAAAAAGCTGTTCTTCAGTTTTTCTCTCAACTTTTGCGTAGCCTTTACTCCTGCCAAGGAGACATGTTCTAGGCATTCACAATATTCTCCAGGCAGCTACATTGTCCTCCATGTGAGGAATTCCACCATTTGCAGGGGGCCATTTTTGTTAGAAAAAGTGCAGACTGTAAACTTTGGCAAGAAGGTTACCTATTGCTAAGACTGCTGAAGTTGCATCATTTTAACAAACTATGTACATAGTATTACATTACACTGAGCTGCTAAGGAAAAAAAAATCAGTCAAGGCTGTAGTTCAAATGCATTACTCCAGTGCTTCTGTCAAGAACTGCCATTTAGTCATCCCTGTGTTCCTGGCCACTCATTCACACTCATGTCACTCTCTCATTTGGTGTCAACCAAAGAGTTTGTGTGGCTGTATGGCAGGTGGGATGGGGGACCTACTCTGTTTGAAAAACAACTGTACTTGAAAATTTTCTTTTACAGAGGGAGCAGTTCCATAATTGTGTTCAAAGTGCACCTGTACAAATGTTTATGCTGTTACAGGAATGGGCGCTGTGTGGTGATGGGAACAAGCAGCCAAGATAAAGGGAGGGTGGACAGGATCTCTCAGCAGAAATCCTAGTACAAAGTGTTCAAACTACAGACTGAGCTATTATTCACTGTGGGGGTTTTTTATTTGTTCTTTTTATCTTTGGGTAGTTATGGTTTAATGGCATACAGCATTTTAAACCAAGCAAAGTCCCAGGCAGTGATTTCAGCAGGAAGGTAGGGTTGATTTCTTCAGGGGCTCTACTAATATATGTTGATGTAAAGCATTTCTGATGACTGTCTCATTATACCTTAGCAAGATGGGGTTTTCAGCATCGCTTATAGTTGCTAAATTTATACAGTGTTGCATATTGTTCTTGAAAGAAAAAAATCTTTACTACATGAAATGTTCTCGTTGTCTCTTGTAGATAACTATGCAAAAAAGCAGCAACAGAAGAAATTTCAAGAAGAAGCAATTCCAGCATTGAGGGATATTCCTATCAGTGAAGTAAACAGAATGTTTTTCCTTCCTGAAAAAGGAATCTGCAATAGCAGATAGTCGTTATTAATATCTGTTTGAATAAAGGATTAGTAGAAGTGTTATGTAAGGAAAATCAAAACCTCTCCAAGCTAAAAAAAACCCTTCTTTCTGCTTGTAGAACAAAGCTGCTATTTTTTTCTGAATTTCTAGCTAAATTTATGTTAACACATTTCATTGAGATGCCTTGATTTTATTTATTATGCATGCATCTTGATAACCTGCATTGGTATGAGAATTATGCCACATGAATTTATCTAACCATTCTTCTGAGTTTAAAATAGCATTCTATTACTTGTAGATTTCTGCTTGTAATTTCTCTCTGAGAGTGAAAGAAATAGTTTTGGACATAGATTAATTCTATTTCCCTTTGAATTCAGGGAGAGAAAATATGTTCCACTAGTTAAATGCTTAAGGATTTTTTTTTTTTCTAACAAGTTATGTTAATTTGAAGTGTTTACTTTGTAAATACACAGGTTTTGTTTGTAAATATTAATAAAATGTAGCTAATTTTTACTTGTTAAAATTAGCCATTTTTCTGTGGTTCTATGATATTTGTCCTGGATAAAGGTGTATAGTGGTCCATTTTTCTTTATGCAATTCTTTACTCAGCAAAATATGTTGATTCCCACCCCCACCCCAAATTGGTGGGCTTATTGAAATATCAAGATTACCAGAAATAAGGAAGGTGGGTTGTGAAGATTTCCTGAAACAAGTCTTGAAATGACTTTTTTTTAACCATTCTTAAGAACACTGAAAACTAGGTTCAAGGAAATTTCTGGAAATAGAGGAACCAACAGGTCCATCTTATTATAGTCTAGGTTATAGCACAAAGCACAATAACTTGTTATGGCGGTGGTTCAGAGGTTTCTTAAACAGTGAATTTTCTTTCATCTGAGCAGAAACACAATTTTTATTTCCTTCCAAGAGTCACTAAACCCAGTTATCTTCAGTAGTCAAGGTTATTTAGTATGGTTATAAAGACCAGTGAGTGAAGCCTCATTATTGTTTGTTAGGACTGTAGGCCAACTTCTGACCAGCAGAGAATTCAGTTCAAAACATCACTATTTAATTTCCAAAATTTCTTATTATCTTTTAAATTTCTGTGAAGAATTGTATGCCAGTTCTTTAGAAATTAGTCAAAACAACCATCAGTTGCTGTGGGAAGTCTTAAGACCTGGTAACAATCGATCTGATATCAATATGAAATTTGTAGTTTCATGGTCATCTAGTCTTTAGTAGTTTGCTATTTTTTCCACCTGCATATGAAGAAAAAAAACATGCTAGGTATTATGGGTAGTAGAAAAATACCTTCTTAATGAAGGAAAAAATGCTTTTCAACATTTCACTCTAAAATAATAGATTTTATGTATATTGTTGTTTGGGGGCATTTCATAAGAATGCATATTTGTACCTAAGCTTAATGACTGTAAATTAGTGCAATGTTTATTTGTTTGATAGTTGTAGACTTCTTTGTGAAGTTCTGTTTTTTTAGTTTGCCCCCCGTTGCTACTTTTTCCCCCTTCTGCCATGATTTTGCCCTTTTATTAATTTTAATTTACGTGCTCAAACACCCATACATAGGGTGAATTCAAGATTTTATGATCAACAGACATGAAGATCTATTTACTCTTTTGTCAATTCTCTAATCACTGAAGACATTGTAGACACTGAAGTATTGACTGTAATCTTTTTTTTCTGTGTAATTTCTACCTGTGTTCTATGTTCCTTTTGCTTTCTGAAAAATCAATTTCGTTTTTAATTCTAAGTTGACAACAAGTGAAGGCCACGTTTCTGGTATTATTTGATGTAAGGATTAATTTAGTCCCTGTTAAGGATACCCAAATCCCTTCAGGATAAAGAAAAGCTACTGGAAAAATGCCCTCAAGCCCTGAAAGCACACAAATTAAAGGACTGTAAACCTTGGACAAAGATTGTATCAATGATGAATCTGCCATTTCATTTAACTGCAGACCTCACAATTATGGGAAAACTAACAGAGGCACCTAAGTGAGTAGGCAAACTGGGGCCATTTGTTTAAGTAAAACTTGCAGGCATGAAACTCAATCTTTGCTTTTCTGTCACTACTGTGTAGCGGTGCTTCAAAGACACTGTAGTGACCTTTTTTTCAACTTAGGAGTAATGTTTGACACTTCAGAAATTGCCTCTGTGATCAAAACAAAACCAGGTAACTCCATGTATATGGACTAACAAATATATTGTAGGGAACTGCAGGTGTTTGGTATCCGTCATTTCACAGTCTTGCCTATGACTGTGATTAAGGAAAAGATACACAACTCTGCCAGCAAAGAGAAGAGAGATTCTGGCTTTTGTAAATATACAGCATACTTATAGCTATAGTTATTTAGTAAGATATAGATTTTGCCTTAGATGATATTCAGAAAAAAAGCTGAAGGGATTGAACTGTGTTGCTAGTAGTTCCTTTCTTTACAAAACATACCTGTTCAATGGCCAGATATCAGGTATCCATTCTTCTTGGAGACTGAGGAAAAACTAAACAAATAAAGGCAAAAACCTAAATTTGCCCCCCTTTTCACCCTTCTCACTTATTGATGGTGTATTGTTATAGCACAACCAGTAGTAACCAGTAGAGTTAGACCAACTGCATTGTCCCTGCTGAAATAAACCAAATCGTGAAACTTGAGCCTTGCTCTTTAATGCACCTTCTAGCATTCTTCTGCAGTTTTTATCATACTGGAGACTGATAGTATTTTGCGCATCTTGGTATAAATGTAATTTTGAAAGACGGGTTCCCCCCAAATGGTATTTGAATGAATGTGTATGTAAGCATGTCATAAAAAAATAACAAAGGTGCTGTCATGGTTTAACCCCAGCCAGCAACTAAGCACCACGCAGCCGCTCACTCACTCCCCCCCTACCCAGTGGGGTGGGGGAGAAAATCGGGAAAAGAAGTAAAACTCCTGGGTTGAGATAAGAACGGTTTAATAGAACAGAAAAGAATAAACTAATAATGATAACACTAATAAAATGACAACAGTAGTAATAAAAGGATTGGAATGTACAAATGATGCGCAGGGCAATTGCTCACCACCCGCTGACCGACACCCAGCCAGTCCCCGAGCGGTGATCCCTTGCCCCCACTCCCCCCAGGTCCTAAACTAGATGTGACGTCCCATGGTATGGAATACCATGTTGGCCAGTTTGGATCAGGTGCCTTGGCTGTGTCCTGTGCCAACTTCTTGTGCCCCTCCAGCTTTCTCGCTGGCTGGGCATGAGAAGCTAAAAAATCCTTGACTTTAGACTAAACATTACCTAGCAACAACTGAAAACATCAGTGTTATCAACATTCTTCTCATACTGAACTCAAAACATAGCACCTTACCAGCTACTAGGAAGACAGTTAACTCTATCCCAGCCGAAACCAGGACAGGTGCACTGTTTCAAATGAAAAGGTTGTATGCCAAAGGAAATAATAGAGCTGTGGTTGCCAAATTTGTGTACAGGTGGTAGAGTATGTCTCTCTTTCCATCTTAGCTGTAAAGGGAAGGGTAGTAATAACACAGACGATGTGTTTATGATGTTGAAGTTGAGAAATACTGAAAGAGAAACTTTGGGAATAGAGCCATTCAACTTAAAAAGGGAAGCTATCTCGGATTTTGGTCTTTTGTATTGCACTGTATTGAATGCCATAAGCTTGGAGGCTTCAGCACAAAATACAGAGTGTATGCATGTGAAGTAGCAGAAGAGCTAAATTTGTGTATCCACGTAATTTCATTTTTATTGTAAGCATTAATAGGAGTATTTTGCCACTTTAATTGAGATCAACAGGGAGCTATAGTAAAAGAGGTAAACAGTCTGTTGTGAAGTTCAAAGGTATAAAGCATCTGGAGTAAAATATGCAACCACTTATGAGTAAAAAGTTAGCACCGTTTTGTCTGTGTTTGAGTTTACTGTTCCCACAGGTAGGATGACTGGAATAAGAAAAGGAAAGAAAAAGAAATGCAGGATCTCAACTGTTATTTCAGTTTGTAAGCGTGAAAGTGATGTCCTTGCAGGAAGCAATGCTGAGTGAAAAAACTTTTTTCAGCAGTAGTAAAATGGAGCTTCTTTCTCCTTGAGATATGCAGTATACTTTTGCTGTTACCCAAAGCATTCTGAAGTGTACAGGCCATCTTAAAAATACTTCAAGCATACTATGGAATGCTGTCAGCTTGATTTGATGATCCTTAAAATAACCATTGTTTGTGATTGGGGGCAGGGAGAACAGGCTAAAAGGTGAGTAACAAATTATATCAGTCTAGATTTTTTAATGGCAAAAGTTGAGATATCAGTAAGTACAAACAAAGACCCTCTCATGTAAATCAGAAAGCTGTAATATTAAATGTGTATACTGTTGCTGGAGGCAGTATTTCTATAAAGTTAAAAATCGGGAGGGCTCGTACCAGCCACAAAGCAGGTAGTGTGCCTGAAGCTTTTCTGAGAGTAGGAGCAGAGAAAATGTATGTATGTGTCAGTTCCATGGTGTAGATCTCCTTCTGGTACTCTGGTTGTTGGTTGGTACACATCTGTGCTAGGTAGTCTATAAACATTAAGAATGCAACTCCACCACCAATGACAAGCAAAGTGTATACAAGGAAAGATGGTGGTAAAGGTTTTGTCGTTCTTTTTAGTGGGCTTTAAGATGCTGTAAGTTAAATCAGGAAAAGTTAGGCCAAAAAGATATCTTAATGAAGAGAAGAGATCATAACTGTAGAAACAGTGAAATTTCCATCTCTGACAAAACTTAAACATGAGAATGCCGGTAACGGTGAGATAGTCTAAATAGTGTTCAACTCTTCTCCCCTGCTCCAGCTTTCTGTCCCAGGAAAGTGCAACAAATCAATGTCTTGGCTGTATGTGTAGCAATTCAGTTTTATAAGAGTGATAAGAAGCTATGAGATCTTTGCCCTAATATAGTGTTTCTTTAATACTTAATTCACATTCATGCCAAAGCTCCCCCCTACAGGTACAATGAGAAACTCACCACTAAAGCTCTTTTGAAGAAGACTTTTCAAATACTTGATTTTTTTACCAGGCAGTTTCTGTGGACTTCAGTTTCATTTGTGGGTGTAAATGATAAAGTATTTCTGACTCACAAAAAAATTAATTATTTTGTTTAAATATATTTTGTTCCATAATGCACCTTTTCCATGGGCACTTGAGTTGAGTGGCTAAAATGTTTAATGCAAAGTCCTGCTTGCTGCTGTACTGTTAGATTTCCAGTCAGCTCTAAAACAACTGAGATGAATGGGGGTTTTTGTATCTCTCTCTCTATTCAGGAATTGAACTGTATTCCAAGGAGAAAGTTTTGGAAGCATTTAGTCTTGTTCTGCCAGTTTCCTTACAGAGAGATTGCCAAAGTAAATTTTGTTGGTATGCTGTGCAGTTTATGCATCAACTTAATTCTCAGCCTTTTGCTAAAAGTAGCTGATAGATAACCCAGTCTGGAAATCATGATTATATGGAGTGTAATTAAATGGTAGGTGTTTCAGTGAATCGTGTGGATTTTGTCTCTAGAGCTCATAAAACCACTATTGTGAAGATTGCCTTTTCTCAGTTGTAGCAATTTAGTCCTGCTAGTGTTGTCATTCTCTCAGTATAAATGTAGCTTGGAAAAAAAATTGTTCCTGTGATAGTTCTTTTTCTCTTAATCCAAATTATTACTGCATCATATTTAGAAAGAACACTCAACAAACTTCAATGTCATGTGAGGATATACTTCCCTTGGATATATGTATCCTTCAAGAGCTTGTCTTAAAAGAGCTTAGAAGTAGAATTCAAGACTGTTTTATGAACATACTTTAATTTTGATTTTTCACATGAATACATAAAATAGAAATATAAAATTGTAGATGTCTGGATACCTCTCCAGCATTCACGTACCAGTTCAACATTAACTTGTCTTTTACTACCATAATTTTAGATAATGGAAATCAAAAGGTAGTATTTGCTGGAAATTTTGCAGTTGTTGAACTACTAAGGGACATTCTGTGGAACAGAGATCCTGAGCCAACAATTTCATCTGTAAAAAGCTGTGTTTCCAGTCTTGTCTTTGAAGTAGTAAGCTCATGATAAACTCACTATTTGGGGATGCTTTGTTATCTTTTTCCTGTAAATGATGGATGATTCTAAGGTCACTGAAAACTTAGAAAGGTCAAATCGCAGATGAAGTAACAAACCAGAACCAAAACCTGAAAGTTAACTGCAGTTGAGTAAGAGATGCTGTATTAGTTCACTTTTAGTCTTCTCCTAATTATTAACTAACTGGTAAGGGATCACAATGTGTATTTTATTTAAATGTGCAAATAAGGGTATGTTGACATTGTAACATGAAAAGACAGTCAGTTATTCAACAAAAAAAAAATGCTGGCTTGATGGGGAAAGGATAATACAGTTTTTGCTTACTCCAATGACTGTAGATAAGTTTTGCCAATCAGGTAAATAGTACAGTAATATCACCTTAACTAGAAAATGGAATTTGACAAATGGAATTGACAAATGGAATGTGTAGCAGAGACTGAGAGATTTCATCAGTTTAGGCCAATACAATGTTGTCAAACTTCAACAGATGTGCAAGATGATTTGTTTTGGTATATCTAACAGCCTTTGGTAAGACTGACATCCATTATCCAATCGTATTTTTCTAATAACAGTGTCTGCTCTACTGTCCTAAAGAACACATTTCTCAAGTTATTTTTTTCTCTTTCAGAGGTGTGGATTTATAACAGCACTTGCTTATGTCATTAAATCTACATCTGATGCATCCTGGATGTAGCCCATTTATGATTGTTAAAATGGCTTTTTCATAGGAGACCAAAGATAAATATAGCTAAAATCCTGCCTCCAACACTGGCTAATAGTGCCTGCTATAATAGTAAGAGCAAAGATGAGGTCAAGAAGCTAGTAATGTTTCCCCAGCATGCTTCCCCAGCCTACAACAATGTGAAACTTCTGAGCCAGATGTTGTATCTTTGTATTTTTCTTATGAAAATCTTTCATTTACCTTTTGTAAGTAGGTAAAGTCTTAGTTTCAACACCATCACAGCATAATCACAAGTTAAGTGCTTCCTTTTGTTTTAACCTCGCTGCTCACTATTTTCATTTGATGTTCGATCATTCTCCACCATCTCCAAGCCACTCAAGATATTAAAGACTATGTTTATATACTCAGTCCTGTCTTCCAGGCTGAAAAGTTCTGATCTGTTTTGTTGTTTGTGTAATCTATAGACTTGATCATCCTTTCCCCCCTCTCTCTTTATTGCATTCATGTCCAGTATAAATATAATCTTCTAGGATACAGCAGACTTACGGCTTGCATTCTGGGTAATCGATCTCCATATATTCAGTGGCTACTTGTCTGGGATTTCCAAACCTCCAGCATTTGTCTAAAACTGCTCCTCTTTTCTGCCTGGGAATATTTTTAATGGAACTGCTGTCCCACTTGGTTTGCTGTAGGTCTGGAAATTCTGGACAAGTTCAAAATGTTCAGATTCTGCCTGGACATGTTACCAGGAATCTTGGAGTAAGATGCCCCATCCAATATTGATGTGGTAGTTCTGTTAGTATATATGGCCACTGTCTACACTGCATCTGTTCTCGTGTTGTTTGTTTTACTAGTTACCCCATCCGAGGCTTCTTCTACTTACACTCTTGAAAAATAGTTAGTACACTGAAACTCATGCTTTCGATTTCTCAAAATATTCAGTAGACTTCACCAACCAAAAGCCAAAAATTGACTTAGAACCTGGCAGCGGTCCAGCATGCTGCTGTGAGAAGGTCCAGGAGGCTTTTTCACAGACCTCAGTGAGCCACTTGCCACTCCAGACTGGTTGACCACCAGTTAGTGAGAGTACAGGGCAGGATAACAAAGCTCCACACAAGTGGAGTGGGTGCCTGGAAGATGATGTGTTGATGCTGAAGAATGGGTATTAACTCCAGACACAGATCTTCAAAAGCTCTGTCTTTCTGAAAACATCGTAACTCCTGCTGGTCATCCAAGCTGCCATTACTCTGTTTTCAGATAGAGCTTTTGAAGATTTCTGTCTGGAGTTAATGACCAGTGCTCAGTATCAATACATAGTCCCACCTGTTGATGCTAATCCCTCCAGCTCTTGCTGGACATCTGTGTCTGCAAGCATGCACTGGTCTCATGGGGTGCTTTTCTGAAGAGTAACCACAGCCCACTGGTGGGCATCTGCAGGGCAGGCAGAGACGCTGTAAGGGAGGAAGTAACTGGCAGCATGGTCTCAATTAAAAGGTAAGGATTAGCAAGAAAGAACCTACAGAGTGTTCTTTTTACATAATGGATCCTTAAATGGTGACAATATCTGTGTAAGGCAAATGGCTCTTCAGTGCAGTGTGTGTGCTGGGGAGCACTGTGCTGTGTGGGGATTGTGTGGTAACCACCATTTTCATAGGGGATGGAGATGGTTCCCTCAACACATCCCTCCGGATTCCAGTAATCCTCAGTGAAGGCCTGAGCAATTCAGCAGTAACCAGGTTGGTTTGTGTCATAGCACAGATTAACATGGCAGCACACAGAGGTGCCTTAAAAGGTGAGAAAAAGCCCTGTTCAGGACTTGAAGGTGAGGGCAGAACTCCAAATGTTGGGAGTGAACTCAGCTGAGCATTGATGGAGACTAGAGCTTCTTGCAAGGAAGAAGTTGAGGCTTAATGTACAATAATTTGACCACTGTAGGGAATATGTCATTGCTGACCCGCTAAGTGATCTTGGATGCTTTTCTGTTTGTTTGTGCTACAGACTGAATAATGATGAAGCTGGAGCATAAATAACTTTAGGATATCTTGTGAGAGAAGTGAAAGACCTTTAAAATGACCGTATTTTAGTTCCATATGTTGGGAAGTGAAGGTGTGGAGATGATGACTGAATGAAATGTAAAAGCTGAATTTTCATGTGTCACGCCAGGGTTTACAATTTCAACTAGTTCTTGTAATTCCATATATTGTAGGATACTGTCTCCTTGTGTAAATTTAATTAATAGATCCACTTTTTAGTTTGTAAATGGAAATTTAAAAAAAATCCTCCATTCTAGTATGTTCATTCATTTGGTATCTTAATTTGCTAGACTCACAATTTATAACACTATCACTTTGTTTGACAGTACATGGTATTAAGAGGAAGATCTGACACACCCTTTAAGTGGCACTTACAACTGTCTGACCTTATCTACACCAGCAACAGTAGTGTAGAAAAGGTCAGGAATCTTGGATTCTGCCTTTGCCTTGCCTCTGAGAAAACCATAGCGGTTTTGGTTAGAGGTAAGATACCTGAAACATAACAATTATGAAACATAGTGGGGCCAAATAGCTAATCCTTGAGTTAATTAGAAAATACTGGCATAGCAAGACAAGTACTGGCAAACTCTCTGAGCATACACAATTTATGCAAACAAAAGGTTAACCAGAACAGATTATACCAATTTTCTGAATAAAATAAATTGTACTTGAAAAAGCAGTTTTTGCTAGTGGAATACCAGTGTCGGAATAAATGTGTGTACATTGTACATAACATAAAGATGGTCATGAAAATCAGTAACTTAAGTCTTCCTGAACATCAATTTAAAACAAATATCAAGGTAGTAAGATACACATCCAAACCCCATGAGATGGGACTCAACAGCAGGTCAGTTATATTAAAATCATAGATTCAAGCGCACTAAGCTATTGAAGTAAGACTTGAATATTGTGGTGAAGACAAAATGGAAGCACATAATGCATGTTTTAATGTATCCTTAAATCACAGTTTTTGATCAAGGCTGACTTTTTTTCTGACTGACAAAAAGGCACTTTTCTGATAACGGGGGGGGGGGGGAATCTGAAAAAAACAGAATGACAGGACCCCAGAAAATACCATGACTGTCATTTAGAACTTGTCTTGACACAGGGTTATACTGGAAATGGATTAGGTGAATTTGGCATACAGCATTTATATCAGAATAAACATGCCCCATGGAGCTAATAAGCAATAGTCTTTGCATTTTAAATAATTTCTTGCTTAAATTCAAACATTGTGTTTCAAAGCCTTTGGGTTGTTTTGGGGCTGTACATTATATTATTTTGCCTCATAATCAATTGTATTTTCATTTTATCAGGACTGCAATGTAAAAAATAGTGAGTTACTAAGTACAGTGCTCTTAATGTTCTTAATCCGTGTTACTTAAACCTTAAACCCTATAATCTTTTGTTCAGCTTCAGGGTTTTATTTAAAAGTCTCTCAAAACACAAAAGGATTTCCTCTTAGTTTCCAGTTGCATTGACTCATTCTTCTTGGTCAGATAGTTAGTTATAAATAGTTTTCTTTTGAGCTTTGATGTATTTCTTTGTTCAGTCAGATGTTTGTCCATACATTTATGACAGTTCTTTTTTTATCTCTTGATTTTTTAATTTTTAATTTGTGTTTGTCAAGGCTGACCATTGTTCATTATTAGGCTGAACTGATTTCTTCTTCATCTTCCTCAGAGTCAGCGTCATCATTGTAGAAATGAATTGTAGCTTGTACTGGAAAGCTTGCCAGAACCTTCTCTCCGATGTTATTAAGAAACTTTTGGGATTTGGACTTGGGCAAATAAAGTCTAACAAGAAAACATATTAAGAGAAAAAGTAAAACTATGCAACGCTTTCCCAGCAAAGCTAGCTTAAAACCTATTTTTATCTTTCTTTGGAGAAAGAAAGATCCTAGGGTTCCTTGTCTTTTAAAATAGAAGTTGCTAACTAAAAGGTACTGTTGATTTTGTTACCTTTGGGCATTTTGTGTATTGGATTTATCTAAGGTCCCACCCTGATAAAGCGTTGCCAGGGCAATGATGCATGCTTGCAAAGGTTTGGGTTGGTTTGGGTTTTAGCACAGTTCAGAATGGAAGTGTCCCATGTGACTGGGGGAAGTTTGAGGAATGTTCTGGGATTCTGGAATTAAGATTAAGACACAAGGTTGACTGGGGTGGGTTGCCTGTTGCACAGAGGTTGATCTTAGCGGATTTTGTATCTCCAGGTGGAGGAAGAGGTGTACACTGAGATTTATTTCAAAATTCATACTGTTTTGTATTGAAATCATAAATGTCATAATTTAAGCATCAGGTTTTCACCAGCTTTCCCACTAAAGCAAAACTTATGTGGCCTGTATGCATATGTGGTTTTGTGTGCATATGTATGTACATCTCTTCCTCTTGGTTCCACTTTGGCCAGTTTTCAATCAAATTTGCCAGTGATAAAGGTCACACAGAATTTAAGCTTTTACAACTTTTATAAAAACAAGTGCTTGTAAAGAAGAGGGATATTCCATTAATTTTCCTCCTCTAAACAGAAGTCTAAATCAGGAGTTTCTACATCATTAAGCCTTAAAGAATCCAAATGTTGGTGAAAACCCTTGTAAATCCCCCAAGCATAGGAAAAGCTTTACCTGGAGTTCAACTTTTATTCAAGAGCAAATTTAAGCAACATCAAGACACAGATCTGTAACAAGTCACATTCCATTAGCAGCTGTTCATGTTAATTATTTGGGCTTTGTGGGCTTGTTATCATATTAATAAATGTAAATATAAATTAGACGAGGCAGAAGAACATCGTGTCTTTTAAGATTACTTTTTTCTTATTTTCGTTATTAGCATATTGTTTCAGGTTCTGTTCAGCCTGGGCATCTGTCCTTGTGGAGGGATAAAAATCTACAGGTCTGGTGAGTAGTTAAACTGCATTACTAAAAAAAGATACTCCAGAGACAAACTGATAACTTCTCTGGAGAAGTAATATGTCTTGTCTTGGCAGGTGTCACTTTTCCTGTATCAGGTGATAGGATTTAACTCACCTCACTGGATGTTGAAACCCCAGGGCTCCTTTTGATCTAAAATTCATTAGTTGACCATCCAGTTCTGACTGTAAAGAGACATATTTATTATTTAGAATAGGCTAAAAATGAAGATTTCACTTTTTTCTTCTACAGGTAACTTAAAATTCTACAGTAATGTTGCTTTTGTTTGCTGTGCTGCATGTTGTTTTACTCTGACTAAGTGTACTTCGGAGAATATATGTGCCCACAGTCTGCCAATAGTTGCACATTTAACAGAGCATTTGAGGTTATACATTTTGTGAGCCATGAAGCCATGAAGTTGTACATTTTGCTTAAGTTCTTATGGAATATCTATAGTGACTGGTGAGCTAATAACACTACCAAATGGAAGTTCGGTGATTGGAAGAAAAAAGGATTTTCAATCAGTTTAAAGGATTGGGAGGTTAGGGTTTTATAAAATACCTCTTTAACTACACTAACCAGTAGTTTGGAGTTGGAATGTTCAAGTCAGCAAGCTTAATTATAATCAAAGATCACACAAGCATGTTAAGAGTCCAAACAGTAAAATCAAAAGACAACTGGCATCTCATATTTCTATGCAAACAGTGATAAAAAAGCAAGGATTTTTGATACAACAGAGTAGGTAGCAAAAATATATTTTAAATATCAAAATTAAATTTGGCATAGAATAAATTCCTTCAAATTAAGGTCACAATAAAAAACAATAATTTGCAAATGTTAATGTTACTAAATCCTATTAGGATTATAAACCTGGAATGTAAACCTGAAAGCATCTCCCAAAATCACTGAGCCCTATCACTTCCTCTTGTACGCGTGTATTCTCTTCCATATCTTAAAACAAGAAGACCTCTTTTTTCCTGCTATTGCTATAAACTTGATATTGCATAAAATAGGAAGATTTAGCTTTGCTGTACTAGAACTTTTAGTGAACAGAATCTAGAAACTGTCCACTCTGCTACAAACAGACAAAGATGACTTTTGCCACTGTCAGAGCAATTCATCTATCTTTCTGAGGAAGTAGGCTTTAGCATGGATATTTTGGTGGGCCCCAAAAAGCCCTTGGGCTACTGACTGAGCAAGGGGTCCTATAGAATTCTCTCTGTACCTTTTATGTTGGTCTGTTTCTCTCATACCCACCTGTTTGTCTTGTAGCCAAAATGATTTGTGTTCAGGCTGTTAGGGTTTTGTTGAGGGGGTTTTTGTGTTCAATCAGGAGACTCATTTACTTTGTTTCTACAGTACTTAGTAAAATGGACTCCTGAGCTGGCTGAACATTGTAGATGTGATCATAATATCTGTGTTAAATACCATATGTTATTTTTCTCTTTTCATATTTACATTAGATTTAAAATAGTCTTTTTTATCTTTATTGACCTGTATTTTCTCCTGTCTTCTCTTTGGAGTACATATTATTTTTAATAATTATATATGTAATAATATGTATTGATTAAACACACATTATATGCTTTTTATTTTCAGACTATAATACAGCATTTCTGAAAAGCAATTCTGATAAAAACCAAATAATTGCAAAATCTAACTCAGTTTGTATACAGCAGAAAATGTTCAGTGTTAATTTGTATTATGTTGTAAATATGGCAATAGTAACTTTAAATTACTTTTCATGGCTTTTCTTCAGGCATAAGTAACAACATATTTGAATTTAGGTAACAGGAAAAGTGTTACTTTTTATATAAGGAAAAGTATATTATGTGTAGGTAACTACAGGGTATATTGTAACACATGATCTTGGCAATAGAGGTAAAATTGTGAGTTTAATTTTTTTACCAGTACTTTTATTTTTTAGTGCTTTCCTCTGCATCTTTCAGCTACTTGGGTTAGATTCTTATATGTATATTCCTAAACTTTTTTTTTTTTTTTTTTACTTACACAGAGGATATTGAAACTTTTATTTGCTTCACGCTCCAGTGTTTGATCTACTGATCTGTAAAACACTGACATTTGTATGTATACATTGCAGAAAATAAAAGTAGCCAGCATGCAGCTAACTAGCAAAAACATTGTGCTCAATCTATCTTTGAAGGCCTTCTGCTAGAAACCTCAGTAACTTTGCTGGAGAAGATACCTCCTGCGTTCCACAGCTGTAGGATGTAGGTATGCATTAGGGAGCACGTCTTCCCACCTATGCACCACACAAAGTATCCAAGCATCTTTCCTCAGTTGTTGTGACCCTATTAAAAAGCATATGAAAGGGCTCCTAAAGCCCTCCTTCAGACCTCATTAGGTCCCAAGCTACAGAGGCATCAAGGATGCTGAAGCAGTGTGGCTGGGCCATAAGGTGTGGATGAGAAGGATCTGAGAAGCTTTTGGCAGGAAGGAGAAATATTACAAAATTGAAACCAACTGTTTCAGCTATACTTGGCTTGAAACAATGCCAGGCTGTTAGCGTGAATGTGGAAAATGTCACATATGGTTTGTTTTTCTCACACAAGTGGGCAGAAGCCCAGGTGTGAATTAAAACTTTTGAGCTGGTTGAATAAAATTTTCTACAAAAACATGACCTCAGTAATAAATCACAACTTCCTGATGTCAGAAACCTGAGTTTCTTGAAATCATCACTAGAAGCTTATACTCTCCTGAAAGTAAGACTCCTCTCATCATTAGCAAATTTACAGGTGCCTCTGGCAAAGCCTGGAACACTGCTGAAAAGGACATTCTTCCACAGTCGTTCCCAAGGCACCCGCCGGGAGGAGTGTGGCACTCCCTCCGATCTGTACAGTTACAACCTTCATCAGCAGCAGACAAGAAGTGCAAGGTAAAAAGGTGTTGCACCTGTTAGAATATAGTAGAAATTGTGAGTCTTTAAAGACTTGCACTAAGGAGAGTTGTTGTCTTAAACTGCTGAGCCTTTGGTAAAAAGTTGAAGATGTAACTCTGGATCAGATGCTACAAAAACTTACGCAGGTGCTTAAAACTAAGCATCGGAGTAGCACCACTTCGATACATTTTTTAAAGTTTGCAGTTCGGGACCTATGTTGAATGTGCTTCAATCTCTCTCTATTTTTGTTCTTTGAGCCTAACAAATCTTCCTGCATGAGTAAGTAAAACTAATAATAATGGTGCCTTTCGAAGGCACTTGGCAGTAAAAGCTACTTCAAAATCCAATTTTCTGTTGATTACCTAGCTGATTTAGCTATAGCGACATCCCTCCCAAAAAACAATCAATAAAACAGTGCACCTGAAAGTATGGTTTTTAAATTTCATCTTAAAGTCATTTTCACTCAAACTCCCCCTATATACAAAATATCACATACAGACTAGGCCTGGAAATTTCAAACTGAGGGTATTGTTATTTTTATAATTAAGCAAATAAAAACTGCTGTTAAAATAAGGGTTGTTTTGAGTAAGCAGTGCTTTCTGCAGCTCTTTAAGATCTGATAATGATTCTATATCTGATACAAATTAGAGATGCTCTTAACCATTATCATGTACAGAACACTGTAATTTGAACCATATTTTCTAACACTGAAGAAATGCTTGAAAGAACAAATGAATAGATGACCAAGCCTCACTTCCCGTGTTCAAATAGTTTCAATTTCTGCACCTGTTTTCTATAAGGATTATTTTCTCCAGAATTTAGTCTCACCATTTGTCGATTCTCTGTCATCTCACTGTCTCTTGCTGTGAGCATCCACGGCCTCCATAAAGCAGGGCTGCTGAAAGATTAAGATAGAACAGTGTCCCCACAGTTAATTCTTTGTGGTAATATCCATACAGGACAGCTCCTTTTGTTAGATTCTGCTGGCATCATTTGAAATAACAAGATCTTTTTCTTTTCAACACATTTGGATTTGTTAAATCTGATTTCCATGGCAATATTACTCTGTCTTCTGTCTAGGATCTGATTAAACAAACTAGACAATAGCACATTTTTAACTGAGGTGTCATTTCCCTTTAAGATTTCACAACTCAAAGTGACTGCACTGAACTCCAAATGATGATGTAATAAATACTGAAATCTCTTTATTTATGCTGCGCTGCTACAAAATAAAAAGTAACCCTCCCTCTCTGACAGTATGTCTAAATACAGATTCCATGTCATCATTGAGTGGCTGCTTATTTATTGAGTAAGCAACTCCAGCATTAAACTGACATGGGCAATCTGATCTAATTAGCTTAAGAGAACCTATGCAGCGGTGGGTGCTACATCTGCCTTTTATTTGGTGGGGGGGACTACAGTTATGGATGCTCTTTTTAACAGTACTTTCCATCTCTGCTGCCGTGTAACAGATCCTTACAGTTGGGGAAATGGAAAAGTGCTTTCACATATGAAATGTAGATAAACTTAATAATAAATCAGTTATGGCAACCTTATTTTCATTTACTTCCATTTATAAGTAAGTTCTGAAATATTTGACAGAGAAGGGTAAAATATCAGCAAAACAAATAAAATACCTGTTCCAAGTGAAACGTTTTGAGAAACGTAATTTGCCCTTTACTTCTGAAGTTGGAAATTGTTTTCTGTTGTTTATTCAATGCCAAAATCATTACATTCAGGTGATACAGTCGGAGTTTTGAAAGGAAGGCTGCTGAAAAAAGTCTCCCTGCGCCTGCCTTACCTCTCTGGGCGCTCCGTTGGCCGGGGCGGGTGCTGGTGCTGGTGGTGCTGGTGGTGCTGGTGGTGCTGGTGCTGCCACCGGGTGTCCTGGGAGCGATGACAGATGTGACCCACTGCAGCCCGGAGCGGGAGGCCAGCAGCTGCACCCTCCATGGCAATTGATGGTCTAAAGCCTGTGGCGGGCTGGGCGCTTGCCTGGGCCTTTCAGCCCCTCCTTTATCTTAACTCCCAAAGAATACTTACCTAAAACAAACACGGCGTCGGGTAAAAGGAGAGAAACCTCCTTAATGAGATTTCTTCTGACTCCCCCCAAACGGTTCAAAGATAGGGCTCTCACGTTGGCAGGCTGTCCTGGGAGAGCGCTGCTAGGGAAACAGAGGCTTTTTGTTAAGTTTGGTTAGCAAATCACATGGAAAATATTCCACGCCCTTTATCTTTCTGTTGCTGTTTTACAAAATCCATATTTGCTCTGTATGAAATAATATGGTGTAAATACTCCTTTTGCATGTCTTGGGAAAACTCATCAACATCCTGTCCTAAAAAAGTGCAACAAAGAGTCAAAGACAATTTTAAATGTAAAATTATTTTTTAGATGACTGAAGTCTTTTCCATGTCCTAACTTTAAAAAAGATACTAAAAATTAGTGAAGGTGAGAGGATTTAAAGAGAGGCTTAGTGACTTCCTCAAGACTACAGGGATGTTCCTTTAATTTGATTGCTATTTGATGGATGGAGAAGAAAGCTTATGCCAAGAAAGGTGACCTTGTCTATTAAAGATAAGGAATCTTTTATTTCAAGTATGCCATACATGCTTTAAGCCTACAAAGACTGAATAGAAACAGACTTCTTCCAAGCTTTCTTCCCACTGTTTTCATTCGTAACATGCATTAATCATAGTCTGTTACATTGTACAAGAACAATTTATTACCTGCTGGATGACATTATCTGATTTTCATTGTTGTGGTTCATTGCTACAGTTCACTTTGTTTCCTTTATTTCCCAACTACTGCAGAGATGTAAGAGGATTATAAGAACCTAAAGCTGAATTCTCTTTCCACTGGTGCTGTTTACACATTGACATCAAAGGGAACAGATTCAGCTCCCAAATATAATTGGTTTCTACTGTGAACTTTCTTGCCAGAGAGAGAAAAATAATGTCGTTTACTGAACATGGAATGTCCATTGATTACTTAGTATGAACTAGGTCCCTTCTAGCTGACTTAGCTGAAGAAACCATCAAAACAGTCAGTTTGAGAGGACACTGAAAATTCTCAGTGGGAGTCAGATCCCTCCAAGGTAAGCCTTGTGGCTCTTTTCCACGTTATGATCCAGTGGGAGGTAGCACGTGTCTGGTCAGCAAGAAGGGGCTGGACTCACAGATAAAGACCACTGGATATATTCCTTTGGAGACAAAATTTTCCCCTGAAATTATTCTGTATTAGAAAACATTGTATATATACCTTTGCACATGCGGGGTTTTGTGCATTCTACTGATTTTGCTTAAATTTAAATGTCTTCCTTCCAACAGGGAGGAGCTTAGATCAGATTTGAAAGTCAGACTGATTTTCCTACATTAATGCAAGTTGTATGGTTGTGTTAGTTACCGGGCACTCCTAAGACTGCTAAAAGTAAAGCGTAACACAGGTTCTGATGTTTTTGAAGTAGTCTTCAGTAACAGAATCTGGGATTAGATTTGTTGAGGTTCAATTCTTACATAAATTTTTCCTGTTATTTAAAACATCCCTTCTTGCTGTGACAAATAGACACATTTTAAACTCAAAGGCCAAAGCCATTAAAGGTTGTTCTGGGAAGCACTGACAATATGTAATGGAGGACTTACAGTCTAAGTCTACTCCCTCCCATGTTTAAATACTGTGTGATATTTGTGAAGTTGTAACTAAGTAAATAATACCGTATCTCAAAGAAGAAAATACATGCACAGCCTCAATTACTTTAAACATTTATGTATCAAAATCAGTACAATTATTAGAATGAACAATATGGTGAATAATATTCAAATAACAAAATATATATTAAAATAGCAGCATGGGTCCTGAGAAAAAATGGCAAAATTCTTAAGTAACCTAAATTGTAATTAAATATCTTACTGAATTACAGTCTTAAATACAAATATATAATTTCATCAGCTTAGTTTTATTTAGACCTAATTTAACTTGATAGTTGAAAGGGAAGTGTGGATTACACAACTGATGTCTATGGTCCTGATCTTGCAATCAGATCTGTATGTGAGGATAATTGATTTATACCCCTGGATAGAATCTGCCAACATGGATATTAGTGCAGGACTAAAGCCTAAACTACTAACATATAGCTCTCCGGAAGATGCAAAGTTACCCTCAATTAAATCTGTTGATGAAGCCCTGCAAGACCAAATTTATTACAAAATTATAGAAAATATAATTTTGTTCATGAAGCTATAATGTAATCTAATATAATTACATGTAACACTGTAGAAAAAATGTAAGTTAATATTACATTATTGTAATAATTAATAGAAGCACACAATTTAACTGGTATTTTCATGGAAATCATTAGCTAAAATCAGGTTGCAAATCTGTGGAAAATGGTTTATTCCAGTAAACTATAAGCAGCAGTAATAGTGTATGATGTCTAGTTTCTAAAAAAAAAAAAAAAAAGGCAGCAGTTAGGCCAGTCATAGCTGTCTAATTTTAAGAACTAAATTACTTTTTGCAGTATACTTAATTTTAATACAAAGTGCTGTATTTGGTGAAGAACACTTCACAGAATCAGAAAACACTGATCCTGTTACAGTTGCTCATCCATTTTTCCCAGAAGCCAGGAGCATTTTTCAGACTTCTGATACTACCTGAGAATACATTTGACAGACTTGATTCTTATGGAGAGATGAGCCATAAGATAATTATCTTGTGTTTATTAGAAGTGGTTTTTTATCTTTGTGAGAAACCTGTTTTACTCAGTTTTCTCATGAAAGCACTTGTACATTTGCAAGAATAAGGAGCATTCAATATAATTTGGTATAGTCAAGGAAACGGGATAGCTCTCCAGCATGTATAGTGTTGAATAATATCTGGTATTAAACAACATGACATAGGCATTTGTAGCCACTAATAGCATGCAAAGGTCCTCAAAGAGAAACTGTTGGAAAAGCTTTTAGGGAACCAAGGGAGGAGGAAACCGAGCCATCCACAAAGCACAGCAACGCCAGCCTCATAATATTCCTTTAAAGTCAGAAAGAGACACTCATCTATGCTGAAGTTAATGGTAGAGTTGGCTCCCTGTTCTGAGTGGCCTGCTTTGGGAGCCTTCCCACATGGACTGTTTGAAGAGCTAAGGGAGATTTAGCCCCCCTAGGCTGAAGCTGGCCTTTCTCTCCCATTGAGGAGAGGGGGATTCTCCACGGTTGCGGGCAGAAATTGAAAATCTAGACTGTTCACTTCTTCAGGGTTTTTCAAATTCTCTTTAAACAGTTTCATGTCTGTGTGTGTGCGTGTTCAGCATCTTGCAACATCTTTCTGTAATCTTCTGTCTGTGAAAAAAGCCAAATGTTCTGGGAAGTCTGACGGCTATTATTACTCAGTGTTTCTTTCCAAGGCTTCCTTCCACTCTCCCATAAGGAGGAACTGATTGACATAGTTATTTTAGAATACCTATTTTAGTAAATTTCCTGGTGCATAAAAGGCCTTGGCTTCACAATAACAAAAAAAAGAATGTTTCCTAATCTAAAATTTTTAACCTTTTAATCAGAGCTTGTCATGATTAAGTCTAAGCTACACTATAATAGAAAGTAGAAAACCTAGAGCAACTTTACGGCTTCAAATTATTCTAACTGAGAATGTGCCAAAATATGTAGAAACTTGTCTTAAAATGGTGGCTGGTTTTGCCTGTATATTGTTTGACTTTAGATTCCCTTGCATCATGAAGTTTTGATTCAGTTTTCTCATTTACTCATAAACATTTCCAGGGAAAGAGAACCTTCAAACCGAAAAGGATCATAATATAGTTGACTACATTCGATGCCACTACAGGATTAAGAAAAGCATGTTCCTCATCTTGCAAAGGTTATATAAACAGTTGTGTTTTACGGTGTGCTGTGAAGGTCGGCATTGCATGTGCTGTTGAACTATTACAGAGAAAGTGAATTCCAGAGTTGAGAGCTTTCTGTTGAGGTTGTATACTTTGCTTGTTTTCTTTCTTTTGATGTGCCTGAGGAAGTATTTTGACTTCCTGCATAAGATAAAGTCACACAAAGGAACAGCATATAATGCCAAGTTAAGACCACTGGAGACTTTGTTCCTCTCTCTGTAGAATATGTACAGGATACAGCAATGCTGGTATTTCTTAAGCTTGAGATGAAGAAGGAGAATTATTTAAATTATTTGACCCTCCAACTGAAACTGTCACCTGTTTCTGCCATGCATTGTGGAAATCAAAATTATGTCAGCAATTCCTACCATGTTGGATAGCTTCTGCTGTGGGTGGAGATTTAAAGAAGTAAAAATGTCTCTCTGTCAGAGTACTGGTAGTGTTTTTTTTCATATTGATGCCTGCTCCAAAATGTGCAGGGCCAATTTGTTCCTTGTTTATCTACAGTGCCAGCATGTTGTTGCTGGAGATCCATTTAGGAAATTGTTCTTTTACAATACCTATTTTAGTAAATTTCCAAGCACATACAAGGCCTTGAGTTCAGAATAATAAAAAATGTGGCTTCACGCCCTGTTTGGGAAACAATTGTCACGTATCAGTCAGCTGCAACTTCAATGTTAGTGTTGGCTTTCTTCTAGCCTTCTTGCATTTTTCCTCTTGCCTTTTTTTTTTTCCTTCTCCTTTCACTCACCCACTAAATATCTGCTAGGATCAGACCGATACGTGTGTTCTTTCCACAGACCTCAATGTTGTGACCACCTTCCACATAAAATGTAAAAATTATTTTATAACTTTCATACATAGACGTACCAGAGGAGTAAAGAATACCTTGTATGAGTTTTTTGTTGCATCTTCTGTAGTGGCAAGTTGTGTTTGCAGCACACATGGCACACACAAATGTTCCTACAGTTTTGTTCCCCGACAGGCTGCTCTTCACTGTGGCTTCGTCGGCCAGCCCCGCCAAGCCCTGACTTCATCTTTCTTGTTTCGTGAATCCGACGAATCGGCTGAAATCAGATGCATCCCTTTGTGCCCGCTTTGCCCTCTGGTGGCTACGCTGGAAAAGGTATGGGACCTGGAGACGGGTGTCTCCGTCTGGTTCTGTGACGGAAGGGATACTGCTCCTCTAGGGTACCGTGGAGCCTGAAATAAGGTCAGGTGACAGCGTGGAGCCATTTCTGAGGAAGGTGAGATCCTTCTCTGTTGCTGCATGGGAAAGAGCAATGAATGCTTTGGCTCTCACTGTTTTGCCTACCGGGTATATAGTTTTCTGTGACCCATAGGGGCAGGGTCAAATGCAGCTGACGGGATAGCAAACGGGTCTCTGCAGTGGAAACGCGAGCTCAGTTCCCTGCGTTGCATCCACGCCAGGACGTACAGAGCTGAAGGGCCGGTCCCACAACCCCTGACCGCGGCACTGAAGGGTGACATTCGTCCAAACCCGTTGTCCACCAGGACAGCGCTGGCTTTGGAGAGCAGAGGCTGCAGGACTCCCTGAGAGGCCGGGTCGCGGTGCCCGGGGCGGGAGGACATAGGCCGCTCCTCCTCAGCGCCCCTCACGCCAGAGCCTGGGGACAACTAACCCGGCGCGAAGAGACAACTCCTCAGCCTGGCCCTTTCTAGTGATTTGTTTTGTTTTCTCCGCGCGTTGTTTCAAAGCAGAATTCTGTATTTTCTGCAGCACCGGCCGCTCCTTCGCGTCAGCGGCCACCAACGGTTTGGCTGCGCGAGCCAA
>NW_010973138.1:4298164-4298517 GCF_000737465.1 Haliaeetus leucocephalus
GGGCGCGCGCGCCATGCTGATCACGCTCTGCTACCTCTACCTATGGGCGCGCTGGGGACCTCGCTCGGCCGCGCTCATCCGCCGCACCGTGCGCCGCCTCCACCGCTCCCGCTGCTCCTTCACCTTCTGCTGCTGCGCCGGCCCCCCGGCGCCCCCGGCTCGGCAGCCGCGCAGGCAGGTGCCGCCCGAGGAGCGAGTCTGCCTCAGGATAGGGAACAAAGTCTTCTTCACGGACGAGGCGCAGGTACCGCCCCGCGCCTTCGGGGCTGAGGCCTGGGAGGCGCTTCGCCCGGCGGCGCCCGGGGGGGCGGCCGGGCCGGGAGCGGCCTCCCCGTGTTGCCGTGGCGACGGCC
>NW_010973138.1:4298634-4304144 GCF_000737465.1 Haliaeetus leucocephalus
GGCTGCGCCGTCCTCCTTCGGCGTCTGACAGCGAGCTCGTCCGTGGGGCTCGCCGTGGCAAAAGTCACTCGGGTAGCTTCCCGGGCCTGTCACAGCCCCCCTTGCCAAGGGTGAGGGCCGGGAAGTGCCGTGACAGAAAACCTTGGCGGGGTTGGCCTTCTCTCTCCTCGCTGCTATAGCTTGTTGCCCTAGGGAGTGGGCTGAGGAGTGTTTTTTACTACGTGCGTGTAAAGTGCCGCTTTGTAAGTGCCGTCGCGGCAGTAGGAGCACTGGGCTAGGAGAACTGGGTAGTATTTCCCTATCAGTAACGTACTTTCAGCGCAGGTAAGGCTTCAGTCCAGAAAGGTGTGCTGTATTTGTGCATTCAAGGCGTGTGCCAGAGATTTAAAACGTAGCGGAATCTTTAACGGAGGCTGACTTGAGCTCTGGGTTACGGAGAGCTGCGTGCTTCTCCCGATACAAAACGCTGTTTCAAGTGAGGAAAATGACACGAAAAACACGGTCTGTGAAGATCACTTTTTTGCAAATGGGCAGTGGGAGAGGAGGGTGGGGTGAGGCTGTCGTGGTCCGTGACAGTGGAAAACACTGTGCCTGAACAATTTTCACTTGCCATCACACGAGGCGAAACTAAAAGTAAGCTCGCTTCTGACTTTCAGGTTTAGAAGTGGAACTCCTCTGGCACTCCCCCCAAATCACCTGAATTATTTAAATGAATGTTGGCTTTGTCTAAATTTGTCACTAAATACCAGAATTCATGTGGATAAGAATCTTCTTGATCTCTCCTTTTTGCTGATGTTTGTATGTGTCTGGAAGTTATGTCAGCTGTTACACATTTTACTTAAATGGGCATTACTGAAATGTATTTATTAAGCATGTTGTTGGCCAAGTGCTACTCTTAAAGAAGCAGAGGAGCTTTTCATAAATTCGGTGGGTAAAGAGGATGTTTCAGTGCAGAGAACATAAGATCACAAATGCTAATGGGGTTCGTTCAAAAACAGTCTTTTTGCTATCTGATGAGCAGATTATTTCATACTTGGTGACAACCTCAGAATCTCTAACAGGAAAGTTAAATACTTAATTCACATTTCGATAAAGCTCTTAAAAACAAACCCAAGTAATTGTCCATATGTTTAGAGGAGTTCTGCCTCAATTGGCCTGGATTATTGTTTTGTAAGTCATATTTCAACTAATTTATGCTGTTCTTTGCTCCACTTCTGCTCATTTCTGAAATAGCTTCTCCTCAGTCCTTGCACAGTAAGCACATTTTTTTCTGTCTGCAATGTTATTCATGTAGACTGACTTCACAAGCTTGTCAATTTATTTGTGTTTATTGGGAGTTGGGAAGCCCTCTAGGGAACTGTATTTTGGTTTGAAGTTTGGCGTAAAGTCAACACTGTTATTCAAAATGTATTTGTCTCTTAAAAATATGTATTGAAAGTTACCAGTTGCATTTGACTCTGAGAATCCCTGTGGAAGATGCCTGCCACGCTGCACCTCGGTAGTGTGGCATATAAGGGCTCCGATCTGGCTGCATTAAAGGTAGAGGCAGTATCACTGTGGAGCTCTCTACATCGTCTGTGAACACTGTGAAGAGAAAAAGGTTAACTAGCATGCTTTTTGGCTTCAAGGAAGCTAGGTGAGCTACTTTGCTTTCAAGTAGATAAAACTGCCTCTGGACCGTGATCAGTAGCTTCCTTAAAATAAGATAAGATACCAGCAAGTCATAAATTGTAACCTGTAAAGTTTTTGTGTTTGATCTTTAATCAAATTGGATGCTTAAGATAATAAAATAAGCTTCATGAATTCAGTTCACTTTCCTGTGGAAGGTAGCAATGTTTACTCTTGCAGCTTCTGTGCTCAGTAAAGCTGGTTGGATTGGCAAAGCTAGCCCCATAGACTTAGTAGTGTGCCGTTTCATTGTAGATGTGGAGTGATGTACACATTTAGTGTGCTACAGAGAAATTCTCTTACGTTTCCATGTAAAATTACCGAAGGTGTACAGAGCATGTGTTTGTAGTGTAGTAGTAGCAAAATATCTATTTCCAGTGTTTGCCGCCTTTAAAGTATGGCAGAAAATTAAGTTCAATGCAGTATCTACATAAAAGTTCATGTAATATAGTATGGGAACAGATTATGTATTGAGAAGCTTTGAGGTTCTTAAAACTTCCTTGGTCTACTGATTCCAGCTTTTGACTCCTTTCTGAGGAAAAGAGAAGGAACTGTTTTCGTAATTTAATGAAGAAAATGTTTGTCCAATGGTGTGATACATGGATAGGCTACCTTATGGACAAATTTAGTTTGAATGAATTATTCTTTAACTCTAAACTTAGAGTTACATACTGAGTGAGTAATTTTGGTGCAAACGCATGAGGATGTAATTTTTTTTTTTTAAAAGTACCCTCTCTTTTTATTTCAGGTAATTTTTTTAAAGGTTTTTCAAATCACTTTTTAAAGAATTTGTCCTGAGGTTGTACATGTCCACAAAATATAACTGTCTTTTTATAACTGGCTTTGCAAAGAAAGTCCTGAAACTTTGTAAATTGGTTCTAGAAGTTAGACCTGTGTAGTATATAGTTCTTTGGTCACCTGTGGCTCACAGGTTCATTGGTCTTTTGGCAGTTGGGTGTAGAGACAGCATATATGACTGAGCAGTGGGACTGTATGTTACCTGGAGGATTGTTATCCAACTAGAATGAATGCAGCCTGGACTGCTCTCCAGTTAGAGGGGCTGTGGTGACTGACCAGGCAGGTTGTGTGTTGTGACTGCTTTCTCAGTCCCTGCCAAGTAGCAGACATTGCCCTTCAGCCACCAGAACTGGGGCAGCAGGGCCATGGGTTGTGTAGTCAGGGGAGAAGAGGGAAGGAAGGAGGAGGCAGGGTGAACTGCAGTGTGAATGAGAGAGGAGGATCCGGTTGGATGAGGGATGTTGCTGGTGGCAAATGGCCCACAACAGTCACAGTGCCAATGGCGTTCATCTTGTGCCCCACTCACTTTTGCGCTTTTCCTATAAAGCTGAAAGCTGAAGTCTGAATTGGCTTAAAAGGTTGGTTGTCACTTTTAGTTTTACTTTTGATGTGTTCCTGCTTAATGGTTCAGACCTTTACCCCCTTTTTTTCCCCTCATGGGTAGTGTGAAATGGTAGACACCCTTCACGTAAGGCTGAAGGGACAGATTTGAATTTAGGCTGGGCATAATTTAAAACTGAATGGCTAAATCGGATGCTTGCCATACAGACTTACTTTTCTTTCCTGTTTCTTTCAGTTCCTTGATGACTTAAACAGATGGAGCCTACTTCTCATTTCTCCTTTTATTTATCCTGATAAGTTACTTAAAGCAGAACATATAGCTTTTGTGACAGAAAGCATTTCAGCTCAGACAGATAACTTGCAGAAAGTACCTGGCGCTTCAAAAGAGGTAAGTAGTTCTCTTTGTTTCTTGCATAGAAAGTAGTACATATGGGTCATTTGGTGAGTATAAACCTAAACGACTTGAAGGACAAAATCTATCTGCCATTGATTTTTTGTTGTTGTTTATAATGTTTTGGGGAATAAAAAGGTCATAGCTTCATTAAAATGAATCACTGTTAATACTGTAGTTCTATTTTATGCTTTAAATAGACCCATAGACATTTTAACTGAGATTTTTTTTTAGTAGCACACTTCTCTGGCTGTGGATGGGAGCTGCAGAATTCCGTCGTGACTTTGGGTAAGGCATGTATGGTTAGATACACCGAATAGGAAAAAAATGCTTGAGAGCTGTCATACTAAGGCAGATCAGAAGTCCCTTTACCGCAGTATCCTGTTTCTGACACTACCTGAAACAAATGCCTCAGATACAAAGCAAGAATGTGTTATGATTTCTGAAGAGCTCTTCAAGCGTCCAACCAAGTGGTTGTGAAAAGTTGTAATTGAAATAGAAGTCTCTCTTGGAAACTTCCTTTCATTGTGATTTGTAAGTACAAGTTAAAGTATTGTGTTTGGATTATTTTGTCAATCTGCAGAAGTAAGGCCAAAATCAAGCTTTTAATCTCTTTGTTTTTCTATAAAATGCAGTGGGGGAGAGGCAGTACTTCTTGGTTGGAATTTTATAAATTGTGTTTGCCTTTTAATGTGTTGTTGTGGTTTAAGCCCAGCTGGCAACTAAGTACCATGTGGCCACTCGCTCACTCCTTCCCCTCCACGCCCCGCCCTGCCCCACCCCTGTGGGATGGGCAGGAAAATCAGAAGAAAAAGGTAAAACCTTGTGGGTTGAAATAAGGACAGTTTAATAGGGCAGCACAAGGAGAGAAGAAGTAATAATAACAATAATACTAATAAAAGAATGTATAAAGCAAGTAATGCACAATGCAATTGCTCACCACCCAGAATCTGATGCTCAGCCTGTTCCCGAGCCTCAATCCCTCCCCCAACCAGGCCATGGCCAGCTCCCCCAGTTACATACTGAGTATGACGTCATATGGTATCAAATATCCCCTTGGCTAGTTTGGGTCACCTGTCCTGGCTGTGCCGCCTCCTAGCTTCTTCTGAAAATTAATTCTATCCCAGCCAAACCCAGGACAGGCATAATAATTACAAAATGTTTTTGAGGCATCCAAGGATATAAATTAAACTAGTACTGAAATCCTTATGGCAAGCATACTTAGAAAATGTTCATGTCCTAGATACTTAGAAATCTAAAAAGTGCCTTCTCCACTACTATATTGAAATTACGACGGTGTGGATTTAGATTATGTTCTAAAACTTGAACTGCTGAATATATAATATCTCTAAACAGATTATGCATAAAAATAGTATCCAGACTCTTATAAAAACTTACTATGAACTTGAGATAATGTCTCTCTCTCCCCTAAATTTTGTTGGTTTTATAACTTTTTCCATACATGAGGAATGCTTGCTGCCTAGGCGTCTCAGCTTGGATGCAGGTCTGAAGGGGGAGAAAGGCTGTAACCCAAAGCAAAAGATAAACTTACCTTACAGGGAGGAAAAATCTTCCAAGCAGTACAGGTTGTCCTAGTTCCTTCCTAAGGCAGTCAGTTGCTACACGTGCTCTGTGCTCTCCTTAGTGAAGAGGACAGAACGGACCTCATTCTCTACTGGAAAGAGGAGAAATGGAAAGACATGCATGCCAGGATGTCTTTGGGTAGGCAGTAATAAAACATCTGGCCTGGTCGCTGGGGTACCATAAAATCGACAGAGCCCTCCCATTAAACAGGCTACGCCACAAACTGGGATCACCACCTGGGGGCAGTCGGTAAGGTGTCTTCCTGAGTGGCCCCTGCATAGCACCCTAAAGGGTCATCTGTCATCCTAGCTTTCTGGCATCAGGTTTCAAGCTCCTTCTTGGAGTTAAAGGAAACCTGTCACATACACGGGTGCCTGTGGCCTGTCTGTTTCATTGGATAAGGAACGTATATTTTCCAGGCAACTTGTTCTGGGAGATGACCCAGGAGTCCTCTGCCGGTGAGAACATTGAGAGCAGAGTGGTTGGTAAATAGATTTATCTAACCTGA
>NW_010973138.1:4304165-4408662 GCF_000737465.1 Haliaeetus leucocephalus
GGAATGGCCCACGTCGGAGAAGTTCATGGAGGACTGTCTCCTGTGGGTGGGACCCCACGCTGGAGCAGGGGAAGAGTGTGATGAGCCCTCCCCCTGAGGAGGTGAAGCGGCAGAAAATAACGTGTGATGACCGTAAACCCCATCCCTGTCCCCCTTGTGCCGCTGGGGGGGCTTGGTGGAGAAATCCGGGAGTGAAGTTGTGCCCGGGAAGAAGGGAGGGGTGGAGGGAAAGTGTTCTGAGATTTTGTTTTATTTCTCATTTACCTTACTCTGGTTGATTTGTAATAAATTGAGCTAATTTTCCCTAAGCTGAGTCTGTTTTGCCCGTGACAGTAATTAGTGAATGATCTCTCCTGTGCTTATCTCGACCCACAAGTTTTTTGTTATATTTTTCTCTCCCCGTCCAGCTGAGGATGGGGGAGTGATAGAACGGCTTTGGTGGGCACCTGGCGTCCAGCCAGGGTCAGCCCATCACACCTGAGTGCAGGAACAGAAGGACAGATTGGGAATGGGCACAATTCCAGATTTGTGCCGGCAATCAAATTTTTAGTACCTTCACCCCCCATGGAGGCCTCTCTAGAACAGAGCATGTTTTTGGAGCATGTTAGTATTTGCCTTCTAGAGGAATGATGTCCAGGTGAAGTGCTGCATCAGGCAAAATCATTATCTCCATGAAGCTCAGAGTGTGAGGGCTGGAGGTCCTGAAAGCTTGTTGAGACCTTTTCTGCTGAAGTGTTCTGACCCTCCTTCCACTGGCCTCATGTTTCCTTGAAGCACACAGGAAGTAGCCACATTAGCTAGACTGTAAATGTTTTTATTGCCTTTGATGTAAGACTGTGGAATCCATCCAGGTTGGGCTGTGCTTCTGGGAGATAAACCAGATAGGATACCTGCTGTGCTCTCTACGTTATCTCAGAGAGTACCTGGGGAGTGCTGGGCCAACTCAGACAGAAGGAGATTATTTTTTTTTTACTTTGTAGCAGAGGGATCCACAAAAACATCAGCATTGAAGCTCTTGTTTGTTGTTCTTTTGGGGTTTATTGTTTGGTGGAGTTTTTTAATCTCGTTGGTTTTGTTTGCATTTTCTTTAGAGTGGAAAATGTTTGCATTCTTATGTAGACATTAATAATTAATTTGATTTATTAAGCTCAGAAGTGATAGTCCAGGCAAAAGACCAAAACTAAAGAGGGAAAGGACTGCTGTTTTATTTTGCTTATTGTTCTTCTGTGTACATGTAATGTCTAGCAAAGTGCTCTTAATTCTGCTACTTCTGGCAGCCAGCTGTTGACATAGAGGCTGTAAGAACAGATTGCTCCTGTGATCTGTGAGAATTTCTAGACAGAAAAGCCATTCTTTGTAGAGCTGTCAGTGATCTGTGACTGGTTTCTGTTGAAACTGAGGTGGACCCAGAAAGCAGGAGTATAAATAATTTCTTATCTCTTGCTAAGAGCTGGCCTTTCATTCTATATTCTGACAGAATTGTCATGATTTCTAGTCATAGCAGGAAAGCTTGGCCTGTTTGAAAATATTCTCTGTGGATTTTTGTTCCGTTGTGAAGCAAATGGATTGTTGCATGAGCAGGATTACAGGTCATATGTCTTGGCAACAGCCTTATTTTGGGAGGTTCTTTTGTGTATTGCACTAGACAGCAATTACTACTTTTCACTTGTTAGCATGTCTAACGTTTTACTTGGTGCCATGAAAAAAGTTCAAGAGCATCAATATATCTTCCTCACAGTTTCCAGGTGACATGTGGGTTGTACCTGCTTATGTCTGTTCTCTGGGTAAGAAAGGATATGTAAATATGGTGTGAGTCTCTTACCCTCCAGCACAGAGAGTACCCCAGAGTCATATGCTAAGGAAAATAGAAAAGGAAGCTGGTATCCTATATCATAAATGTATCTGCCATGTTTGTCCCTGGTGATTGTGAATTGCCAACAGTTAGCAGCAGGCCCTTAGAGTTTTACACCTTAGGACTACAACCGGACACTTCCGTTCCAGCTGTGGATGTTGTACCAGTAGACTAAACACAGTTGTGAATACCTTCCAGCTGGAAAGTGATGGTGTTGTCCAGGACATCACTCAAGGTAGTTGGTTGGGGCAATTCTGACTGACATGGTCACAGATGCTTCCCCAGTGACAGTGGGGTGAAGTCTGACTGGTCCAACTACAGTGATTCAAATCTGTCAGGGTCTGGTATGGCCATCTTCCAGAAGGAGATTTTGTTCTGCTTCAGAACTGGTCAATATTAGTGTGCCCAGAAATATATCCTCTAACTTTGGAGCTGGTATTTCTTTGTGTTACAGTCATGGAGGTGACTTTTCAGAAGGTCCTGGAGGTAGAAACTCGCTGTTGTTGCTTTTACGAGTGAGTGGTTGTTACGTCCAGGAGTTCAGGACCTGAGTGATATATCTGTCATGAATTTGAGGGCTGGCTCTCACCAACTGTGTGTTCTGGTAAGGCTGGTTGAAGCTGTTACTTGCTCTTTTGTTACAGAGTTGGAGTTTAATCCATAATTTAAAGCACGTAGCTGACCTTGTGGTAAACATCAACACACGGCCCACACACTGCTATCTTTTTGTCTTTTTGAAACTGAGTTTGTTCACTAAGGATTAGTATAGGTGATGTATCAGAAGAAACCCAGCCAGTTTCCTTGTTAGGTATCCAAAGGCCACCAATATGAATGTGGACTGGATGGTCTCATTTGGGTTGCTCTAATCAGAGACTGTCTTTGAGAATGACTTAGAAAGGAGACGCAACCATTAAGGTTGTATGAAATCTGAGTTTCTTCTTTCTTCTAGTTCCCTTGAGAAATACTGTAAAGTCAAAAGTTGGAAATAGATTCATTAGTTATTACGTAAACCACTTAACTGCAGTAGATAAAAAGGTAAATTTAGCTGATAGTCTAATAAAGTTACAAATAAGTAAAATATCCAAGAGCTCACCCTCATTTTGTGCATTCAGATGTGTTTTTTTCTTACTGTGTTTAATCAGTGTGTTACATTTCGTGTGAAGTGATAAAAGGGTGAACTTCATGAAAGTGGTTTTGTGGTGACAGCATCAAAGTGCTGGAGTTGCTATGTGGGAATTGTGCTTTGTCTCCCAGTATTTGGACCATATTACATGGTGAAAGATAATTTTTTTTCAGTCATGAAAACAGGTGGTGCTTCATTGTCTCTAAAAACACCTTCACAGGAAAAAAATTGTTTGTGTATCCTATAAAGGATAAAGGCAGTGGTATCATTCACACAACTTTTACTGAAATTGGGTGCCTTATTCGGTTTTTGCTTTCAGAATTGACTCTTAAATCACTGTGTGTGTCAATTGTCTGAATATTGTCTTGTTGGGCACTGTTTTATGAATATAAGATTTAAACGGGGTCCTTTTCAGTTATGAGTCAGAAGACAGATTCGTAGTTTTTTTTAATGTGCCCCCCTTTCAGAAGGAAACCAAAACTCTTTCCACTTTTCCTCCACTTGTGGCTTTTATAGTTAAACTTGAAACTTGTTCTCCAAGACACTACAGCTGTGTAGCTTGGGTTTAACAAACCTTCTTGAAGAAAACAAACCCAAGTGTGTCACTCTCATAATGTTTCTTTTCTGGAGAATGGAATTTTTGATATAGATAAACAGGTTGAATCTTCTGTGTTTAGTTAATGCTTTTGATGGTCAGTGTGTACTTTTATTAAACCCTAGTAATTTACTTTTGCTCTTATCAGCATTCTTTTTAGAATTTTTGCTGAAAGCCATGTATGGGAAATCGAGACAAATAGAATTTTACTTATAGAATGTGATAATGCTCTCCTGCAAATTGGTGTGTTACTTGAAGCTTTGATAGCATTGATCTTTGGGAAAGATGCATTTGTGCTCCCAGTTTGCTTTCAACACTCAGTGTGGATGTTGCTTTGTTTACTTCTCTCAGGACTGAATCTTGTAGCAGGTATTGCTTGCTACAAGACCCTTCCTCAATAGGTTCTTTTGGTTGTATTCATTCTCATACATTGACCTTTGTAGTCATAAAGGGTGTGCTTTTGTGTGAAAGGAACTGTTAACTGAAAGCCTTCTCTAGTTGAGACGTGTTGTCTCATGATACTACTAAATGTAGCAGTTGTTTTAAACACATCAGGCATCATAGAAACAAGTCTTAAAAGTGATTCTGCCAATTTAGTATTCTATAATCCTAGTAGCTACACATTTATGTTTTTTTAAAGTACTTTTTTTAACATTACTTCCAGTCCTTGGGTTTGCCAGTTGTGCCTTTTCAAACTGAAAAACATGCATATGCTTTATTCTAGATTGTGAAGTGGTCAGACTATTGTTCACCGTTGGCCTATAAACCTGGTGAGCCTTATAAGTTAATTGCTGAAGCAAGTGTGGATAATTTCAGTAGCCTTGGAATAGCATTCATGGAAGACAGGCTTCAAATGGATAATGGAATGGTGCCACACAAGATTGTTTGTAAGTATCTTCACAAATTGTTTTTAATGGTAGAACATGGTTTTTTTCACGGTTATTTTAGGACTGTGCATATAGTCTTTATACCTACATAAAAACCCATGCTTTTATTTTGGCACAATGTTTTCTTCCTGTTGTTATTCTAAGCAGTTCATCACTCTGTAGTGCTACAGTATTTTATACTGTATACTGTCAAATACAGAGATCCTTGAAACGTTAGACCACTTTTTGAGTGAGTTTCTCTCTTTACAGAACGTCCTACAAGTACAACAGCAGAAATAACAGAAAAATGTTGCAAAAGATTTTTTTAATAAAACCCCTTTTTAACACCTCATAAGCCAATAATTAACCTTAGTATGATGAGATCTCTGAGTATCCAAGATGGTGTTTAACCTTTTGCAAATGCATGAATGTAGAAATGTCAGAAAGGTTAGACAAATTGTTTCTATAAGTGTTGTCTGTTAGATTAACTAATCTATTTGAAAAAAAATACAGAAGGTTTTAGGCAAATGTTCTCTCTTCTCAGATTTGAAATAAAAGTGTATTCAAAGCTAAACGTAGGTTGAGAACAATTGCTGTAACTTGAGCATCTTAATCCTTTAGATACTGAGAGAAAGGCTCACAGATGCTTTCTAAACAGGGAGAGGGATAACCAGGGGAAGGATGGTGGTGTCATTGCTAATTGAATTTTGAATTTTTGGTGGATGCTTTATTTCTTTAGGGGGTGATTTTGATGATATCAAAACTATGAGCCATTGTGTCCTCATTAGTTTAATAGTTTCAGCTAAGGCAGGGAGGGAGTTCATGGCTCATTCCAGAGAGAGAGGAAAGAAGTAGTCACGGCTGCACTTACAACACCATTCTTAAATAGAATTGTTGTCTGGGCTGTGGGAAGTCCAAGCTTCACTGCCCTTTGCTGCATGAAGTTTAAACTTCTTTTCTCCAGCACCATTCTAGAGTGCCATAATATGCATTCTGTAGGGTATTGTAGAGTAGAGGGCTCTCAGGGATAGGGCCACACTTTTTTTTTTTTTTTCCATTTTTTGTTTGGCAACAGTCTCATTTCTTCCTGCCTTAGTTGTGTCTTCTCAGCTGTGTTGATAAAACTGTAGGTCACCTAGAGTAATAAAATAATGATTTGGGCTACCAAAAAAATCCCTCTCCCCAACCCCATGAAAAGGGGTGTGTGTGTTGGGTTTTTTTGGTTTGTTTTTTTTTGTGTTTGGTTGCGGGGGTTTTTTGTTCATTTGTTTGTTTGGTTTTTTTATGTAGCTCATAGGGCATTGGCAGAAGTCAGGGAATGACAAGATTGAGAACAGCTAGCTAGGGTGCAAGAGGGTAGGAATATGCTCACAAATGTATCTGATGTGAAACTCTCTTGGTGCGGTTCTGCAAAAATATTCACACAAGGAGGGGATGGAAACTGAGAGAGTGCCCCAGTCATTTACTTTTCAGAATGTTTTTGGGCTCATTTTGCTTCAGGTACTGTGTGTATGCTAGAAGTGCTCCAGGAGAACAGGCTGATGGAGGCTTTTGATGGAATAGCATATAGGCTGGTAGCTGTGAAAATCTGTTGGGATGTGAAAAAATCTTGCTTCAGATTTCTGCTCCAAACTAGGCAAAGGGGATATAGTTTCAAAAGAATGCAAATATTGTTAAGCAAGAAAGTGATTGAACTTGGATCTGGTATATTGTGTGCCAGTTGACTATTTTGTTAATAGAGTTCCTCACTGAATTTCTTTGAGAAATCAGAAACAAAAACATAGTTTATTTGGCCTTACAGGAGTGGAGAGGGATTCAGTAAAATTTTGCACACTTTGATTTGAAATATTTTCATGGCTCAGCAGCTGAAAAAAAAATCACCTTATTAAGAGTAATTTTTCTCTCCTGTTTCTCATTTAGTTTGCTCTGTGAGTTTCACACTGACAATAATCATCTTTGCTCTTCTTTTCTCACTCATATTTGCCAGAAATTTTTTATCTTTGCATTTCCATCGTTTTCAGGGGTAGAAAGGGGAAGGCTTAATACTCTTCCTATTTGCTACTTTTCCCTTGGATTCTTAGCTCTCAAGTCTTGCTATGGGTGGGTATATCTGCCTTTATGCAGACTGAAAGCAGTTCAGGTTTTTTTTACTCCCTTTTACTTGTGCCAAACTTTTATATGCAGCCTTCAGGACTGCAAGAGACATGGTTCAATGTCTCCATCTTACCCAATGTCATCACTTTATTAGCTTATTTCAAAATAGTTTATTTTAAAATAGCACCAAGCAATTTTCCACCCTGTCCTCCCTAAAAGACCAGTATTTTTCCAAAGGTACTTCCCTTGCTTTATTTTATCCTTTGCTGGGGACAGAGGGACAGGCAAAATAGCATGCTGATAAGGTGATGCATTTATGAGAATTTCCTCACCTTCCCACCCATAGACTATTGTTCCGTTAAGAACACATCTGCATTGTGTACAGTAGCAGTCACATTTTACTTTTGTGCAAATAGTTTTGCACTCACAATAAACATTAGCTTGTTTAAATGTGCCCTGTAAATATTGAATGTTGTGCTCTCGGTCAGACTTTCCTGAAACAAAGAGTCATTAGAGTAAATGACTTGTGTTATGAGTGCAAATTTATTATGTTCTTGGGGAGGGGGTGGTGGTGGTGTTAGGATTTGGTGTGTCAAACAAATGAAATTGTTGCTATTATAGATTATTTGTAGTGAAAATAAATCTACACCCTGCTGTGATAGTGATATTCATCATAGCTCTTTTAATATCATTTTTATAACCCTTTTTTTCTTATTCTTTAACTCTTCCAGCTGTCCATTTACAGGAATCTACTCTGAAGGAGTTGGCACAGGTGGCACCATCTGTAAAAGAGCAAAGTGTAAGCAGTACACAAATGCATGAACTAACTCCTGCTGGTACTTTTGGGACTACTGGTAAATCAGGATTAGGAGTAGCTGAGCCTGCCGGACAAGGTGAAGAGGAGAAACCCAAGCTAGAGAAAGAAAGTGAGCATGAAGATGAATCTAACAGTCTATCTGACAAAGAGATAGGTGCTGGAGAACATCATCACTTGCATCTCTCCAGCTGTTATGAATGCCTGCAACTTGAAAACAGTACTATTGAATCGGTCAGATTTGCCTCTGCGGAAGACATTCCAGAACTTTCTGATGATTGCAATAGCAAACTGGAAGAGAATAATGATGACTGTCTAGCAAAAGGAATAAAGAGAGTAAACCTTGCTGGAAAGCCCCCTAATGTACTAATTTATCTTGGCTCTGAAACTGCAAAAGTGGAATTTGAGCAGGTAAAATCAATCCTTCAGGAATGCATTGATGCAGACAGCTATACCATCTACCAGCTGCATGAGGAACAAGTACTGAAAGCTCCATGGATTGATAATTCACTGCTGTTGATCATTGCCACAGAGGAGCCTATTTCTGAGGAGAACCACAAACAATTTATGAAGTTTTTATCTAAAGGTGGAAAGATTCTGGGGTTTTCTTCATCTTTTACATTTGATGGCATACAAATAAAGAGAAAAAACAAACTGAAGAAGACTGTTCATGAATTAGTGGTTTCTAAAATGGACAGCACTGAAATAAAGTTAAATCTTTTGGTCAGTGGCTGTATTTTTGAGGAAGTGTTGAAGGAAGATGCTAGCAAAGTGAAGACATTGAGTCGATTAAATAACGCTGATAAAGATATAGTTATTGTTCATCTGACTTACGGAGACAGTGGAGGAGAAGCCATTCTTTCTCAGGTACTGTGTGTGCAGAAGCATTCATTTGCTTATTGCTACAGGATGATGTGGTATTCTAAAAAAGTTCACTTACTCCCATTGCATGCACTTGGGAATGCTTGGCAAGGGGAGGTATAGATGGATGTCTCAGTGAATGTACAAGGACTCTGAATGCAGAATGGTTTTCACTTGATCCTCAGGAAGCTTAAAGAATGGTAGAGAATGTCACTGCTGTTCCACTTCCTTGTTTTCACCATGTAGACATGCACATGTAGATCATGCAAGATCACAGTGGGTGGTAGAGGAGAGAACAGGTTTGTATAGTAAGCAAGCATCTTCACGAGCAGAGCTATCCTTTTCTGCCTGCTAGAAGTTGTGCAGTGATACAACTGCGGATTTTGCAGATTTTGGGAGGTGGCAACAGTATAAGCTTTCACCCTGAGTCCACCAATGAAGGCACTTGCACATTTTGAGTTAGCCTCAGTAGGAGCAGAGGTAAACATTTTCTTTTTAGCATGGCTGTTTAGCACAGTGGGAACAGGAAGAGCCGAGCTGTTCGTGGACTCCGGGTGAAAGCTTATACTGGCAAGATAAAAAAAGAGACATCCTTGCAAAAATATGAAGTATGGTAAAGCAGAGAGTCGGGAGAAGATATAAAATAAACCTTGCAAGAAACTTGAAAGATGTCTTCTCTTAAGGTTAAGGTAGCTGGCACTTCTGGAAATCTGACTAGCAAATGAGAGAGTCCCAGCTTCTATTACTTGTTGCGTGCCATGTCTAGAATAACTACTGCGCAATTCTTGCTTGAGCAAGTGACTATGCAATAAAGGTTAGTCTCTGACTGCACTGAAATGGCATTGTTGATTTAGGTCTGTTGGTTCTTTTTTCGCTAGTATTGCTACCATTTTCTCAGTTATGTTCTGTTAGTATCTTAGCGTTGCGAATGAAGTGAACCATTTTGTGGATTCTTTAGCAGTGTTTTGAATAAGGCTAATACCTAGATAGATGTTAGGTTCATGATGTTGGCCTTGCTGTTCTGTGTCGTGGTTTAACCCCAGCCACCAGCTAAGCACCACGCAGCCGCTCACTCACTCCCCCTGCACCCAGTGGGATGGGGGAGAAAATTGGGAAAAGAAGTAAAATTCATGGGTTGAGATAAGAATGGTTTAATAGAACAGAAAAGAAGAAACTAATAATGATAATGATAACACTAATAAAATGACAACAGCAATAATGAAAGGATTGGAATGTACAAATGATGCGCAGTGCAATTGCTCACCACCCACTGACCAACCCCCAGCCAGTCCCCGAGCGGTGATCCCTCGCCCCCACTTCCCAGTTCCTATACTAGATGGGACGTCCCATGGTATGGAATACACTGTTGGCCAGTTTGGGTCAGGTGCCCTGGCTGTGTCCTGTGTCAACTTCTTGTGCCCCTCCGGATTTCTTGCTGGCTGGGCATGAGAAGCTGAAACATCCTTGACTTTAGTCTAAACCCTACTGAGCAACAACTGAAAACATCAGTGTTATCAACATTCTTCACATACTGAACTCAAAACATAGCACCTTACCAGCTACTAGGAAGACAATTAACTCTATCCCAGCTGAAACCAGGACATTCTGTCATTTTAAAACCCCCTTTATTCAATTTGAATGCATTTTTTCTATTTACAGTCAAAATTAAAATTCTAAAACTTGGTTGTTTTTTTTTCTAAACCTTGACATGTTTTCAGTCAGTTATATATGCTCCTATTTTTTTTTTTTTTTGGGGGGGAGAATCTAGTCTGCTGGAAACCTGCTTTTTTGTTTCTTGAGTCTTCTTTCAGGCTTTAAACTTTTAAATGTTTAACATTCTGCACCTAACAAATAGCTCAGAGCACCTGGGGGATAGAAGTGGGGGAGTCTAAAGTGAGCCAAAATCCTATTCATTCCACTTAATAATAATATCCTAGCAAATAAGTACCTCTCCAGTGTTACGTTATTGTGATCTCTGTTAAAAAAAACCCAACAAAACAACAACCAAACAAAACCCACACCCCCTCAAAAAGTTAAACAACTGATAAGTTTAAGTGTTTATAATCTTTTTTGTTATTGTTACTTTCTGTCTTCCTGGATAATGGGTGAGGAAGCTTCCATGACTGTGTTAAAGGTAAATGTTGGTCACTGATTATTTAAATATTCACAAGATATCTAGCTAAAGTTTTGAGTGAAAAGCTGATAAGAGGTACCATTAAGTTTAGAAAATAAGTCTATGCCCTGGTAGTATGCGTTTACCTGGGTGTATAACTTGTGCTATTAAATCTAGAGAGATTTCAGCCATTGCATAGTAAAACTTTTAAAGTGAGCCTGAAGACAACTTGCATATTTTGAGTTAGCCTCAGTAGGAGCAGAGGTAAACGTTTTCTTTTTAGCATGGCTGTTCTCAATTATATCACTTCCCTTACTCTGTGTTTGCTTTCATGCAGCACATTGAGAAAAGCAGAGCAAGATTTATTTACCAGTATTTAAGCAGATGGGGAATATAATGGAGGCATAGCTGAACAAACTTTATGAAAGGTTCTAGGACCTGTTTTTGCCAATATTTTAGTTACATGAGAACTTTCTCAGGAGTCCAGAGTACTCAAATTTAACTGCTCACATATCAGGTAGTATACACTCTTCTAGCAATTACATAATTCAGATATATTCATCAGGTTTCTTAGGAGTGTTTTCATCTCTTATCAGTTTATCAGATTAAATCTGCTAGCTTTTTGGAAACTCTGTTATACATAGTAGCATGTTTATAGCTTTATGTAGGAAGCTTTGCCACCCATGTGTTGTATGCTTGTACTAGAAAATTGATTAGATACTGTTGCTATCAGTTTCTGCAAGTTCCATGGTAAAACCTGCTTTGCTGTACCGTTTAAATTGACCCTTCTGCTGTAGTAAAACTTAATACTGCAGAGGTTTTCCCCAGAAAAAGGGCATTACAGTGTAGCTTCAAAAAATCAGATTAAAAGGATTAGTGTGTCATTTTATAATTTTAAATGACTTCCAGTCTGGATTTGAAAAGCCTTATTGTTTTCTCTTCAGGGGACTGACAGTGACATCAGCCATTAAATATTCTGTTGCAGACTTGTTGTTTCCCTTTTTTCTGTACTCTTCTGTTCCCCCCTACCCCCCTCATTTCAGCATATTTCCCTGAATATTGAATATACTTCAGTGAAGTAGATCATATATGAAAGATGAAGAACATCATTAAAATGTGCAAAATTGGATAAATGAATGAAGATAATAGCTTGTAATTTTCATTAAATGAATATACATGTAGTAGGGTACAAAGGCTTCTAAATATCTTGGAACGCTTATTTAAAAAAACAAACAAAACAAAAAATCACAAAAACCACCAAACACAAAACCCCTCACAATTTCTTCTGCAGTTCATTTCTACCTTTAAGCATCTGCTTCAGCCTTGAGAAGTGATTCTCTACAAGGTGGTGTTCTGGGTTTCTTCGTTCTCTTTCGGACAGAAGCATTTCTTTATCTGGACTGATTGCACCTTAATTCATGTGACACAGTAAGGACTTGCTCAGCCTGAGTTCTGCATGTCTTGTGCAACCTCTGATAAAGCTCTTCCAATTTCAATGTAATTCTTCTCTTGTACAAGCCAAAATATGACCAATATTGCTGTTTGTTCTAGGTGGTTAGCAGACACGAAAAGCAGAAGGAGAAGTTTAAGTTGGTAAATACAAGTTTGAACAACTCCTCTGGGAGAAGATCAGTTTATTAAGAAGGGATATTTTGTGTAGGCTTCAGAGAAAACTGTAGTGTACTGGCAACTGTGATCCCCGAATCAGAAAATATAAATATATAGGTGTTCCCTAGTTTATAAAGATAATAAAGCCCTACTTTTATAGATATGATGAAGACATGAGAAACTTTTAAATTGCACTAGTAACACTGGATATTTCAGCAACCACAGTCAGGACAAAACTGCTTTTGGAACTGTTGTGCTTATCCCTCTGCCACATTAAAATGTATAATACCAACAAAATACTTTTTTTTTTTTATTATTCCCTCTGCACATATCCTGCCAGGCACACTTGGAACTTGATATTAATTCTATGGATGTCCAAACTGAAGAGGATTTTAATTTGCTTAAGATAAGCAATACTAAGAGATATGAAGTTCTCAAGGAGATCCTGACATCACTTGGCCTGAGTTGTGAATTAAGTGAAATTCCGATGTTAACACCTATTTACCTTCTCTCTTCTGATGAGGTAAGGCTTCTGCTTACGTTTCAGTTGAGATTAACCCTACAAGACAAATTCAGTGTTCACTTAAATATACCTTGTTTCTTATGTGGTATTTTTGTTTGGAGAGGCTTACATATGACAGGTAAGCAAAAAGTTTAGTTTCTACTCTGTCATTGTTTTGTTACCTGCTAGTAGTCGTTTTGAATTTAATCATGGGGAAATTGTGCAGGGTTAAGTTTTCAGATATATTGGCTATATATATGTTAAAAACTTAAATGCTTATTTGCATGCTTCTGCAATATCAAAACACAAGGCTGTGGTAAGCTACAGAAAGAACAGATTTAAAAGACAGGATTTGTTTCTCTTTTAGAATCATAGAATCGTTTAGGTTGGAAAAGACTTCTAAGATCATTGAGTCCAACCGTCAACCATGCCCACTAAACCATGTCCTGAAGTGCCATGTCTACACGCTTTTTGAACACCTCCAGGGATGGTGACTCAACCACTTCCCTGGGCAGCCTGTTCCAATGTCTGACAACCCTTTCAGTAAAGAAATTTTTCCTAATACCCAATCTAAACCTCCCCTGCTGCAACTTCAGGCTGTTTCCTTTCGTCCTATCACTTGTTACCTGGGAGAAGAGAGTGACACCCACCTCACTACAACCCCCCTTCAGGTAGTTGTAGAGAGCAGTAAGGTCTCCCCTCAGCCTCCTTTTCTCCAGACTAAACAACCCCAGTTCCCTCAGCTGCTCCTCATAAGACTTGTGCTCCAGGCCCCTCACCAACTTGGTTGCCCTTCTCTGGACACGCTCCAGCACCTCAGTGTCTTTCTTGTAGTAAGGGGTCCAAAACTGAACACAGCACTCGAGGTGCGGCCTCACCAGTGCCGAGTACAGGGGAACAGCCACCTCCGTGCTCCTGCTGGCCACACTATTTCTGATGCAGACCAGGATGCCGTTGGCCTTCTTGGCCACCTGGGCACACTGCTGGCTCATATTCAGCCGGCTGTCAACCAGCACCCCCAGGTCCTTTTCCTGCCAGGCAGCTTTCCAACCACTCTTCCCCAAGCCTGCAGCGTTGCATGGGGTTGTTGTGACTGAAGTGCAGGACCCGGCACTTGGCCTTGTTGTTTTAAATGAGGTAGAAAGTTCTTTATAAGCTGACAACAAAAGATCAAACCCAAACTATGGAGAATGATGTGGCAGACCAAAAGTGGAAGACCTGAGTGAGTAGGGAAGAGTGTGTCTTTACACAAAGAAGAACTTTATTCCTGAGGATGTTGTAATACTTCCTGTAAATAGAATAGCTTCTTGTAATTCAAATAGCTGACTTCTCCGTTTGAGACGTTGCTATGTAGTAATGTGAAGAACATATAAAGCATTAATTTTAACTTTTTTTTTTTTTTAAACATGACTTCAAATACATGATAGATTGATCTGAAGGGGTAAAGCAGTAGGTGATTAAAAAGCAATACAGGCCTCTCAGGCTCTTTGAGGTTGTTGTTTCCAAGCCATATAGCGCTGTCACTACTTGCTCTTAGCATGCTTGTCTGATTTCTGCTCCTTTTCTGTACCACCCTTACGTTAGCACAGAAATGAGATGCCTGTCTTTAGTGGAACTCAACTATAGAAGCTCCTCCTAGGATGCCTCCTTCCAGCAGTATCATATATAACATCCTTATTTGGCTACAGGATCAGTCAATGAACAAAGTGACATATTAGAGCTGAATGTTCTTAAATAACTTGGATGATATTTAGATTTAGACTGTACTTTTCAAAACACTGTTCATTAATCTGGAAGGTAGGTATGATAAGAATTGCACAACTTATAGTTTGGGAATATGTGATATGTGACTTCATTGTATGGCAGGCAAGTCAGTAACAGATCCAGACAAACTGACTGAAATACTATTAATAGGTGTATCTGTAAATTCAAATCTGCATTTGTTTTCTATGTCTCTGAAGATACTGCCTGTCTTGGTTTAACCCCAGCCAGCAACTAGGCACCACGCAGCCGCTCGCTCACTCCCCCCTCACCCAGTGGGGTGGGGAGAGAATTGGGGGGAAAAACGTAAAACTCATGCGTTGAGATAAAGCCAATTTAATAGGACAGAAAGGAAGAAAATAATAATGATAATAATAACAGTAATAAAGTGACAATAATAATGATAAAAGAATTGGAATATACAAGAAACAAGTGATGCGCAATGCAGTTGCTCACCACTTGCCGACTGATGCCCAGTTAGTTCCCGAGCAGCGATCCGCCCCAGGCCAACTCCCCCCAGTTTATATACTGGGCATGACATCACATGGCGTGGAATACTCCGTTGGTCGGTTTGGGTCAGCTGCTCTGGCTGTGTCCCCTCCCAACTTCTTGTGCCCCTCCAGCCTTCTTGCTGGCTGGGCGTGAGAAGCTGAAAAATCCTTGACTTAGTCTAAACATTACTTAGCAACAACTGACAACATCAGTGTGTTGTCAGCATTCTTCTCATACTAAATCCAAAACATAGCGCTATACCAGCTACTAGAAAGAAAATGAACGCTATCCCAGCTGAAACCAGAACACTGCCAAAACTGTATACTGGTGCATTAAGTAATGCCCTCGTATAGTAACTCAGATTGGATGTAACAATTGATTAAAAATGCAGAGAGCTTTTTTTTTATTGCCCTTGAATAATTGCCCTTTCATGTTTGCCAAACTCTGCCAGATCCATCTCCACTTTACAATGGTGAAAATACTATTGGAAGTGCTTCTATCCAGCCTTCTGCTTGGTGCAGGGCTGCTGCCAACACTAGATCAGTCAGCCATGACCTTTGTCTGGTCGAATCTTGACAACCTCCAAGGGTGCATGCTACAGCCTGTCTGTGCAACCTATTCCAGTGCTGCTGTACCATTCTAGTGATTTTTTTTTCCTGTTGTCCAGCCTGAACCTCCCAAGCTGCAATTTATGGCTGTTGATGCTTTATTATATTGTCTGGCACTACAAAGAAGTATTTGGCTCTTCTTAAGTAGTTACAGGTTGTTATTAAATCACTCCTTAGCCTCCTCTTCGCCAAACTGAACAAACCCAGCTTCCTCATCCTCTTCTTATAGATGTGTAGTGTACCCCTAACCCCTTTGTGGTTGCTTTCCAAAGAATCCTAATTAGCAATTCCCTGCATAAGCTGAAGTCTGCTTTCCCAAGACCTAACTCTGCTGCTTTCCTTCTCAGCCTTCCTCCAGATCTTGGATTCTCATGGTTGCTACAGCCAATGCTGCTGTCTGTGACCAAACAAGAAACAAGTTCTTCCCACTCTGTGAGCAGTAAATTGTTAAGAATTGATTATCTATTTGTGTGGCAGATGTGGAAACAAAACTAAAACCATTTAGCCTTTTTTACTAGTATTAAATGCATTCTATACAGAAGACGTGTAGTTTATTGAACTCTTCCTTTTTTTTGTTCTCCTCCTTCCCTCTTTTTTCATGATTGTTTCTTTCCTATGCACGTGCAATTTTCAAACATGCCATGAATATAGTTAGCTAATTTCTGTCCAAACTTGCCATCTAGTGGCTTATTACAGGGTTGCAGGCTATCTATCAAAAGATATTTTTGCAATGTATGCTGACTGTATCGTTAAAGTTTATACCACAATTAGTTTTTTAAATGGTGTTTTTCCACAGTTTGGGTTTGTTGGGTTTTTTTGATGGTAGTTTTTCTGTGCTGGTATGTGTAGTCATTGTTTCAATGTCTTTCACTTTAGCCATGACATACTTCCAGAATACTCTGTGAGACGAAGTTGCAACTTGTGTGTAAAAACCACTGTTAATAATTAAGAGATAGCATATGAAAATGAAGAAGGAGTATGTAATAGTTCAGCTTTCTAACAAGTTATTTACTTTTCTCCATACATCATGTTCTACATGGGTCTTCCTGCTTTCCTAGAGAGCAAAGAGATACCAGAAATGCACCCGACAGGTGAATAATTTGAGGAAATACTTGAACTTGTTTAAGATCAGAGTGAGTCAGTAGTACTGGAAATAGAGGAAACTGTCTTGCAAGCTCTAGTACTCTTGAACTTCCTTCTTTTTTTTTTTATCACTATTTGTATGGAGAGCTTATCTAGTACAGGTCACTGGGCATGTACTGGATAGTATATTCCTTCCCTGAGAGATTATCCAATTAATGCTCATTGACAGCAAATGATTTTTGGATGATTTTCTTATGCTTCCCTGCAATAAGAAATGTCATAATGAGTCAACTAATGATCAAGCAAGCCCAGTGTCCTCAAGAGCAAACACTCTTCTCCTTAAGAGTTGGCAGTTCACTAATGATTCCTCACCCCCAAACTGGAGGCTGCATCTGTACTGTTTAAAAACTGCTGCAGACCTAACCTTGTCAGATTTTTCTGATTAATTTTAGAAACTACAAACTCCTTTTGCTTATGTGGAAGAAATAATAATTGATTTTGCTCTGCATTTTCTACTCCATTAAGGAAAAATGTAAATTTTTTTTTGTTGTTTTTAAATTCTTTAAATTGAAAGTGCTAGTTTCATTAGTTTTTTTTCTTTCTGATTGGTAAGCTTCATTTTACAGTAGAGCTATACCCTGTTCTGTGGATTTCTGTGGTTTCTCTTCCCCATCCCCTTTCCTCCTTTATCACTTCAGAACTTCATCAGACCTATTTTCTACTACATTGTGGACATCAAATAAATCTTTCTCAACTTTATTATATGAATAAATAGCTTCTCTAGTCTTTTCCTCTGCCTGCAATTCCTGAACAATCTGTGTCTTTTTGCATAGTTGTTGCAATGCTGTTAACAACCCCATCAAGTCTATTATGCTGATTGGTATACATTTGATTATCAAGACTTTCAGATCTTCTCATCTACTTTCTGGGTCTTCGACGATGCTTTTTGCAATGTAATTTTTAGCTGTTTCTGAAGGGTGGATGGAAATTTTTTTTTTCCTCCTTAGAATTCACATTTTGAAGTTTTAGTTTCCAGTTTATATGGTTATCATGTATCTTAAAATCACAGTCTTACTATGTAGATTTAAAAAAGCCAATGAAATATGAGCAGAACTGGCATTAGCTTTCTGAAAATCAGTGTAACTTTAGGATTTGGGGAGACAATTTCTTTAATTCCTAAAAAAAAAAGCAGCTAATTCTGGGGAGAAGAGTTGAATTTTGACTTTAAGTGTCCAGGATTTCATATATATTATCTATTACTTTTTAAAAGTTTATATATAATAAAAACTGGGGGTTATTTTGATGTATGAAAAAATAAACAAAGGTATAATTAATGTACACATAATTAAAATTGAATGTAGTGTCCAGTTGTTAATATTTCATGAGGAGTTACAAACTTTGTAATGCACTTTTTGCCTTTAGCGTATGAAAAGAAAATTTTTTTTAGGGTGGAATGTAGGAGACTTGGGAAGAAATATTTAAACCTTGACAGTAGTTACTTTGAAAATTACACAATTAGATTGTATCACTCAAGAAAAATACATTAGGAACAGGATGGTCAAGCTTTTAAAAAAGTGATATATTGACTGCATATGGCTTAGCCAGACTAGATTTATGTTGCTGATACTGTTCTAAAACAGGCAGAGATTTCCAGCTGTGCTATATTCAAGTTGGAGATAGGATGAGTTGGAGGCTGTGCTAAATAAGCACTGAATCTCATTTTAGCTGTTGACTATCTTTCTAAACAGCAGAAATTAGATCCCATTATTACCACTGTTGGGGTAACAATATTTGGGTTACTTGTCAGTAAAGTTAAAACATCAAATTGAGATGTCAAACTAGAAAACATGATTTATTATATTTTTGTATGTATTGCAGTTCTCAAATAATGTTACTGCTGTGATTGATTCCCATATCTTGGAGATTTCAGTTTTACTTCTCTTCTCTTCTCTTCTCTTCTCTTCTCTTCTCTTCTCTTCTCTTCTCTTCTCTTCTCTTCACCTGGCTTTTTCTTAAAATGTCCACAGGCTTTACCAGTCTGAGATTTAAATTCTGGTAATATTATGGCTTTGAATTCAAATAAAGCCTCTGGTATCTGAATAATGGATGATAATGTCCATCTGTTAAGAGGTCTGGGTCTTACCATGTAGAATTATGCTAGTCGATCCTCAGCTAGTGCTTGCTGCTGATGGTGTTGAATGATTGCTGTGACAGTGTGCACTTTTTATTCCTGATCTCCTTTCTTGTAAATAGAGTGTAAAGTAGGGGGCCTGGAAAGTAACAGCACTTGAGGCAACTCTTTCATCACAAGACTTTTTGCACTAAGGCTTGCAAGTATGGTTTGCTTCAGATACACACATACGGACATTTTTAAATTCGGTTCACTGGGAAAAATCTGTATTATATTGATACAGTGCTACAACAACAATGAAGGCAGTGTTTGAACCAAGAGCAATATAGTATGAAAGACAGGTTACTTGCCTTTAATTAGTTTAGTGCAGTTTAGTTAAATCCGCAGAACTTGTTGGTGCTAAATGTAATTTTAGAGACAAGTATTGGTATTGAAACACAGCACCTTTTTCTTCTTTCCTCAACCCGGTGTAAAGCAGTTAAGCAAATTGTAGACTTGTACATTCCTGTAAAAAGAAAATTCTGTGTCACTGTGGTGCAGGGTGAACTCAGTGTTGAAACAAATGGTGATCACTCTAAGCCTGTTGTCTGGCACCCATATGTTCAGTGGCAGCTTCAAGCATAGAGATCTGATTTTTTCTGCAGCTTTGCCTTTAAACGCTCAAATATTTACTCTTTCACATTGCCATCTTGAAGGATAATTTTTCAGATATAAATGCTAGGATTGTATTTTATTGCCATAAGTTTCAGCACAACATCTTCTAGGCTTCAAAACAAGAATTCACTCCTTGAAGAATGAGAGAGATTTGTCAGAAGAGTGATTATTTCCATTAGAAAGTGTATTATACCCACACAGTTGCTGATCTGAAGCCTCATAAACTTGACTACTAACTCCTCAGGCTGTGTTAGGCTGAGTCACTTTTTTCAATATCTTCCAAATGGATGGCGGCCAAATGATGAAATGTAATCAGTCTTCATTACTTCGGCTCAGCTAGTAACTGTCTTTTAAATGGTACGTTCTTCCAGAATAATAAACAGCCAATACAAACATATTGGCTGAAGCTTGAAGTTGAGGGGTTTAACTCTTGTTTATTAGAGGTGGAAAGAATAATTAAAAAGTACAATTGAATGTACCTCTTTGAAATTCAAACTTTCCTTTAAAAGACACTTTGAGATACAGAATACTGCGCTCACAAGGGTAATGCAGTGTGAAGACAACTTTGTGTGTTTGAATAACTTGGTACACTACAGCACAATCAGAATTCAGTCGGACCAAATTTACATGTCTTGAGCTGCAGTTTTGATTCTGTGATTGCATCGGCTGTTTTTAAATTCCAAGTCCATTATGTCAGCTAAGAGAGTATGAAGTTACTTTATCCTGAATAAATCTTTCTTTGAGGATGGGAAATTTGAACTCTCAGCTAACACTATAATGAACCTAGATTTCAGGGTACATTTTGAGACAATTGTTTCTGAAATATTTCCGTGCATATTAATGTGTATTGTAGAACTTGAGATTCAGCTATGAAACTTCAGAGTTTTTAAAAAAATTTCCAGTGCTAAAATCATGGATAGTTATACTGAAACTCCAAAGCCTTATTTTTATTGCTATCCAAGTTTTCACGCTTAAAAGTGGACCAAAAATGTATAATCTACGGAACAGGAGACTCCCTTATTTTCTCCTATCATCCTCAAACCATAAGCATCATCCCTGCCTTTTAGGCCATAAGACAAAAGGCAAGAGCCCTTTGGAAGTATTTATTCCAGAAATGAAATTTGCTCTTTGGTCTAGCTCAGAAGTAACCCAAGAGCTGAGGAAAAATGAATGAAAAGCACACCATATGAGAGATCTGAAATGATTCTGTTGATCACTGATAAATAGTCTGTATCTAATATTTTTTACTTTTGTTAACATACTCTATGTATTATTTCAAACAAACAGTGCATTGTTGCCAGAAATCTTTGTCTGTACTGGAAAGCTTTGCCAGTTTGTCTCTTGGCTAGGAATGAAAATGTCTTTTATGGCAAAGTTGCTTCAGGAAAAAGAAAAAGTAGATACAGCAATGTAAGTGCATCTGTACCAGTAAAAATGTGTATTTGCTGGAGCAGCTTATTCTTTTTGGGAAGTGGATTTAATGTATGCCATGTGTGGAACTCTTTTTGCTGTTAAAAGCTGTGTTTCTACTAGGCTGGTTAGGCAATGCAGTGCATTTGGCAAACCATTTGAGTTCTGACAGGTAGTATGCTTTTTCTCCTAAGTGGCTTTCTGAAGAATTTGTCTGTAAAACTTAACCCAAGGACTGATAACAAAGTACTATAAATTAAAAAAAATTTGTAATTTAACTCCATGTGTTTAGGGTTTTTTTCCCACAGTAAATGCAAAGTTATTTTTTAGCTTGCAAGGCTTTGAGCTGCATGTGTGTGCAGGGAGGGTGGGTTTGCTTTTGCTTGTTTTGTGTTCTTCCCCCTCACCTCCTCAGATTAACTTTTGTTTCTTTATAACAAAACTTGCAAAGCCAGAAGGGTCACACTGATCATAAACCAAAACTATTTCAGTGTTTTTGTCATTCATTGAAAAACTCTTTGTATCAATGTCTGGATTCTAATAATTGTCCCTACTGTTTGCTGGTATTTAAGTGTGTGGTTCTGAAAGGAATGGCCCTCTAAGAGGGGATGGTTATTTGACAGTCAGTAGCTCCTTCCCCCCCCGCTCCATCAGCACTCAAGATAATGAAGGTACATAGGGACTGTCTCCTACTTTGACAGTTCAGAGCCCTCTTGGTCAGAGGAGCGCAGAAAGCCATTCTTCTGAGAGCTAATGCCACCCTGACTGAGGTGTGAGCCCCTGCAGGTTCCTGGTTTGTGCCCACTTCCAGAGGCAAGAAGTTTGCCAGCTAAATCCTCTGCAGGTTCAGCATGGAAAAAGGCCAGTCTCAGAAGTGCTTAGGCTGCATAGGGCTTTTTGGGCACCAGCTCCGTCATAGTGCTGGGCATAAGAAGAGAGAACTCAATGGCATGGTGGAATAAATTGTAGAGATTTAAGATGATGTGTTTTTACTTCACACTTGTGAATGGCTAAGAGAATTATTACAGGAAGTTACTGTGGCTTACTAAGCACAGGGTAATTTCTTGATCTGTGGTAACTTAATAGAGTAACCGAGAGGAGGGATGCTCCTCTGTTTTCTCTCCTTACCCTCTTTAGCATACAGCAGTAGGATGAACTACAGGACTTGAAGGTAGGTGCAGCATGAGTGAGGATGGATAGAAAGGGGAAGAGAAGGAAATCTGCAGATGGGAACCAAGATACTGGGTTTTGTTTCTTCAGTGATATTTCCTTTTGTACCTCAGTGAACAGTTTTGTAACACTTGTCATACAGTCAAGTAGTAGACGGAGGTGGAATACGTACTGTATATTTTAATGCATCTTTCTTCTTTCTCCTCAGTCTTCTGTTATTCTGTGTATGTTTATTAGTGTAGTTTCCCAATAGATCTGCCAGTTCTTCAGTAAAATTTTTAACCTTTTAGTTCCAGTTTAAATAGTTCCAACTATTTGTTAGAGGTAAAAGCTTAAAAGAAGTTGAGTTTCTGTAGCAAATTTTATGACATACAGTCCAGGGCACAATGCTTTTCAAAGCAAGTTATATGCGAAGGCAGCCTGTCACTCTTGCCTGGCAATAAAGGGATGCTAGTGGGACTGCCATCTGCCTAAACACTGCTCTGACAGAAGCACCCACCCTCTTTTGCTCCTCTTCCAGCTGGCAGGGCAAGTGGTAGTAAAGAGGCAGGAGCTTGTGAGGGACTGTGTGTGTTGAAGGGAGGAAAGGGGTGTCATGGGGAGTTGAGGTGTGGGAGCTTGGGGATGCATGGTAGATGTGGTAGAGTGATACCAGGTCTATGTATAACTGCATAGGTGATCTTACGGGGAGCTGCAATGACATGAACAGCAATAGGGTACTATAGATTGGCTGCCCCACACCTATATTCTTCCCCATAGCTGAAAGAGGTGATGAGAGCGTGCCAAGGGAAGCAGCACGCTGCTCTCACAGAAAGAACATCGGTGTGATATTGAACTGGCTCCTTCTCCTAACACCTCCCCTTCCCCAAATAAGGGAGGAGCACAGGGAAGGGCAATGCTTTCTGAATTTTCGGGTCTCTGCTGTTGACTGGAGCCTTGCTTGTTTTCTTCTTAAACGTTTTGCCTATGCTGCTGAGAAGCATTTAGCTGGCCCTGTTGAGAAAGGATAGAGAGAGAAGAGAAGGTGTGGGAGATACTGGAAATAGTAATAGTGACTATATGTAGAAGGCATGGAGAAAAAGACGATGAGGGCTATTGCAGTTGAACTATGAGACACAGTTACAGCAAACTAGGCTTTCCCAGCTCTGTGCTCAGAGGCTGTTTTTTTTAACCAATCTTACAGAGCAAAATGGCTATGAAAATAAAAGGTTTTTTACTAACTTCTGAGACAAAATTAGTGTTCAATAGAGATTGTTTTTCCTGGGTCCTAACTCAGTAGCCCAGGCTCAGGACCTGACTGACAGTTGAGCTTTGATCATGCTGGCTCCTGCAAGTATTAGAAGGCTAAATTATCTCTTAATTTGTTCACTCATAAAAGTTTCTTCAGACTTCTCCCTGGAGCTGTTTATTGAAGAAAGGCTGGCATGCTGCAGGTATTTTCAGTGCATTCACCAGCACAATGAGACTCCAGTATTGATCAGAGTCCCTGCCCAGCTGAGGTAAATTAATGTTGGCATTATATTAAATCACCAAGAATCTCCATTGTTCTCAAAAGCTGGATGCAGTTGTGGCTTTTAATATAGCTTCTTTAGTGAGGGGAAGGTGTCTGACCACTAGGGGTCACTTATGAGCTGGATTTAGATCACACACAGTAACGCAAAAATTAAGGAAAGGATGGAAAACATTTTATGCATAGTGTGTTGTATATAGATTTGCATTAAAATATCTTTGCATGTCTGCAGAGACTGTCCTGTATAATATTTCCTCAATTTTAAAACTGCATTTTAAATTCCACAGGAATTGATGGTATGTAGTGTCAAAATACAGTAAAACATTTTCAATTAAGAAATCTTGATGGGAGGTGAAGGGGGTTCCAAAAGTGGAGCCAAGTAATTCCAGGTGGTTGCTAAAGCTACCTTTTGCTTTTCGGTTGTTTATCTTCAGGGAATATTTACCATATATTTGGGGGAGAGGGGAAGAGAAATCTGGCAAACATTGCCTTTATTTTACACTTTAAAAGTTAAAAACGTGTTTTCCTTCTTGCATGATAGCAGCAAGCATGCGGTTTACGTTACACAACCATGAATCATGTTTGTAGGCACATAATAATGAATAGCATACTTATGTTGCATTATGGTTTGTAAACAACTTTTTGGCTATGTATTGATTCAATAAATGTTTTTGACGATCGTTTGGAAAATGCAAGAAGCTTTGAGGAATGAAAGAAAATATCTTGTTTATAGCAATCTCTATAAAAAGGGTCTTCATGCTGCTGTGAGAACTAAAAGCTAATGCTTTTTGTACTGAGTAGGGTTTAATCTTATTGTAAAGCTAACTGTGATATGAAATTATTATGTTCTGGCACCTGACCAAAGTGCCACTCATTGAAGTGTATTCTATCATGTTTCAAGGCTTGCTTCAAGTCAGTGTGCATGACACTTCACAACCACTTTCTTCAGCAGGCATGTTCTTTCTGTACTGTAGAAAATGGAAAATTTTATTATCCTTTCAGAATGGCTTACGTAATATATATTTAAAACATTTGTGAGCTTGATGTTCATGTCTTCTGCTAACTTCTTACTCCTGATGATATGATAATGATAAAGAATAGCCTTAAGGTTGAGTACCCTTTCTTGAGTATAGGTCACTCAGCATAAAGGATTGCTAGCCAGTATGTGAGGCTGAGTTTTCTCAGTTTCAGTTTACCTTGGAGTTTGTAATAGGAATCTAAATAAAAAAAAGTAAAATCCACAGTGGCAGACTAATCCAAATTCATGTTGGCTCTGTGTCTAACACAGGCACACATTCTATCTTAATGTGAAGGCAATAATTAAAGTGACTGGTCTTGGATTTTGTTTCAGCACTCAGAAGTTGTAACCAATAAACCTTCTGCAGTCAGGGTTCAGGGTACTGCCTTTGAGCAGATGGGTGATTTTAGATAGCAAGAATCCATAACTTGTGACAAACGCTCTGGAGATCCGTGGCAATTTGGCATCAATTCATTTACTATGACCTCACTGGTAAAGATCTGACAAAAGTGGAGTATTTCCAAACATAAAAAACTTGAGATTCTCTGACTGTCAGTGGGGCCTGTAGCTAATTTATGTAAGTGAGACCGGGAAAATGAGAACAGGCTTGGCATCAGCTGGAGTCCTGTGAGATGCTATCATGTTACCGTTGCTCAGAAATGACGATACATTTCCACAATGAGAAATCGTTATACTGGTTATCTAACAATTTAATTAGTACTTCTTTTGTATCTTTACTTTTAAACGAGTTATGGGTAGTTGATATAACATTATCTATTTTAATTAAAGGGAAACATTGAATAAAAGTATATAACCAAGAGGAAAAAGAAGTGTCTCCTTATATTGCTCTTCAAAAAACCATAAAACTGCAAACTTTAGCTGTTTTTGAAACAGTGCATTTACTACATTGAGGTCTTCTGAATGTATTTCTTTAACTCCTAACTATTCTTTGACAATTGAGTTACACAATAATGTTATCAGAAAAAAATTGTCCACAACATGAAGCTTATTATTTAAGTTTATCAAGCTGAATTTATTCTGGAAAATTAAGATGGGACTTCAATTACTGTTATTGTTAATTTAAAAGACATTCTAGTATTCTCAGAGTTTGTTGTCAAAGAAGACAAAGACTGCGAAAAAATTACCAAGCACGACTTATGTCAGCAGTTGATAGGGAACGGACTGTCTTAGAGATTCTGTTGTATTTATCATTTGATGGTTCATTTTGAGAAATGATTTGGGGTTTCTGACATGTTGAGGAAATCCTGACGTTCCAGGTGCAGTGGGAATGGAATTTGGCATGTGACTATCTGGCTGACATTATGCAGTTCTTATAGTGAAAAGCTGATTAAAGAACAGCTGTTAGCTTAAATCAGAAAGTTTGCTGTAGTTTCTACTACAACTCTTATGTAAAAGCTTTTTTTATTTGGGTTGTAGTCAGTCTTCACAACAAGTGGAATGTGTTCCAGTTAAGTAAATCACTGTACTCAGTTACTTGGCAATTGCAGTGGTGACATTAATTACAAAGGATTTACATGAATATTGAAGGCAAGGTTTTCTTAGAAGAAAAAATCAGAGTAAATTTGTTCTGTCTGTTCTCATGGTATGTCTATTTTTCTTCTGCCAATAAAAGTATCGTCTGTAAAAGTGCTGTTGTAGCTAAGTCCATCAGGGCAACCTGTATTCATACAGCTAGATTATAGAAAGCTGTGTTTCACAGGATTACATGATTTAATTTTAAGAATTTCATCTGGTCACCATTTTATCTGTGCCAGTATTTCCTTGTGCAAGCACTAGAGGATCTAAAGCAGTGATGAAGTTCTAGACTTAAGTATGGCACTACATCTGTATATAATTATATATACAGACTTGTATAAGTCTGTGTATATGCGTAGATGTGTGTTAATATGTATATTTTCAAAAAGTCTGTATATAATCTTATTTTATTAGACATATTGGCAACCTCAAGTTTCAGATATTGTCATCTTCTTTCTTTACCCCTTCATTGATAAATGCATAATATAGTAGAAATTATGAGAGTGACACAGGCCCAGAGAAGACGACTTGCCCTGGAGAAGAACTCCAGCCATGAGAAGAGTTGAGATGGGAGTTACTCATCTAGTGTGTAAATTGGAGCATGCTCCTTGACTGATGAGGGTAAGAACTTTTTTGAGAGAGAAAAATCTCAGGAGGAAGAGCTAGTGGATCTAGTTTGATGCCAGATGAAAGAGAAGACAGACTCTATGTGGGAGGAGGAGAGAGGGGAATGGGGCAACAGCTGAAGAGGCAGAGGTAAGGAGCAAGACTTGACCATACAGAAAACAACTTGTATTACTGCATTTTCTAGCATTCCCTACAGCTGCTAGTTATTATAATGCATATCTAATAATTTTAGCTATAAAATTTGTGCTACTTCGGACTGATCATTTCACTAGGATGTAAGATACGGGACAGCATTTGATTTTTACAGCTTGTTTTATTGAGAATCACTTTCCTTATCTAGAGTGGATTGTTTCTCAAGTGTGTACTAAATTGTACTGTTGAACTTAGTTAAGGAATATTTTAAGTACTACTTCAGAAAGCATTTCAAAATACCCTTCTTAATTTGTAAAAACTGAATAAATGTATAATTAAAATAATTGTTAAAGCCAAGCCTTAGCAGGATCAGTATTGAGGAGACTAGTAGTCTGTCCCTACTTGTTTTAACATGGGTGAGAATCTCTGCTGCAGTTTAAGAGTACTAGAGGCCATAATAAATTTACAATTTTAGCACATGGTGAAAACTAAGATTTGAAGACAGAACAATAGATAATTTAAAAACTTAAGTCTCTAGAAGTGGGTACACAGACTGCCCAGTCTCAAAACATTCTTCAGACAAACCACCTAGATTTTTCCTCAGCTTCTTGCCCTTCAATATAGACTTAATATAAAGGGAATACCATGCTTTAACAACTCCAGAGAGAGAATCTAAATAAAGATAAGGTGACTTTTATCTGCTAAGATCCAAATGTGAAGGGAGATTATAGATATAATGTGTATTACTGAATAGTATGTATATGCTTCCTTTTTTCTGTTTGTCATATCTTTTTTGATGTTACACTTGCAACAAAGTAATTGGTCATCATTTCTTTGTAACTTACCTTTCAACTGATTAAGTGGGTCATAACTTCAGTAGAAAAAGTTACATTGTTCTCATTATAAAAATTATTTGAAAGGAAGAGCAATATTCAGTTGGAGAGGGTGTATCACCATCTCCTCCTCTGCTTTAAAGAACTGTGCCTGGATGCTCTCTACTTACTGTGTAAAGACAACTTTTAGGAACTGAAAAACATCTTAACATCCTCTGAATTTTAAGATGGAGAGAACTATGTTGTGGGAGCATGTCCCAGCATTTCAATGTAGTCAAAATTGACGAAAATTAATTCCAGGAGGTATTTCTGAAATTCTTTTGCAAGATAAGGAAAAATAATTGTGTTTTGATGCATAATCATCAAGATTTAAGTAAAAAATTACATATGGCATGTTTTGACTTTAGAACTCATTACATGAAATAAGCAATTATCCATGCATTTTTCTGGTCTGGAAGATATACTTTTTTTCTTTCCAGAATGGAATTGTTGGTATTACAACTAGTTCATGTACCATAGCTACCTGACAGGAACAGCAGCTGCAGAGATAAAAGTTATCTAATTAGTTTTCCATTTTTTGACTGCATTTTACATATTGGTGTATTAGTACAATGTATTAGCTGATGGAAAAGAAAATACAGTAGCTGAAAGCAAATGCTTACTCTTATGTTTTGCTTCCTATTGAGAGAGGGGCACTTTCCCAAAGTTACCATAAGCAGTATAAGCTCCAAATTACCATAAATATTTGGGCTGCCTGTTTGAATTCCTGAGGTTTTGTTAGAAGTACCTGAAAATATTTAAGCTTGTACTTTTGTCTTTAGAATACTTCTGTCATTATTTGAAATGAGTGTAGTTGATATCAGGAATGTTTTGAACTGAGTTCAAAAGATTACAGTCTTTCATGGTAGAATACTTCATTGGAACTGAGGCATATGCTCTTTGGCTCACAAATCCTTATGATGTAGATTGCTAGAAGAGGAGTTAGTTACCTTATTCTTGCTGTGTTTTTCTCTCGTGCATCTGCTGCTGGCCACTGTTGGAGAAAAGGTGCAGATTTAAAGGGGCATATTATATTGATATGGCTGCTGCTTTGTCCTTGTATTCATATTGTTTGAGCAGCAGCGGCTTTTGACATGAGCTGCCCCTTTCTGCCAAGCATTAGTTGCTTTTTCATTTGAAAGAAAAGTTCATCAGCTCTTGCAATTATGGGAAGCTTTTCCTTCTATCTGTTTTAGCCATAGGCAACATCTGGAAAGCAACAATGTTTAATTTGGTATTTCAGTCAAATGGTACACATCAATAGCTAGCAACGATAAGGATATGCTTTTGTTATCTCTGTAGCAACCATTTCCTTTTGGAGGTGGGAGTGGACTTCAGTCTTCTCTAAATATTTTCAAGTTTTTTTTCTATCCTATGCGATCCGCTCTGTCTAATCATGGTCTCCAATTAGCAGTCCAGGAATAGCAAATTATACATTTTTGAACCGCAGTAAACCTTACTACAATTACTGCTATCCCTATTGGTGCATACAAAACAGTTTCTCCATCTGTTCAAGGATGTCTCTTCCTCTTAGACACATGATTATTTGCTGGTAGAATGTTACTTTTGCAGCCACTGTCATGTTCCTGATTTATGTAATAACACTAGCTTGACAAACTGAAAGTACACATCAAACTTTAAACTCAAAATTAAATAATAATTGCTTTGTTCTCAGTATCCTGTTTCCCCAGCTATTAAGTTCAAGAAACAGAGACCCAAATTGTCCCTATTTAACCAAGGATAAATTAATCACTAGGTGTCACAGACTGAGTATACAGACTTTGTCTGTAGCTTGAGTTCATTAGTTTGTGCGGAACTATTCTGGAAATGCATTTTAAACTCTTTTTTCGCTTTTTAGTACTGAATGAAGTAATCCCTGAAACTTTTTCCCTCAAGACAATTTGGTTTTAGAAGTTAACCCTCTGGTTTGGGACTATTAATAAAGGGCCTTCAACAAAGGTGGTTCATATTTAATCAGTTAAAAGTTCGTCTTTGGAGTTGTGCGGAGCTCGTTTTCAGTCTTTTAAAGCTTTTGCTTCGTTCTGGCCAAGTTCTTGATTTCAGAAGTGTAGTCTGGGTAGGATGTCATAGTCTTAGTCCTCATTTCTGTAAGACTCTCTTGCCCAGACCTTGGCTATTTTTCTTTTTAGCATTCAAAAGTTTAAATTCTACAGCTTTCTATAGTCAGTCAGGGGCTAGGAAATGCACAATATAGCCATATGCCTTGGGAGCTGGAATCCCCTTTCACTCACTGGCTGCTGAGCTGGAATGAAAAAATTACATTAAGCTCTACTCTTACTCCACTTAAAAGCTTTTATACCTACCTGGTCAGAAGTTTGAGGCTTGCACTGCAGTCACTAACCTTTGCAATAGACTACATTAGTGCCCATGTGCAGCAAGCATTTACTGTTTATCTAGTTTTCGGCAAGTATTTCCGTAAAGTTGTGTTTTGTTGTACCCTCCAGACTGCTGCCCCTCAAGACATTTCCTTACCTGCGTTAATACTAAATTTTAATGGGAAAAGTCTGAAAAATGAAGCCGCCATCTTTTTCAGGTGTGCTATTCAGTTGAGCCTTAAAACAGTGCAAGAGCATGTTTTCGAGCATTGTGGTTAGATTTTAGTAAATTAGTTCTCTTTGGACTACATTCTACATGAAGTGTTACCATTTGAATTAACAAATATTGCAAAGTTTTGTTTGACAGATTGGGACTTCCCTCAACTCTTTTGACAGTAATAGAGCATAAATATCCCAAAGCACAGAAACAGGTGGTTATCCTCAGAGACAAGTCAAGGGAATCCAAAGTCCTTCAGAATAAAGAATGTGCCATTGTCAAAAATGCTTCTGACTGCCTGTATTTGCTTCTGTTGACCATTTCTCATACACTGCCTTGGTCTCAAGTCTGTTCTCGTTTGCTTCTTTGAGTGCCTTGTTTCCCAAAGTCAATCCTAAACCCCTGAATTTCAGGCATGAGCTTTGACTTCTGGTGTGTTGTCTGCAGTACTCTAAGTGCTGTATGCCAAACGTGGTCTTTTGGAGTAGAAGCTAGTGATGTATATAACTTGACTAAAGTGAACTCAGCCCTGGAGTAGCTAAAGGGTTTGTCTAGATAAATGTTTGGCCTTATCCCTGTGAGGGTTAAGCATGTTGTATGTCCATCTTTAAAGCACAAATTAAATTTGTGGTTTTTTTCCCATTTATCCCTGACAATTGCAGAAATGCTTTCAGATGACTGCTCTCTAAGGAGGCTGGCTCTGAAGTTTGTTCTTGAAGCTGCCTGTGTATGAGGACACTTATAGCTATGGGAAGGTGTATTGTATGATTTGCTTACTCTCTTCTTGTTTTTCCTCTGAGGAAAAATGTTTACCTCTTTTGTTCTGAACAAGGTTTCAATCCCAGCAGATGAAAGTAAGTGTTACATCTGAACGGGCTGAAAAAGGGAGAGAAGAATTACGGTGCATTAGAAAACATACAGCTAGGATAACTGTAAATGTAGTTTGTATCATTCACTCTTACAACGTAGCATTATAGTACATGGGCATGAATACAGTATTATTTCCCCATGTTTTGTAAGAAAAATATATTAATTTGTGATAAACTGAATGTTATTGAGGCTTCCTTCAGAGTTCTCGATTTGAAATCTAAATTTTACATTGCTGTATATGTATGTATATGACGTATTTTTGAAGCATGAACGCTGAATAAAAAGCATTGGTTTACTTTTTTTTTTTAAATAATCCCATGCTGTCATGTTAATATTTTTTTAGGATCCTTGATTAGCAAGGAGATCTTAGTTAACAGCGAAAGTTAGTAGTTGTTATCTTAATACTGTTTTTTATCTTCGGAGTAGGTATACTATAAATAACATACGAAGCATGTTCTTGCCATTATAGCATATAATTTCCAAGAAATTCTTCCTTTCTAAGATGTTTCTTTTAGTATCTTTTTTTTTTTATATTTATAAACTGTTTTGTCAACCTGAATATGTTTTAGAAAGGATTAGAAAATACATGATACATGTTGAACAGTAGCTGTGCAACTTTAGAGACATAACTGTATTGTAATCTCTGAGTTGTGGTACATGTGAAAATGTGTTGTGGTTTCACCCTAATATTTCACAGACATTTCTTTAGCTCAAAAACCCCTGCAGTGTGACAGAATTGGGAGTTCTTGCTCAGAAGAAGCAAAAATGAGGTACAGCTGAAATCTTGTTGTTTGAGTTTAATGCACGTTTGCAGTACTAAGAGGAGAATCTTTGGCTCCTGTTCCACTATTTCATATTCATGAACACTAAATTCACTCACATTTTATGTATATAAACCTGCCAAAAGGCAAAACAAACCTGATGGAAAACCTTAAACTAAGAATTGTGTATTATCAGTGCTAAGAAAAAATATGTTCTTAGGTTTTATTTACTTAACTCATTCTACTACTAATTCCAAGATTTTCAACAAACAATTTTTACCTCAATTTAAAAAAAAAAAAGAAAAAAGTTTTGGTACCAAATAAAAATACTATTATGTGATAGCTGTTTAACAGAGCCAGTTTTACCAGCTGAATATATTGCATCTAATTTATTGCCCTATTAGCTGAGAACAAAATTCTCCTGTATTTTTTTTCTAGTCAATACGGAATACTTTTGAGAGTAATTTAAAATAAATGTGTACAGCATTTAGGGTTAGATTTATATCTTAATTTATTCTTCTAAACATGAGTTTTGGTTTTGTTTTTTTTTTAAACCCACTTTAATATGCATAATGTTCAGATTTTAGTGCGAAAGTGGAATGTCTTTTCCCTTCTGCCTGGCTTCTCTATACTTATTTTTAGCACAGTTGCACATATGCTCAATTTACTGTAGACTTTTCTTCAAAAAAATAACAACAGTTTTGTTACAAACTAGGTGTCATGAAGAATTAAATGGTCAAACCATAATTTATCACGCCTTTTTCTGGTAGGATAAATCAACACCTACTAGTCCTCTGATTTATCAGCCCTTTCATTGCAACGCTCATTTTTGTGAAGTGTTATGTAGTGATGTTATGTCAAAGGTAGACCTTGTTCTTATTGATCCTTTACCCTCAAAGTCAGCTTTATAGTCTGTTGCAGCAAATGTACCCCAATTACTGTGCTATGTTATGATACCAGTTTACCTTGTGTAGGTGGTCATATACAGTTTAATTTCTGAGATTAAGAGCTACAAAATACCAAATGAGATTTCGTCCTGTAATTTTTAGTATCCTTTAGTTTAAACTAAAACTTTATTATGGATGTTACGAAATTATGCTAAATATGAGGGGGTTTTGATGCATACATTCTTTGTTCCTTTCTTTTTGTGTGTGCATTTATGTGCTTAAATGTAGTTTTATGGTAACATGCGATTACAATTTTTAAAGTATGCTTGGCTTAAAACCTGGTTAAATTCAATCCTTTAGTGATTCTTGACAGAGCTGGATGTTCTGGAATAGGTTTTGACATCTGAATATGGGCTGTTACATTCAAAAGTTTTCAAATAAGGTTTGAAACTGACTTGGCAAGTGTTTGCAAAGGATTTAAACATGTGTTTAGTATGTCATCTTGCTCTGCTACCTGCATCACAAAACCTGCAGTTTTGTTTTGGTAAAACTGATACTGAGCCTAAACCTGTTTTTTCAACTTGCATCATGCATTGATGGTGCATTTGTAATTATTAGAGGAGTACTTGTTTTCCTGTTGTTGTATGTGAATATGGAGCTGACTTATTCAGTGTTAATATAAGTTAATGAAATATTTTAGAATATTTTTAATACAACTCTTTTTTTTTTTTAACCATAAAACACAGATGGAATTTTAAATAACTTTTTTTTATTAGAAACGTTGCACGGGTCTCAAAATCAGCACAGGCCACAGTAAATTAGTGCAATGTTGTAAAATACTGCTTCATCAAATTAAGGAGTTTTTGTTTAAGTAGACTTTTGGCCTTTCAGAATGGAATATGGTTCGCTTTCATACGTAATGTGCTTTTTTCATATGCATGGACGGCTTCAGGTTTTTTTAAAGATACGCTTTCAGTTCTGGATGACGTTTAGCCTTTGACCCAGCCACTTTTTTACAATAAACAGTTTGTTGATGAGAGCAGCTGCTGGGAAGATTGCTTCCAGACTGTTCTGTTGCAGCTGAGTAAGAAAAGCGAAAGCCAGCATGCACCTTACGGCGTTGCTCTGCTGTCCTCCCTGTTCCTCCGCTCAGCTCTGGTTTGCGTTGAGGACAGTGCAGTGGGGCCTTCTGCAGCTAGCCTCGTCCTGCGGCTGCGAAGGCTGTGAGGGACCATAAATGGCAGTACTTTCTCAAAACTGAGAAATCAAAACAAACGTGTTCTGCTTAGGGCAGTACACATTCACTCATTTTTATATTGTTCCCTCCTTTTAAGAATTTTTTATGCTTTTTTTTGCATATAACAATAAAGAAAAAATGCGATTGCCTCATTTCCTGTATTTGTTTTGCATGACTGAATGATAGCATGTGCCTTCTAGTAACTTAATACCTAAGCATAGCACTGTGCTAAAAACAACAGAGAGATACTGATACAAAAAACTTGACATGAAGACCATTTTCCCTTTTCATTGCTAGTTGGTTTCCTTTTATCTTATTTTTAACCTTATTGACAGCATTCTTTTCTCTACAGAAGGTAACTTCTGATATATTTTTCATTAGTTGGTGAATTCTGACCTGGGCCCTGCAGCCTGTTTGTAGAATGGACTGCTGCACATTGGATAAATTAATTTTCTGCCTGCATACTGTGCTTTTTAAAACTAAATTTAATTTTGGATTCAAATTTAGGCACAGATTTATGAGCAGTTGCTGGACATGTAGACTGGGAATGGGTTGAAATCTAAGATGCTTCATGTTCAAAGAAACGTAACTGCAATAAAAAGGATAAGGATACCTTGCAACACTTTGTTAAAAATCTTTCCCTTTTTTGGACGAGGTATTCCATGTTATCAGTTGGCAAAACAGACCCACTTCTATATGTGACTATTTCTACTCCCCATACTGCTGAGATGTTGCACTGTATAACTGTTTATGTAATGTAATACTTGTTTTTAAAAACACACTGAAGCGTGGAGACAAAAATAAGGAACTTGGTCTCTGGAATGATCTTTCAGAAGTGATTAGCTTTTTCTGCCTCTCTTTAGAAAGTATATCACAGATTAAAATAACTACCCAAACCACTAGAAACTCCTAAAAATCCGTCTGGGTGTGAATTTAAAAAGTTACCAAACCCTGCCATCTTTCTAAATGCCCTTCCATATTTTACACAATCGACTCATGTTTTGCACCCTATCTGGGTTTAGAAAATATAAAAAGATTATTAATAAACTGAAACAGATTTCCTATTTATGTAGTATCCTGACAACGCATAGCAAATATCAGCCAAGTAACTACAGAAGTTCATGAGAACATGAAATGAGAATGCACCTTGGTTGTACTATAATAAAATCTTTATGAAGTTCTTTGGGGGATGGGGAAAGGAGGGAGTGGAGAACTGGGGAATTCTCTCCTTCCTAAATCTTCCTAATCTTGAAAATAATGGCCCTCTGTGTGCTGAATAGCATAAGAGAGATGCACAGATTCTCCCCTAAGTTAGCCTAGAAGAGTGACCTCAGCTAAAATATGTCTTCCTATTAATATAATATGCAAAACAAATGAAAATATTGTAATTAATCTGGAGATAGATTAAAATCAGCCAGTGGGGCCATGGAAGGAAACATCTAGCTTGCAGAATTTTTATCTATTTCCTTGAACAAGGAGTGAACTTTGAAATTAATTATAAGCAGTTAATATTAAGAGAAAAGTTTTATATATGCTTTCTGAAAATGAATTTGAATACTTTATATATTTCAAATCATATTTTGAACATGTTGTGAATAGCCTGTGTTTTACAGTTCTGTTTATTCTTTTTGTTTCAGTTGATAAAAAAGTCCATCTTCAACTTTACACTTAAGTCTAAAAGGGCAACTATTAAGGACTCCAGGCATTGATGTGTACTTTGGTAATGTTATTACATATTAATGACATCTGAACAGTATTGAAATAATGATTAGGACTATCTAATGAATTAACCTGGTTGTCTGGTTAGAGACGCTGGCTTTGACACACAAACACAAATAATACATCTGCTATCTACAGCTTTCCTAAGTCCTGCTGAACTTGCAGAAGATGGCCGCTGCGGCTTAATTGCCAGTATTGTTTTTCTTGAGATGGAAGAGCAACCTTTCTCCCATCTCTGTGATTGTTTCTATGGAAGAAGTTACAGCAGGCCTATTCTTCATCCTCTTCCAGTTCCTCTGTAAGACCGTGATCGTCAAGAGATTATCCTCTTTCCTCATCTGATCTATCAAGTTTTGGGTGGTTTTTTTTTTTTTCTCCTTTCTTCAGTCTTTTCCTAAGGATAAAGACATTGTACTGGGTTTCCCTCCCTTGTAAAATGAAGTAATACCTTTTGATGAATGATTGTAGTACTAAACAGTATTTATAAAATGTTTTACAAAGCCTCAGTAAAAGGTAATATATACATGCTAAGGTTTGAAAACAATAAGGATAGTATGTAACTTCACATTTTTCCTGCACCTTCTGTATATTTACAGTAAGGTTTTTTGGTGCAATTTAATATTTATTTATTTATTTATAGCATTTTTCTCTATTGACTAAGTATGAACATGATTTTAAAACGGGGCCATGGTTGTGTTATGAAACTGTCATCAGCTTCAGATCTCAAAGTATGGCATTATTACAGGAAGTAAAAACACAGGCAGCATCAGAAAAGCATTTTGTGTGCCTCATTAGTCAGAAATGTCTGCCAAAACCTTGCCCTCTTGTGCTAATAGCTGACTTTTCCTGCTGCTGGCCTCCTAAGTCACTAGCATTCGGGGCTGGAGTTGCCACTGTAGATGTGGTTTTTGCTGGCACCAACCTACGGCTTACTACCATGTTGGACTTCAGTTTGTTTCTGTTGGATTCAAGAGATACTATGGAAGCTCTCCAATGGCTAATTTAACACCTTCAAACTTGTAGGGTTGTTGAGCAAAGCTGTGTAATACAAGGAGGATGTATTTTTTTTGTGTATATGTATATGCGTGTGTGTATTTTTATATTCTACAGTTGAAATCAGATTCCAAAGGCTGTGGACTCTTTATTAAAATATGTTCTTTTCTATCAGTGCTGATACAGAATTCATATGAAATATATACATTTGAGATCATACCTGAACCGAATAGCACTTACTTGGAAACAGCCAATTCAGAAAAAAAAGGTTAGCCATATTGAAGGTGTGATGTCTATAAATGTGGTTGTGCTCCAAACGGACTATTCATGTGCTCCTCTAAAAGATTGGTACTTTATGCTTGTGTGATCTTCACTTGTCTGCAGTTGTTAAATATATATGCATATGTGATTTAGTCAGTACATCAACTGGTAATATATGAATCAATGCATCAACTGCAAACTTTTTTAAAGTACAGTGAAGCAAAAATAGAGGTAGTTCATTGGAAATGATTACATTTTATGCAAAGGAAGGAGAAAAATTGTTAAATTTTGTTCTAGCTATGTATCCAGAAAGTGAATACTTGGCCTCACTTACTCAACAAGCAACAGCTAAAATAGAGTATTATATTACAGTCACAATATTGAGTCACCGGGTAGAGCATCAGTAGTTAAAATTATCTCATTTTTCCTCCCAAGAAAGGAAAGAGCTGACTGATGTATAATGTTTGTTTGTTTTATGACATTATATTTTTAGCTTTCATTTAGTTTTGCCTCCATGTTTTTAATAGAAACCAAATGAATTTAGGCTGTGACTGAATTTTGTCTTAACAAAGAATTCCATTGATACAGAGTTTAAGACCTATCGTCACAGAGTTTGATAGAAAAGAGCAGCTCCCAAACATGCCCAATGAGAGAGATACTTGCATATATATGTGTGTGTATATGAGCGTACATATAAAAATAAGAAAATACATCAAAATTCTCTCTCTATATAAGTAGAATGTAAGAATAAAGTCTTGGATTTGGGATTATTTTGAACCATTATAACTGAAAGTTTATGTGCTTTGTGCATAAGTCTCATTGGTTGATAGGGCCCAGGTGCAAATAAAATCTTCTCCATCAGGAGCTGTAATTTTCTGTTATTTTATACTACAACAGAGAAGGGTCCTTATGCAGCTTTTTTTTGTGTCTTATGTCTCCCTCTTTTCTCCTTTTTGTTCAGTTTCAACTACTAAGTAAGCATTAGGAAAAAGTGAAACTAATTATTACAAAAATAAAAAGAATTTTAAACAGCAAAAGAAAACTTCCGTTACGTAACAGTTTCTTCACACAGCTGACCAAACTCTTAAAATCATAGAAAGCAGGTGTTAGATCATAAACAAAATACAGCTTTTACTCTTCCTTCTTTACGTTACAATTACCATTTAAACTTTAGTTCAACAACTTGCAGTGTCAGACCTCCAATCCTTGATACAGTGACCCCTAATAAATCTTTGTGCTGATCAGTGGAGGAGCTGAGGGTATGTAGTATGCAGTAGCTTAACTCTCTATTTCTCTGAATTTTGTGACTTAACATCCACTATATCTCCCTATCCACTCAGAACAGCTTTTCATTCAGTGACACTTTCAGTCTGATAATCAAAATTCTGCTTTTTGATCTGTTTGTCCGTGGGTACCAGATCAGTGAGGCTGTCACTGCTTTGAAATTTCGTATCTCTCCATGCTTCTGACTGAGAGGATTTAAGTTGTGCTTTGGAGTGCTGGGGAAGAATTTGTTAGTAAGAAGTGGTGGTAGTTCCTGTTGGTCTAGTGCTTTTGGTAATTGTTTTTTACGATGCATTGAAAATATATTGTGCTTTTACCGTTTAAAATCTGGGTAGAAAAATTTTCTCATTATAAATATTAAATTTGTAGTTGATTATTTTAACTGTGAAAAGCTGATTAGCTCTCTTGTTGCCAAGTTGTTTGGTTGATGTGTCAAATTTCATTCTTACTTTAAGAGAGAAGGCAATATCTTTGCTTTAGAGAATGTACATATAAAATGCCATTTGAAAAATAAACAGTTTTAGAGGACGTTAAATTTGGCTTGACTTCAGTTCTCCTATCCAAAACTGATGCAGTAATGATGAATAACAATTTCAGAATACATTTGTGCTACCCTAAAACAAGTGTAGTTATTATATTTACAAAGTATGTTACTGGTAATATGCGTAATACAGATTTTAGTACAATTGTCTGCAGCTACTTACACATAAATTGTTGTCTGTGCCTGAATAAGTGACAGCTACAGCTTTTTTAGTGGCATACTCCTTTAAAGCTTGTACCTGCATGTTTTTGGATTTTGATAATGGTCAGGGTAAGCAGTGGCCAGGAGTTTGGGTGTTCCTTACCTTGTGTTGGGTGCCTTGCTTGACACACCTGATCTGGTCCCAGAGGTGTGGAAGGCCAGACAGTTCCTGAACCAACCCTTTTCATTTAAATGGCCACCAGAGGTTGCTGCAGAACGGCAGACGTGGCTGGGGATGGGGTTTGAATTCAAAGCTCAATCCTGAATTTAACAACAAATCGCACAGTTAGGTTCTGACGTGATTATATTCCTTTTAAATGGAGTTGAAGCAGAGGTTAACCCTGACTTCTTATAAAATGTGATTATTTCATTATACAAAAATGTACTTCTCTGTGTGCTAGTATAATTGTGGGGACCAAAATGCATTGGTTCAGCATCCGTGTTTCTGTAACTTTGTGTGAAGGAGGTTCTTAAAACAAAAATTATTTTTTCTAGCATGAACTTGGACAGCACTTGAAACTTTGCTTTATTAAAAATGTAAAAATGTATTTTTTAGGAATTTTTAAAATCAACTGTTCTTGATTATGTATTACTCATGTTTATATTTTTGATCAGCTCAATAAACGTGTACGTTATGGGAAAAATTAGCTTCATAATTATACACATGTAACAATTCTTAAATGGTTCAGTATGCATTAGAAAAAAGAAAATTAAATCAAGAAGTAAACCTAAAAACTATGGGGAAAAACTCACCTGAAAGAATGTACTCACGAGGATAAATGGTAGGAATTGTGTGGCATATTTGTAATAATGTAACATCACACATAAATGTATGCTATTTCAGTCTTTTCAGAAAGTGTGCTGTGGCAAAAGTACACCAGACATTCTGACACATAGAACTGAGCACTTTCATTGTTTGTTTAGAATGTAATAATACTTTAAGCACCTTTATTTTTTAACTTAATGTCTGTTTTTGTAAGTCTGTAAACCCATCTTTAAGTGAGTTAAAATTATGTTTTTGTGTCTAGGAATTGCACGCTCAATTATACTAAATGAATTTCTGTGTTTGGAAAGCAATAGGAAAATGCACTTTCTGATTAAGCACAGTTTTTCCATATACTCCCTGACAAGAATGAAAGCTATAATTTTTCTAAATATCTGTTACAGCTAATACGTTACTCTGTGTGTGTGTAAAACAAGTAGGATAGTGTGTAAAGAATTTAGCAGCAGTCTTTCAAAGCTATGATATTACGCTAAATGAAGATAGAAGTGCTTCATGCTGATCAGTCAGAGAAATGCTCATAAAACTTTTAATGCCACATCATCATTTACGATGCATACACACACACACAAAAAAGGAAGAAAATACTTAAAGCATATTTTATCCAAGAAGTTAGATAGAAAGAGTTCAGACGGAGCTTTAGAAAACCAAGAAATGAGAAGTAATTTCTCTGTAACTAAAATTTTGCTACTGAGTCACTCTTAGATCATCCTCAGTTTTAGAAGCTAGTGCCTGATTGCATTTGAAAAGAGGCTGTTCCTTTCTTCGTGTTATGCTCTGCTGCCCATACTACAGAGCTGCAAACCAGTAAGTCTGCTGACATTCAAAGAACGTCACACAAGAAGCAGTGTCTGTGTGAAACTCGAGAATGTGTAGTTTCTGAGGATGGAAAAATCTATAAAAAGGTGTTAGGAACAGGACCACTTTTCTCATTCCTTCTTAAGATATAACAATGGGATTTGGAAAATTGGAGCAATTCCTCAGATAGATAACTATTTATAGGAAGTTTGCTTTTAATTGTGGGTTGTGGGTTTTAAAGGGTTGGGCTGGAGCTCAGAGACATCTTATTCAAGGGCAAGAGAGCTTAGTCCTGTCTTCAGCACTCACGTAGGAAACACTCATATTCTGGTTCCCAGATATGGCAGTAATGGGAAGGAGAGGCATATATTTGGTCAGAAGTTTTTTATTTAAAAGTCAAATGTCTTCCTCTTAAAAATTTAAAGGCAAGAATCACTAGTACATTATTTTCAGTAGAATAGAAACCACAATTTTTGTGGTTTCGTATATTGTATAAATGACCACTCTGACTCTAGAAGGAGAGCTCTTCGAAATTTAAGCAACATGCTTAGCAAAAAGAAGTCCCAGCATCTGTGTTCGTGGGCTGTTAACTTACGGTTTCTAAAGACATGGCAAATGTTTCACATCAAATCTCTCAAAATAGAATTAGATATCTCCAGAAAGAGTTCTATGAATGTGTAACAGTTGTTTCAGGGTGTCACCAGACAGGTAATAATCCTAGTAATTCATCTCTTCATTTCACATTCAAAAAAATGTATTTCTAAATAACCTAAAATAAAGGAGAGAAAAATCAAAGTTTTGCTATGTAGCCATATAAAATTATATATGTATGTACATGTATATTTCACATTTAAAATCTTTTGCACAGAAATGTGTGCTAGCTGTGCCACTGACTGGGACAAGGACAACAGAGCATATATACGACTGCATTTCATACACTGGTAGAATTTTCGTAGTTGTGTGCATTCTTGAGTTACATGCTTCTCTTAGCTAGCTAATTAACAGCCACTTTTGTCTATATTTAAGGTAATAGCAGTGAAGCTTCTGTTAGCTGAAGATATGAACAATTTTAGTAGGTATTCTACTGAGAAATCAGTAAATGTTTTTCTTAGCTGCTGCTTTATCCTTCAGATCGAGTCTTAGCAATGGACTAAAGGACTTCCAGCAAAGAAACTTAGCATGTTGAAAAACCTGCATAATACAGATGAATGTGTGCACTCCATGCTTCAGTATCTAGGAGAACCACTACAAATGCTGTTACAGGGAAAGATTAAGCCTAATTAATCTGCAAAGGAGCATGGTCTCAAGTCTAGGAAGACAGTACGTAGTAGTCAGGCGAGGCTGGACTAGAATAAGTAGCAGAAGTTGATCTTTGAAGAGGACATGGAGTTAATTTTCCTATTTTGCAGTAGAAGATAATTGCTTGAATAAAAATATTCTCAGAAGAATGTATGTCTTCACACGTGGTGGTCTGCATTTCTATGCCTTATTTTATTTCCCTTGCTCACAGGAAATCCATCTTGCTTTTCTGAAATGGCTCGAGGGAAATGTAGATGCTGAAGGATTAAGAGCATCCAGCAAGGTGTCTCTTAAATTTGTTTCATCCTGTGAATCAAAAATGGAATTAACTCCATCTCTCATGCCAGTCATCACTGAGATGGGAAGGTTCTCATCAGAACATTTCAGCCTGAAGACATATCAACAGAATCTTCAAACAAAGAAACTTGGAAAGATTCTTCTTTTTACTGAAGTTACCACAACAACAATGAATCTTCTAGATGGGTAAGATAGTGATCTAGACCATACTGAATAAACTTTCTGATCTGGAATTCACAATTATAGTAACACACAATGTTCAGAAAGAATCTTCTTTCTCTTTGGTTTCTTTTTTGCCTACAAGTTAGCCAAAGGAAAAAAAAAAAGCCGATTATCTTCTAGATAGGACACAAAATAGAGATCTTGGTGTTGACAGAATATTAATTGATAATGTATAAAATACTAAGCCATAAAGGGTAGAAATATCTGAATGTGACAACTTTTTACTTGGCGGTGGATTTTAATCGTTATTCCTCTTGCAAACCATGAACATCACCATAGGAAAGTTCAAGGTAGTAAATGTGCATATTTGGGAGATTACATGCATTTTCTAGTACAAGTTATCTTCTAAGCTAGTTGTTTGACAAAAGTAATACCAAGTAGACTGTGGCCTTAATTTTAAGATTACTGTGTTCTCTTATTCCCTTTACTGAATATTTCACCAAAATGCTCTTTAGTGGTTTATTTGGGTTTTTTTTAAACATCGATTAGGGTTATGCTAGACATTCTTTCATCATCGCATAGATGACCCTTGTGAATGAGTTGTGGGATACCTTTGAGAAGGTAGTTCATTACAGTTTTGAGTGGGATTAAGCGATATGAAAATCACAGTTACTAAATCTTAGGTTGGAGTCTATGTACAAAGACTATACTGTTTCATGAACAGTCTGATGGAAAAAACTGTCTTTGGGAAGTTGTTGCTCTTCAGGACAGATTATTCTATGTGTGTTTCTACCTGCAGCTATAACTTTTCTTGGCAGCTACTTTTGAGTATCAGTGTTAATTTATCTGCAGAAATTGCAGATGAATTTTACTGTTGAAAATAACCTCAGGAATTTTGGGTTGGATTTTTTTTTTTTAATAAACATCATCAGTTAAATCATCTTGAATGTTATTGTAACTGATTAGTTAACCAGCAATAATAGCTTCAGTTCTCAGCTAGAGAGCCTAAATTGTGAGACTGATATAAGTTACAGAATATGCCTTCTTGCAAGTAATAAAGGTGATTTGTTTTAGAATGTACATGCACAAAATCTGTGAATGAGGATGCATTATAACAGTATTAAAGTAAATCAGTTTGTAGTCTTACAGTTGACACTGATAATTTGTGCTGAAGTATTGCAATTTAGAGACAGTTGGAATCAAATACAAATTTCTTTTAATTCCAAGCTATTCTCTGTGTGTGCATATGTGCTCGTGCACACACATTAAAAAAATGTTGCTATCTAATTTTGCCACTCCCCTTCCCCCAGATATACATCCTCATCCTGCAGCTGATTTTGCAGTGGCTTTTGGACATAGACAGACATGCTAGTTCAATAAGAAGCCACAAAGAAAAGAGTTATTTTATAGAAGCATTTGTAGCATTTGCTTCTTAATTTTTAGTATTCACAGCATGTTCAGCCCACTAGATTGAAAGCAGAAGTACTGTGAAGAAACCGACAAAGTGATAATTTAATAGGTCAAGACCTTTCTTCTGTGACAGTTGTTTTTGGTGGTGGTTCTCAGTAACATTATTCACACATCTCAGTAAGATGAGGTATATAATTCAGAGGTTTGTGAATTTATTTAGATATCACAAGCTAAATAGAATCATGTCTGCCAACTTATATATGATTATATTATCAAGAAAGGCAAGACAGCTAAGAGAAGTGGTCTTGGTTTTCCAGTGACTGTGGAACCTTTACTCTCTTATCTTTAAAGTGCTGTACCAGCAGAGTGGTCAGCACTCAGGTTGCTTTTTTACATTAAGTAGTCCAAATGTAATGAAGTGTTTACAGATGTAGGTCTTCAAGATTTTCCCCATCATGATGCAGCTTGAGTAGTCAGTTTTCAGGTAAGGTGTAAACTAGAAGTCCTGGCTCTAAGTAGCTTATACTGGGAAGATGATCTCAGTCAGATTACAATTCAAACAATTAAATTTATCTTACAGAAAGACCTTTGTTTTAATAAATTAAAATACTTGTCTTAAGTATTATGGTTGATGTTATGGTAAATACTTTGTTGTCATGAATAATAGAATAATGTAGTCCATGTGATTTGCAATTCAGCACAGTACCTCGAGTGTTCACAGATGATAGCATTTCATAAATCACTAGAAATTGATGCAAATACCTATTAGGTAATTTTTATTGAAGAAAAAAGTTGTCAGGTTTTTAAGGTACTTCCAAATGAACCAATATGAATTTGTTAGGATATGTGTATGACACTTTTTTCTAATTACCAATTCTGAAGGAAAGGAAAACATATATCAGGAAAAAAGATTTTCTTTGCTTGAACCAAAACCAGGTATCTATTGTTCATTCGTGATTCCCAGAAAAAAAATTGCAATACTGTGTTTATGTAATCATGTATTGCAATAAGTGCTTGTTATGTGATAGACTCTCTTAGGGTCTCTCAAATTTTACCGAGTTTGTGATGATTGAAAATACCATACAGACACCTCAGGAACTTAATTAGTGTGATTAGTATAAATTTAGTTAGTAAATTATTTATTTAGTAAATCATAAATAAATTCAGCATTTAACTTTCATGATTTTACATTTTCTTATACCTTGTGCACCAACTGAATATCAAACTATTGTCCCTCTTTCTTTCCAGTTCCCCAAACCTTCATACCCCCCCAAAATTAAGATGTGGAAGGAGAAAGTGGGCTGGAACTAATTTAATGGCTGAGCAACCTCACAGTGGAGAAACAGCCGGAGCCTAATAGGGGTCTTTGTCTGCATTTCCACCCTGGCTGGTAACGTGCCAGTCAAAAGTCAAGCAAGAGAAACAGGTGGAAACTATTAGACCTGTCATAAAGTTTGAAAAATTGATTCTGGAGGCTAAGTGAATAGATTGAACTTGACAGTGTTGTCCTAAAGATTCTAAGGGAAAATTCTGTAGTTTAATTTGGGATCTCTTGATTGTTCATTAGCTCTCCAGATGGCAGGTCTTGGCAGTTTCCGTATTAACGTACACACTGTATTATCACTGGTGTCCATTTATGTGTCCTAAGGTAACAAACGAAGTGTGAATTCACCTGTAGGTGTCTAAAATTAAATGGCATTAGTCTAATTATAAAATAAAGATTTGTTTAAATGTCATATAGTTTTAAATGATCAATATTGCTTTTATGATTTCCTGTTAAAAGCCTTATTTGAACCATTTGAGGCTATTTTTAAAAGCATTTCCACTTGTATTTCTTAAACTAAGATTTAAAATCCTTACCAAAGATTAGAAGCTTCCTTGTTATTTCTCTAAAAGGAAATTCTTTCTGTAAGTTTCAGTTCAGAAACCTTGTCTTCAAAGATATTTATCCTAATGCCAATTGAACAGGTTAACCTTGCCAGAAGCAGTTCCACTTTCTCTGTCTCCTCTCCTCAGAGCATGCCTGGGATTGCATGATTTAAGATGAAACCATTATTTTTTGAGGATGCATCTGATATAGTGATACAGGTGTTACATTGTAGAGACATAGTTACTGGACTCACAAGACCTGAGACTGATAAGGAAATATTTCTAGCACACTCTTAATTGGCTGGAATGGTTTCACAAGCATTTCATTAAAAGATAAACTAATTAGATCTACATTTCAGTTTTATTCTTTACTGGCACCTTATATCCTGTTTTAATGTTTTAGTTGGCAGAAGATTTGATTTATACATGATTAAGCCAGCATGTGATATATTCTATATGAAATGCCATTGTGGATTCCTTTTCCCCAATATTTAAGAAGCACAAAGTGCCGTTGTTAGGAAGAGTTTGACACAAAAATGGTGAATTTTAGTGGAAATGAAATGTGGGATGAAGTTGCTTTCATAATTGCTGAATAGGATATTTAAATAAAATGTCAGCTTAGAATAAACAATTTCCAAACAGTTAAAAGCTTTGAAAAAGAAAATCCTTTACATCATTGGTGCCCCTTTAGTTTTTCTTTATGCTTTTCTAGATTAATATTGTTTAATTTTTTAAAATTGTACTACAGCTCTAATTTTGGAAAGGGAGCATTAGGACTCACTTTAAAACTCTTGTTTTAGTTGTATTCAAAAATGTGTGCTGCTAATGCAGGTATGAGTGAAAAGTAAGAGCAGCGCATAGTTGAAGGAAGTTGGAATGGCACTTCGGAGGCACAAGCAGACAAGTTGGGATTGACAAATTATATTTTATTCTTAGTGATTATTTTTTTTCCCAAATCCTTGTGATGTGTTACTCTATGTAAAGACAGTGGCCTCATGTTTAGTCATTGCATGCACCTCGGTGATCTCCCTTATTCTCTCTTCAAACTATATATTTTAGAAAACAAATTAAAATCAGGTATGTTGTGGGGAGTGGGTTGAAATGTCATTTGAAGGTAGAAACTTGGCATTAACGTAGCCTTTGCAAAATATGCCATACAGTCACAGTGCTTGTTTTCATTTCATCATCAGGCAGGCGTACCTGTTTAAAGCCTCCCTTCTCAGATACTTGTCTCAGAATTCCACTAGGACTGTAACTACAAGTCAGAATTATTCCTCTTACAACTATTGGCTCAACTTGATTGACCATTTTCTTAAAAGCTATGGAAATTGTTTACTACTTTTAATATTATTTTAGCTAGCCATGCCTCATCATCTGGGTTCAGGTGGGTGGAGGAAGCTGTTTTGCTGTAATAGTCAAAACCAACGGCAAGCTGCGTCACAGACCTTGTGGTTTCCTTTCTTGAAAACGTATGTGTTGTTGAACTACAAAGTCTTCAAAGAGTAATCTTTGTCTTTTTAGCATGGTGAGACTATCCTCGTACGTTGTCTGCTATAAATAAATGTTTTATCCCCAACATTAACAGTTTGTAAAAATTAACCCCCTACACCCTTGTCCCTCAAGAATGCATGTTGGAGAGCTGGAAAATACCATGGTGGGCAGGAAGGATGCCTTTCTCTCAAGAAAGAGGCATTGATGGTGGATACTTTAAAAATGTGTGCTGATAAATTGGTCAGTTGCATTTAAATGGTGTATGCATTTTATAGATAATCTTTTCTACAGATACATAACCAAAAATATTTTATCAGTTTGGATAATGAGTACTTCTTTGTGCAGAGAGCTCTCACAATAGTTCAGATTGGTTTTAAAAGCTTAGATACCTTGGGTTTGTTTGTTTGTTAAACTGTTGTGTGGGATAGGAATGCTTTGCTTGATGAGTGTCTATGAAGTTAAATACTAGTGGCAATAGATCTGCTCTTCAAGGAATTTTATGCTTTTAATCTACATCCGTCCCATTTAACTTAGCCTTGATATAATATCATCTTCCTTTGTTCTTTTTGTCATTGGGCTTACTAACTTTTAAACTTCTGGGTTTTTTATTTATAGGGTTGAAGGGCTTTTTATTCTCAAAAGATGAAAGTTAGTGCATTGGAATAGCTGCTTCCATGTCTGTTTTCCTTAAGGGGTTTTTTATATTCAATATTTTGTGCCTTCCTTTAGTGATAAAGATTAGCTCAAATAACTGAATATGTTTGTTTCCCTTAAATCAAATCAAATTAATTTCAACAGTAATTTTTGCTAATTTAGTTTGAAATGTATAATATTTCATACTTTATTCTTCCATTCACTTATTGGTAGTGTTTTGCATCATCCAGTGTTAGAGAAAGCTGTCCTTCAGCCTCATAATAAAAGATCATGCAGGAATTTTTGTAATACAGCCAAGAGTCTGTTCCCTTCCTCGCCTGTAGAAAGGGAGGAATTCGGAAGTTTTTGGCACTGATTTGGTTCTGTGCCATTCCCAGACTCTTCTCTGCAATACCATTTTTCATTACATGCTTGCTGAAAGATTTCTGTATTAGGATTTGTCATCTCCTTTGCGTCAATTTTCCGTGCCTTTCTTTCCACCTGTTGTGAACAGTTCTTGAGGGTGCTAAACAATTAGGTCCCTATTTTCCTGTCACGCACCTTGTGTGTCTGATTTTTCATGGAATTGAAGACAAAATATGTTCCTCTTTATTTTTTTGTTACGTAAAATTAGTAGATTTTCTTCCTGTTAATGAAGTGGGCCCCCTGCTTGCATGGTTTCTGTCAGTGCAGGGGGAGGTTTGGCATTCCCAAAGGGGATTGAGTCACAAAAAAAAGATACCCGTTTTGCAGAGCAATTAACCCACGTTGAACTCTTATAGTAAGTATATTGTGTTACCCTGCTGCTGGAAGTTCCTAAACAATTCACATTGTCGTATGAATACACATGTAGCCTTGGAGCACTCCTCATTTGTTAAATATGAGAGGAAACCCTGTAAGACTGCACAGTTAAAATGAGAGCTAAAGAATGGAAATGGAAGGGTTTCAATAACATCCTACTGTTTTGTTTTACACAGTGCTGTTTTCATGCACACATTTTAAAACAGACTTTTTGTATTAAGATGAAAAAATTGAATGCTGAAGTTACAAATCATCACATTTTTTTGAAGAAGAGGATTAACTTGAAAAAGTATATAATACATGTAATAGAATACAATATATCATAATAATATATATAATCTATTGTTATATATGTTTATAATATTAATTACAACATATTACATGTATATTGTTGCTATTCAGTTGCTAACTTTGTGACTGTCAAGTCTGCCTTTGAATTTTAACTTTTATTTACTAAAAACTATCGATAAGCTTAAACTACGCAGAAGCACTTACAGATTTATGTTTGCACTTCACTGAGAAAGAGATTTTCATGCTTTTTCAGTCATCGTTTCATAGCATGTTAAGTATAATGGTGTCAGTTCTGTAGTGTCAGTGCGAACGCATATCAGGTAGGGCTATCCTTGTTCATCCAATGGCTTTCTGTGCACTGGGAAACCTGCCACCTTATTACCACCGATCTGAGCTCAGATCAGAATACAGCCTCTAATGAAGTCATGTGCTTATAGTAATAAGTTAAAAAACTCAAAGACAGGCATAAGTCGGTGTAGGACATGACCCATTGACTTAAAAAGGGGAGAGTAAGTGTTATAGGAGCTTAAACGGAATCTATTGTATAGTCATTTCCTAGCTCAAATGAAATTCATTGTATAGCATTAATAGAAAGACTTGCTAAAGCCTTAGGCCACAAGCAGTGAACTTCTACTTAGTTACATGAAGGGGGGCCCTGAGAAGGTGCATCATGGCAAAAATAAGGTAACCACACCTGTCAGCAGAAGCTGCCTCTTGGAGATAACAAAAGGAGTGGCCCACCTGGAGACAGAAAAAGGATCCAATGAGGAACAAGACCCCAGACCCAAATATTACTATTGGACCAAACCGTCATATGAGGGGAAGGGAACTTAGATTGTAAGGGTATAATTGCCCGGACATTTCTTTGTTCGGGGTCCCTCTCCGGAGGCACCCAGCTCGAGCTGTCCTATACCGCCGTACCGCTCAATAAATTCGTCTGACGTACATCATGTCGAAGACTCTGCTTCACAAAACCTAGGGTCGAGCCTGAGGGAAGAGGAAGCGCCTGAGGGTGAGTGTGTGTGTGAGGAGTCGGAAGGGGCATCCGTCAGCTCCCTGGAGCCGCCCGCTGTGGAGGGACTCCGGTCCGAGCTGTTAAAAGACTCGGGTGGTGTGTGCGCAGCTCCTTGAGTCACCGGTGTGTGAATGCTCGGGCAGTGGCCTGTCCCTGAACAGTAAGGCATAGCAAAACTACATATGTTGATAATGTGGTCAGATGAAACAACCTCCCCGCCTCCCTGATTAACCCCATTGAGTAGCTCGGGGCTTGGACAAGTCATGGATCTGCTTTTCTCCTTCATACCTTTTTACTGTAATTGTTATAACGATCAGGCTAGTAAAAGAATAAGTTGAAGATGTTACATTCAAATAAAACAGAATAGCGGTTAGGTATCTAAGTGACTTGATAATGCGTTTGATTAATGGGTTGCCCACGTTATGTGTGGCTGAGGAAGCCCCAGTTTAGGAACTAGTAAAGAGTCCACTTGGCTGGGCAGTACACGTTTCTTACACTTGACCTATGTTTAAGTTCCAGACAGACTCCCTATTTTTTTCAGAAAATGGGAATCTGGAGAAGAAGGGGAGCCCAGTATGTGTTGCTTTGGCAACTTCTCTGGCCATTACACTTGCTTTAAGTGATGCATAGGGGCTATCTCAGCCTTGGAATTACGTCTACAGAATAAATTTTGTCTGATCGTTTTAGGAAGCTGACGGGAAGAATCGCTGTTGTCAGCCATGGAGACAAACATGCTGTGTGCTAGCTTTTGACTTTAACTACTTTTATTTGAAAAGATCTGAATGCTGAACTACAACTAAGTGCAGTTGCACAAAGTCTGAATTATTCTCTGGAGGTGCCAGTTTCTCATTCTGACTACACTGGGAGAAGAGAGTAATCAGATTTCTTAGAAACTTGAAGTTGGATCATGGCTTTCAGTTTTCATTTTGCACATCTCCATCTCTTTGCCCTTGTTAGAAAAAAATGAAGAAAAAGAGGCTGGACTTACAACAGTATGGGAGCTAAGGTAGGAGCTAAGAAACTTATGGCATGGCTGTTTAGAGAAGTTTAGACAGCACCTGCTCCAGTGATGTTAAGAATAAATACACTGATTTTTGTTTGTTCCTATGCTGCCAGTCAGAAGATAGTGATTTAATTTCAGAATAATTCCCTGATTGTTTCCAGAGCCAAAAACTTGCAAAGCTTGTATAATTTCTAACTTAAGTAGTAAACTAAGAAAATCCCACAGAATCTGAATTCTTTAGCTAAATCCCACTGGCCTAATTTATTTTCACTTATACTCCTAGTTAAAATATTTTAAGAATCTGTTTGTATTCAAACGAAGGCTTGCGTTTATCACACCTCATATCATTTAGCCTAAAATGTCATGGCCTGTAGAATGGTGTGTAAAAGAAGCGAGGTTCCCCCACTGCAGTTTTGTGATCCCCAGGATTGCTATAAAATGCTGTACCTCATGTTGCTTTCAAAAGAATTTACTGGCATTGTTCTTGTTGCTTAACTGTTAAACGTGGATGAACTTCCAAATGTTTTTTGTAAACTTGAACTGACACTATTTTTACTGATGATATTATCTTACATAAAAAATCCAAAAGTATTTTAAAGGATTCTTTGCAAACACATATGGCATATTACATTAAGCAGTTGCGGAATACAACTGTAAACTGCCCTATAGACATTTTTCATTTGATCTGTGTTTGAATGGGTCATCAGTCTGTCCATTCACAGAGGAATATGAAGAGGCATACTGAAGAGAAAACAAGAGGAGAAAAAAAAGTAGGGAGATGGAGGCTGAGACATAGGAAAGAGGAAATAAGAATATGGCATTCAAGGGAAACAAATGTTATCTGTATTTACTGAATATTTCTTTAGCAAATATGCTAAGCTTAGGGTAAAATAAGTGGGATGTAAGAAGATCACAGTATTAATTGGGGAAAAATCTACATGTTGTCAGCATGCTTAGCAAACCAATTACTGATCAAAATCCCAATACTCCCTTGTTAAAAAGGCAAATTATCTACTGAAAGATAATTTACATGGTGTTTGAGTTTGATTTCTTCTGAAGTTATAAAGACTGGTAATAACTCCACTTAAGCACATGGTGATTCCATTTCTGGGTTTTTTTTGTTTGAAAATTGGGGAGTATCAGGAAAGGGGAGCACTTTATTTTGTGGAGGCTAAATAATAATTTTGCTTACAGTCATAACTGAATCTGTAAATTATGATGTCCTGGTTTGCTCGTTTATTTTTAGTCATCCTTTTAACCTTTCCTACCATCATAACAATTTTTTAATACCTAATCAGAATCTCACAAATTGCTTATATTTCATGCTTTTAAAAATGCGGCTTACAACATATTACATTGTACTTTTTGGATATCGTCTAATTCACTAAATTGCATGTTACATGACAGTAGAAAAGCTTCAGAATTCATTCCACCTGACTGTAATGCTTTCTATCCACTAATTTACTGTCTTCATTCAAATCCTTGGATAGGCAGTTAAAATTTCAAAATGGAATTTCATTCACCCATTTCTAAGCCCCTAAAACTTATTGGTAGACCTAGATGGGCTCTGGGCTTAGTGAAAGAGAACAATATATTTTTATACTGCTGCATCATCTGCTGCTAAAATATTTCACCCATATAATCAGTTGCTTTGTTTAAATATAAGACTTGATTTTCTTGTATGTCTAAATGAGAACTAATTTGGTCTTGCAAACTAGTTCCTACAGAACCAGCTTCCTTTTAAGGATGTGTATTGCGCAATATGACTGTTGCAGTGAAACTGAGATTTATGAACACTGAAGGAGTAACATGCAGATAGTGCTTTAGTGGCTAAAAATAATATTTTACTCTTCACTGGAGTAACCAGGACTTGATGCCCTCGGAAAAAATAGTTGTTTGATATACTGGTGTAAATGCAGGTGTCAGAGGTATCAAACAGGCTTACAAGCTGTTTTAGAACTGTTTATTACTGGCATTGGATATAACTCTCTGATGAAGTACTGATCTTGTACCAAAAAACATTTTTTTTCCTTGTTGAATATAGAAGCTCATCCCAGCCCTAGGAGAAAGAAGAATTTTTCTATTTTATTAGGGTTTTTTAACCTTTTCCCTCCAATAAGCTCTGTGCTACTGGCTTCTGAAACAGAAGTTTTGTCAAGATCATACATTTATGAAGTAATACAGAAGAATGCTCATATAATCTCAGTAAGCCATCTGTCAGGCTTCCCTGAAAGAAGAAAATGGTTTAAAATACTGTCCACAGATGCAGAAAAAAAGAAAGAATATTATTTTACAGCTTTTAAGTTTCAAGACTGGAAATTAGATAAAGAGTTCTCACTCAAGTCTTGATTTATTAGCAAAGGATAATGTGTATACTTTATATGGAGTATGGTACCAGATGTGAGATATAAAAGAAATTGCTGGTGGCCACCTGCTTTAATGCACATTTCAAATCTTGTGTGGTAGTTGATGTCATGTAGAATTCATGTGATAGAGAATAATGTTAAGTTAGTAGACCATGTCAGGTTAGCAAGGATCAATGCTTGTGGAATGTTTAATATTTTCCATCACAATTTATCTGTCCGTTTGAAAAAAGAAAAGTGAAATAATCACCTTTTGCCAAGGTTTTTGAAAAGCAGCTGTGGGTGGCTTGGATATTTCTTGTAGTAGAATTTTTAATGGGAAGGTATTGGAAAGTCAGTAGAACGCTGTGACTCCAGCTTATTTGCCTGTCGTTTCATTTCTATCTTAGCATCAGCATTCTGCTGCCATTCAGTTGTTAAGTTTACATGGTTTTCTTTGGAACTAACTGCAGAGTTCTTCTGGGGCATGTTTTCTCCATCAGAATACTGACTATGTGCTGACAGAAAAAATAGACAGAAGATGCCCTTCTGCACCACAGTACCAGCGTGCTATAAAGCCTCAAGTAGGAAAGAATCCTTATCCTAGGAGGCTTCTTGCTTTTAAGAAGTAATGACAATTAAAGATTCTTGGTGTAGCCGGTTGAAATGTCTGCTGTATGGAAACATTCAACCTAGAAAACCACATTCAGGCACAGGATATCACCTTTGCAGTGAAATTAACTCACTATTCTAATCTTGTCCCTAGGAATTGAAGTTTGTTTGATTAACACAGATTTCCACAAAGCCATGTGCTGTAGCCACAGAGCTGGAAACTGATTACAGAATATATTGTCATAGGTATTTCACTGCATGCCATGTTCCTGAGGTTTTTTTTTAACCCTTCTGACAGAGCAAGAGGAGGAATTATTTTGTTTAACAGCCAAACATGGCCTTCACAGCACCATAAATGGTATTATAAAATGATCTTAATTTGATCTAGTAATTTATATAAGCAGTTATAACTTTAGGTATACAAACCATATTAAAATCTTCTAGGCAAATTTATTCTATTTCTTAATCTTTGTTATAGACAAGGATTGCAAATTCATGCTTATCTTTTGAGGACAATAAAAAGAAGATTTCTCCTTATATTATGTTTATTTCTATTCCCAGTAGTTTCCTCACACATTTCCAGTATTTTGCTGTTATCAGTAATTTTTATTTCCTTATTTTTTAGGTTTTGGTTCAATTTCATGTTTGAGATGGATAAGATACAACTTCCTGTTACTACAATTTTATTAATTAGTACCAATTGTTAAAACTAGAAAATGCAGAACTCGTGTCTTTTTTTTGAAAAGCAATTTCCTGTTAAAATCATTCTGATAGTTGCTGACCGATAAGTAAAAAAAAAAAAAAAAAAAAAAAAAAGGAGAAATCAATCTTATTTCAGTTAGGAGCTCAGATCTTGACCTGGTATATGCTGGAAAAAAATTGTTTTGTTAAACTGCATTGAATTTAGCTTTTCCTATACTTAGTTGTCTCAAAACTCTTCATTGGTCTGCTTTAAATCCAGCAGTTCTGAACACGGTTTGGAACGAGTAAGTTGTAATGATTAAATAGTTTAAAAAGAATGAGTAATATTCTAAATCACCCCTTCCCTTTTTCTGTAAGTGTCAGCTGACTTGAAATGTGTAAATTGCACATATTTCTGATGTGTGTTGTCAGGAATTTGCATGCTCCCTTCTCTACCTTCTCTGTTACTTTTCACCTGCTTGTTCTTCCTAAAAACAGTTAAGACATTTTTTACGCTAAAGAATGGATTCAAACTTCTGACTGTTTTCACAGTATGACTAAAGAGTAGTATCAAGTATGAAATTCAGCGCAATTCCACCTTCTCTTTAACTAACAACATAAATAGTTCAAAAAAGGTAAAACCAAAAGGAAAGAATGAACTCATAAGATTGAACTGTTTTCAGCTATGGCTTGCAGAAATAATTTTTTTATCTAGTGTTTTATGCAGAAATAGGAGTAGACAAGAAGAGATAGACATAAATGTCTTTTTGGGACATCTGCAAGAATAGGTGTAACACATTGTATACTTAATGCTAATTGATACTATTCTGCAAGACTCACCAGAAAGTTCAACCCAGAATTCTGTGGAAACCAGCTAGTAAAGGGAACAGAGAAACCATTTACTTTGAAGATTTTAGATACAAGATAGTCAGATTTTTGGGAGGAGGGTGGAAGGAAAAGGGAAGAATAAGTAAACTTGGAGTAAAATTGAAGTTTTCCTTTTTATGAAGTCCAGGTCAATCAATAAGCAGGTCCTGTTACATGTTGGCTATAATGTAATTCAGTCTGGGAGAATGTCTGCTGGTCATCATTAGCTCCTTGCTGAAGGTATGTTACTGTTCCAGACTTCTGGTTTTTATTTCGACATGGCGTGGACATAGAAAGTGTGGTAGGTGCTTTTGGGAGTGCAGATAATTGGCACATTAGGATTCTACCTGATAACCCGTTTTTCATCTAAGGTACTATTTGGAGGTTTCAGCATTTGGTGGTGATCAGAACAGATAATATTGACAAGTTATATTTCACTGGTAACTGGGGAACAACTGGACAGAAACTGTAGCCCTTTACCTGTGAAGGAATGAATACTCTCCAGCTGGCTGAAGCTGTAATACAGGGTGTTCATGACAACAGAATTATATTGGTTTAGAGGGAAAATGGTAATTTGCTATGAGGCATTAGCTTAATAAACTGGTGTGCCAACAGGAGAGGTTAAGAAGGGTGAAAATGTTCTATTTTGATGTTTTGCCAAGTTAAGCAGTGAAATATTGCAAACATGAACCAAGTGAAATGGAATGCTTTCTACTTGGATTTGAAACCAAAAATCTCGGTGAGTGACTGATAATTCATAAGTGGTAGAGTGTAACAGTAGATAAGTAGATAAGTACTCTTCCTTCCTTGCTTCCTCTCCCACTGGGCAAAAATTGCTGAGCAAAAATCTGAAGTGCTGTTTATTTTAGCACTGGGAAAGACTTTTACTTCAAATATTTGGCTGCTTGTATATCATATCTATTATACCAGATGTGCCACATACAAATTAGACATGGCTCATAAAGCATGGTAACCCTAGATTTTTCAAGATTTTGGATGTAAATTTTCCTTTTATTTAACTGTTCTCTAACTCATGTCAGGGAGGCTTTCTAATGATGGAGGGCTAGAGCTTTTTAATTAAAATCCCCAGCAGAATTCTTCCCGTACTTTACATTCACACTTTATTCAGTTCTTTAAAAAAAAGAAATCTTTAGATGGTGTTAAAACAAGAAATGTAGAAATGCAGATTGCATTTACTGGATCCAGAACCAGGTTCTCTGAATTACTTGGCTAGGTCTGCAGCTGCATATATCTAGTACCTAGCAAAACCTTCTTGGAAATAGGGAAGGTTTTTTTACAGTGATGGTTACTATACAAGGAAAGCCTAAGCTAAATTCAGATTACAAAGTACTAGGTCAGAGATTAATAAAATACAAAAAACCCTGCCAACAGTCAAACTATGCTATAATTTCTTTTTCACTTTTCCTTGTACTGTGAGATAATTCACATGAACATTTTATGTGTGTGTTTATCTTGTACTCTATATCTAATGGATGCTGGCATTGGAGAGTACACATATTAATTTGATTGAGGAGAAAGTTGGGGTTTTTTTTACAACAATGCTCCAGGCACCCTACTCTGGACTTCACAGAAGAGATGCCAGGCAGCTTTGCAGGCTAGCCTGAGCCTGCTGGGACTGCTCGCCCATTCTAGCTGGTTGTGGAGCCAGCTGGTAGTCACATCCTGTACAATGCTAGGTGACATGAATGAGCTGCTCTTCCGTAAACCAGGGTGGTTTTTTTCCTGTATTTAACAGAACTATTAAACACTGAATTCCAAAAAATCATGTTGTCAATGTTTTTACAAGCTTCAACCATATAACTATTAAAAAAGCTAAATGTTGAAGGTTGTGTATTACAAACTGTACTTTAGTTTTTTAAAAAAAATCACAAACTTTGATTGTTTTGTTTTCAATCTGTCATGTACTTCAGTATTTCTAAAGGTCTTTTTTTTATTGTGTGATATTAATATCATCAAGGGAATGAGCTGTAAGGCAGAAGTATTTGCCTAGTCTGTGTTTTCAGTTTTATGTGTTCTAGTAAATCTGAGGTGCTTCGTTCTGGTTTTCAGGTTTCAAAATACATTAACCATCTCTCCATCTTATGCAGTGGCTCATACAGACCTCATTACAAGAAGAGTAGGAATATGATCCCTAGATGTGGTTTTTCCTAAGTAGGTGATTATTGGTGTGTATGCCATTTTTGTGTAGATTTCTGCACTGGACCATATTATATAGTGTATTAGGTCTTCCTAGCATTAGTTACATTTACATGTAGTTTTTTTCTGTGTGAACACATTCTGAAGGGTGGTTTTGAAACACTGATATTCATGTTACTAGGATATGTGTGTTGTCTGCATTATTTGCCAGTAATCTGAGTTGGATTTGGTTTCAGAAAACGTGAGCTAGTTTTATGCCCACTCTGATTTTACCTACGTCTGTTTTAAAGCACCAGCTGTATGGCAGATGCTCACATTAAGGTTTTGTGTTTCAAGCAGAATCAAGAAGTTCTCAGGATACCTTATTTGCTTCTACTACAGATTTTTCTTCTTCAGATTCAGCCAACCCATAATCATGAGTGTATAACTGTTTCAGTCTTTTGTCAAAATCTACTGACTAGAAGCTGTTTCCCTCCTTAAATTTCTCCTCTTCTCTGCACTGCTTCTCTTCTGCCAGGCCGTAATGGGTGAGTATGATTTACAGTGGAAAAGAAATTCTCTTCTGCTTGTTCATCTCTATCAACTCAAAATTTTGTCACTACCTGCAAAGAAATGATGATATGTTTATGTTTTGTTTTGCTCCTCATTATATCCATGTCCTTAGTTCTTTTGATCGTTCAGGAGTCCAGCCTACTGTTTGTCAGTCTTATGCAGCTTGTATAAGTAAATGGCACAAGTGATTTAATCTCTAACAACAGATCCTGTCCTTCTTGGAGAGCAGCTTCTTTTTTTGGTGACTGTGATCAATTTAGTTGACTTTGCATTTTTTGTTTGTTTCTGAAATTAGAATCCCCTTGCCTTGCCCCCCCCCCCTTTTTTTTCCCCCCAAATAATTGCATATCATAATTTAAAGCCTTCTTTTTAAGGTGGTACAACAGTTCTGCTTGGAAGTGGACTCATAAATTAAGGTCAGAAATAGTACTGGCCATGAAGTACTTGGTATAATGTTTTCTCTGCAATATTCCTGCTGCTGCTTCAAGACTGACTTGCTTGTGTTTTTACTTGCATGTCGAATCACATAACTTTTTGTTGAGGCTGTGTGTGGTTTTAAGGATACTTACAAAGTAGAACTTCGTACAGGACTGGGGCTTAAATTTACCTGTCATATTTGAGCCATTTTCTAACTTTGTTTTTTTTCTTTAAATCTACAGTTGTTTTGAGCAGGCTCTAAATATACAAGTTGAGACTACAGGCTCTAACTGAAAGTATGATTTGACCTTCCCTAATGTGGGAATTTAACAGTCCTGGTTGGGTTTTCTTGAGTAATTTCTTCTTTCTTCTCCATGTTGTTCATAATTTTGCTTCCAGAACAAAAACCACTAGTCCTCTAAATATATTTATTTTCATTTTGTAGGTATTATATTTTTAACAAATATACTTGGTAGAAGAATTTTGGTTTAGAATGTTGTGGTGGTTTGACGCTGGCTGGATGCCAGGTGCCCAGCAAGCTGCTCTATCACTCCCCCTCCTCAGTTGGACAGGGGAGAGAAAATGTAACAAAAGGCTTGTGGGTCAAGATAAGTGCAGGGAGATCACTCAGCAATTACTGTCATGGGCAAAACAGACTCAACTTGGGGAAAAACTAATCTAATTTATTACCAATCAAATCAGAGTAGGATAATGAGAGATAAAAACTAAATCTTAAAGCACCTTCCCCTCACCCCTCCCTTCTTCCCAGCCTTTACTCCCGAGTTTGCTACGTCCTCCCCACCCAGCGGCACAGGCAGGTGGGGCATGGGGGTTGCGGTCAGTTCATCACACGTTGTCTCTGCTACTCCTTCCTCCTCAGAGGCAGGACTCCTCACGTACTTCCTCTGCTCCAGTGTGGGGTCCCTCCCACGGGAGACAGTCCTTCACAAACTTCTCCAACGTGGGTCCTTCCCAGGGGCTGCAGTTCTTCACGAACTGCTCCAGCGTGGGTCCCTCCCAAAGGCTGCAGTCCTTCAGGCACGGACTGCTTCGGCGTGGGTCCCCTGTGGGGTCACAAGTCCTGCCAGAAAACCTGCTCCACCGTGAGCTCCTCTCTCCACAGATCCACAGGTCCTGCCAGGAGCCTGCTCCAGCACGGGCTTCCCATGGGGTCACAGCCTCCTTCGGGCATCCCCCTGCTCTGGCGTGGGGTCCTCCATGGGCTGCAGGTGGATATCTGCTCCACCGTGGACCTCCATGGGCTGCAGGGGGACAGCCTGCCTCACCATGGTCTTCCCCACGGGCTGCAGGGGAATCTCTGCTCCAGCGCCTGGAGCATCTCCTCCCCCTCCTTCTGCACTGACCTGGGGGTCTGCAGGGCTGTTTCTCTCACATGTTCTCACTCCTCCCTCCAACTGCAGTTTCTGTACCGCTGCAACTTTTTTCCCTTCTTAAATATGTTATCCCAGAGGCACCACCACCATCGCTGACTTGGCCGGCAGCGGGTCCATCTTGGAGCCAGCTGACATTGGCTCTGTGAGACATAGGGGAAGCTTCTGGCATCTTCTCATGTGGGGTACCCCTGTAGCCCCCTCACTACCAAAACCTTGCCACGCAAACCCAATAGAAATGTACTCATGTACGCTTGAGTATATGAAATGTATTTGCAGTTGTGAGCTTTAATAATGTAAGCATGTGAAGACTTCTGAAGGAAGCAAGTATCTACTTCTAGTCTTTTATACAACAAAATTTAATCTTATGAAGTGGTTTTGTGAAGTTTTAAGGCATCTCCTTCATACATTTATATGAATAAGTTGATAAAAAAATTGTACTCTAATTTCTTTACGCTTGGGATTTGAGCAGGTTTAGTCGTGTTCTGGAAACTAGCTAGAATACTTTTCAAGGGTCTTCCCCAGCCCTTTTTAACATGTGACTGTTATGCTGTGTGTTTTCAGGGATGAATTACAACTGTCCAGTAAAGTTGGATTATAACATATTTAAGAAAAATAAAATGTAATTTGTTTCTCATCCTTTAGTTCTTATAACTCTGTGCTTTTTTGGTTCATAAGGTTTATGATAGGCTAAAATAGGAAAAATTTTGAGGGAGGTCTTTCTTGTTGTGTTGACAGAATGTATTTCAGAGAATTACTAAAATTACATTTCATTTCAACACTTAGGAGGATTTGAATTGTTACATCTCATTTTCAAAATTAGCTAAAAAAATAAGTAAAATGAAATTTGCTTCTCAGATTCTAAGTGATATCAGATGAGTTGCTTTCTCTATGGGAGATTTTATAGCTGTATGTGTATTATAGGATGTTGAATAGAAGTTGCAAAATAAGCCTGAGCATAAATGTTTCTGGAAAGAAAAAAAGTAATTTCTTGCATAGTATCATATCACAGAAATAAAAAGTTAGAAAGCCAAAGGTACATCCTTTTGCATTTGAATGTAGTGGTCAGCAAGCATCTTTCTAAATTTTATTTATGTTGTTAGGCTGCATGTGTTGAATAGGAATGCCATGAGTAACAGATGTGGTCCCTATGGAAACCAAAAGTTTATGTGAATATGAAGGGAAGAGCTCTGCAGAAGATGGTGAAAAATGAGTGATACTGAGTTTTTCTTAATAGGACACAGTATGATATGTACTTTCTAGAGCTACAGTACTGTGGATTCTACAAAATAGCACAGAGAGGAAGTAAAACAGGTGATTTTTTTATTTGTAACATAGGACATTTCTGATTAGCTGCACTTAAGTGACTACAAAAGGATAGCAGCACTGTTGATATAAATGAAATATTTGTGTCATGCACAACAGAAGCATGAGCAAGAAGAAAGCCTTGCAAGCTCAGCTAGGAATACAAATTGCACCCTTTGACCCACTCCCCACCTAATTGAAGTGGGTTTTCTAGTAACAGATTCTAATTTAATTCCACAGCAGTGTCGCAGAAAACTGCTGCTGCTGGAGCTGTTTCTGCAGTCCTTCTGCATGGTTTTGCAAGCAATAAATGAAGCTTTCTCAAAGTATCCTGGATGTGTCTTCAGTCATTCCAAGTATCTTTTTAAATGTAGAACATCAGTAGGTCTGGTTTCATCAGCTTTAAAATTCTGGTCAGAAATTATCCCCTAAATACCTCATGCGTCAAGTCAGGCAAGACAACGCCTTAGACGTACTGCTGAGGGAAAGAACAACAGGTCTTCCAGAAAACTCTCTGGGCACTGTGAAATGTGGCCTGAAATTTTCATACCTTGTCACAATATCCCCTGAAATGTGCTTAAATAGCAGGGATGCCTAGAATTAGGAATATAGTCAGCGGCTACTGTACTTCTGGCAAGTGTAGCTTCCAGCTCCACTTGGATACATCTCTACACATACGAAATTGCTATATAAAATAGATGTCTCTGGAGGCCCAAGTTTCAGAGACTATAGTTTGTAATCTGGTAAGGGTTGCCATTTGTTATGTTTGTATTACAGCTTCTGCCAAGTACTTGTGACAGAATTATGGAAGTATGAAGTGCTTAAACAGAGACCTTGAGAAAGAATTCCTCGGAGGAAACAATATTTCCTTACTGTGGTTAGGTGACTGGATGACTATAGACCACTATTTCATTTGCACTGCATCGGGTAAGTGCTGGTTCATGTGGGTGGTTCATTGGTTTATTTTGCTAAAGATGCAGTATTTCCTTTTCAGGCACTGCTGCTCCTGATAGATAATTTAAAGGTTGACGTGTGATAGCTGTTGCTCATTTACTGTGATGTGAACACTACTTGTCCTTTTTAGGAATTAATGTCACAGATGAGGATACAACCAGCATGCCTTTTTTGTGGGCACGTACATTGATGAAATTATGTATGAGAAGAGCTAATTCTGAGAAATTCAGCTGCCCTAAGATAGTAGAAGATCAGCCATTTCAAGAGGTATAATGAACAGCTAGCTGCACTCCCAATTCAGACTGCTGTAAATAGTTAAAACTCTGTTTTCATGATCTTAAATTAAGTCTGTTTCTCAGGAGGCGGTTGTCTTCTGTTTGGAAGATGTTATGCCCACTTGCTGATTCTTTCCCAATGGAGATTCGTGGGCTGTAATTTCAATTCAGTTGTTTGAACAGCTAGTCTTTGCATGAGCTTGTGAAAGTGTCTGTATTTCTGGCTGGGAGTCCAGCTGACAAGCTACAGAGACTTTCACCTGCTTGATTTTTAGTCAGCCTCAGCAAAAGTAAAATTTTCAGCTGATGAGAACTCAGTTATCTTGTTCTCAGATGAGTCTGTTCAGGAAATGAACTAGAACTTGAACAGACATCTAACTGAGGTGAGAGTGAAGGACTATGTGCTCTATAGGGACAGGAAAATGAGGGACTGTATGTGTTGTGTATGTGGGGGAAAGCCTGATTATTTTTCCCTTTTCTCCAGCATTCACAAGTTTATGTGATTGTTCAAGCACCATAGTTTTAGCTGCCATTTGCATCTCTCGTGTTTGTGCAAAGGATCGTATACGATGATAGAAATTTGCCTTCCTTACATTAGTTCCAGATAACTCATAGTTGTGAAGTTTTATTCAAGAAGCTGCCACTCTTGCAAGCATGTAATAAGCAGAGGACCAGAGCTATCAACTGGGATTAGAGCCATGCTATTTTAAAATAACAGTGTTATGATGATAAAAGTCAATAGAATTTTCATTAAATATCTCAGTAAGGTGCTCAGTAAACTTGGTAGCTGTGTAGGTGACAGTAGCAGATAACTCAGCAATATTAAAATCCAGTCACTTTATTTCAAAAATTTGAAACAGAGCAAATTTGTATTATTCCTTTATGGTGGACCATCTATTTTAGAATCTGTTGATTTAGTTCATATTAAATGTGGGCTGATGCAAATGATGCCCTGCTGACATTAGAGGAGAGAAGGGGGGAAAGAAAATAACTAGATATTTCAAACACATGTATAACAACAAGAGAAGAGCAAATAAAAAGATTCTTGCTAACTTTCCTAGTCAAAATACCAACATGAGGGAATGCTTTATCTGGCAAACTAGTTTCAAACCAGCATATGCAACACTGTTGTATGTGGTTGAGCCTGGATTCCTAACCTGAGTTAGCTTGAGTATTGTGCTTTGCTGCCCTTCTTACTGTTTACGATACTTGAGCTCACTAGTGAAAGCAAGTATGGGAATCCCACATGAATCTTGATTGCTGCTTTTAGCTTGCTGTGCACATAAAGTCTTGGAGTACTGACTGCATCAGCTGTAAGGATGTGACTTGATTCTAGGAAATTCACACGCCAGAAAAGAAATCTAAAAATTCTACCTAGCCACGATACTTACCGACAGCCTGGTCAGTTATGCCAAGGATATCTTTCCTAATTATAAACAGATGCCTTCCTTTCTGTCTTGTCTTTAGAGCATAGTTTTCCTAAAGTCGAACCTAACAGTACATTAATTTTAACATTAAATGTTCAAGTCGGCCTTTCTAATAACTTGGGGGGAGAACCTGTGCACTTCTGCAAAAACTTCTATTTGGAGATCAAGAGGAGAAGAAAATCCCACAGATTTCACTGGGTTTAGGTTCTGGTTTAAGTTTGTAAATCACACTTAGAAATATAGTTTCAAACCTGCAAAAGACAATAGTGGAATAGCAAAATCCAAAATATGGAAGATTTTAACTTTAGAAAGTAGTTGTGTGTATGCAGTAGCGTACATACTACACTTGTTAAACAAGAGGTTACATAAATACTTGAGATTTTAAAGACCTATTGCAATCTTTTTTAAAACCAAATGTTGTATTATCCAAATTTGTGAATAATATCTTATTTCAGGAGTGATATTAAGTATCTAAATGGCAGAAATGTGGATTTGTCACATAAGTAGTCATGGTTCTCTCTTGTTTCTTCCTTGGTAAATCCAGCCTTGCCAGGAGACGAGGCCAGATTATTTTTGTGCTATAGAAATCGTTCCAAAACAAACCCTCTCTGTAGTTACATTATCCTTCAATGTAAGGAACATGTTTGGCTTACATACTGCTGACATCTGCCAAATGTTTCTTTACCAAGTGTTTAGTGTAATTTGCAGTGAGCTGGTGAATACTTAATGGTCTTTGTAGAACTTCATCTTTTATGTCCTCCTCAGCTAAAGCAAATCCTTTCATCATCAGCGTTACCTTTGTGCTGGTTTTTTGCTAGTTAGATCCTTGCAATTCCCACACCCAGTTTCTTTGGGATTTCTGGGATTTGATTTGGAAGTATATAAGCTTTTTTAATTAAGTGGTCCTGAATAATATCCAACAAATATAAGTGGTATAATGAAGGGACACATTTTTCATTTAACTCCTAGTAAAATGTAAGGATTTTACCTTCTTTGGCATCCCATTTTAAGTTGCATAGGTGAAGTTGGATCAGTATTGAAATGGGAAATTTAAAAAGTTGCTGGATGTGGTAATGGTAGCTTTTCTTCTCTTCTAAGTCTTTATTTGTAGGTGCCCCTAGTTCTGTTTTTATTAGGAAATGTTATTCCTTTCCCTCTCTTCTCTCTCCTTCCTCACTTCCCCAGGCAAGAAAAATATCGCAATCAGTTCAGTAAAAGCAGGATAGGCCACTAAAATTAGCTTTGCACTGTGAATCCAAACCATTTTTTAAATGGTTTGAGTTCTGAGGGGAAAGTTGGAGGTGGGGTAATTTATGTCACTAAACTTTTCCCTTTCTGGTATGAAAGGTACCTGGAGTCTCTGGAATTGCCACAATGGGGTTGTGGATTTTTAAAAACAAAAAATAATGTTAATTCTATTACCTACTCAATCTCAAGTATATCATTAATGACATTCTGCTCGGCTAAGTTTAATGTGAAGATTAAAAACACAGGAATCAAAAAGCTTAGTTTACAGATTATCAGTGGTAATCTCCAGACTTCTCAGCCCTACCAAATTAAGCTACCCACTTCCTTTACAAGAAATAAAGAAATCCACAGTCCATTTAGACTCTTCTAAATGCTAGATGAAGGAAAAATGGCTTGGAAGAAAATTTGTGAGACATTGAAAATATCCTTTCTAGTAAGTCAGAGAGAAGATGGATAGGGTGATAAGTTTTTAAAGCAGGCAATATTGGGCCAAGCTGAGTAAAGACAAGTCTTTATTGATGGGAATGTTTTCTGAAAGCTCTGATGTTTGCTTTCAGATTTAGCTGTTGTTTGGACAAGAAGGACTCATATTACTTTTTCAGATCTATATGAGCACAGCTTCAAGGTTGCAGCTATAAAGAACTTTTACAAATTTTACACTTTCGTCTATACTATGCTTAATTTATTTTTAATGGTTTCAACTGTGTACTACTACTAATAGTAGAAGGTGCTGTTTAGTGTTTATTTCCTAAGCTGGGTTTGCTGTAAAATGTGAAAAGTACTTAAAGTGGAATCTTCTTCACATTTGGTGCAAGCCACAAAATTCAGAAGCTTTCAAATGCAGTTTTACTGTAGAATCATTAATTTTGCTGTAGTGAATTATAACAGGTAGTAATAGAATTGTCTTTTTTAATTGCTTATAAGGTTTTTTTACAAAATAATTACTCTTGCTTTTTAATAGATCAGCACTTGCCATCAGATTTACGAACTTTCATTATAAGGATCCAGGCTGTGATTTTAATAGTGGCTGACCTCTACATCACAGCATTTTTCCTCCTCCTTTTCATAAATGTCTTCTCTATGTTAAAATCTTTAAAGGTTTGTGTGTTACAAAGAATTCTTCCCATGTATAACCAATATAGTTCCAGGTGGCAAACGGGTTCTTGGGAATGTAACCAAACTGGTTCAGGAAGCCTTTCAGCTGCAGGTTGCTATTCACAATTGGGTCCATTTTACAGAATGTCCCACTACTGCAGATCTGGTTTAGTGCAAAGTCACCTGGTTAGTTCAAGCTGTAACTCAAGAAGTTCACTGGATGTCTTCTCAAAGAACCAGTCTTGGAAATTCCTGTGCAAGTTTGTGTTCCTGAATTTTGGAGTACTAATTAACAGCTGCAATGGAAACGTAGCTCCTTGCTGCTGTTGCTGGGACTATGGTCAAGGGATTATGTCTTGAGCAGTTAATCAGAAAATGGTGTTACTGGGTTGTTCCAGTTTGAGGAAGACTGATGAAGAGTATTTCCGGTCAATAACATGTTTTAGACCTACTGAACATCTGTGTTCTTGTTCTGACACTTAAAGGGGCTACTGACTCCAGTTCTTAAGAATAATTTGCATATCATAACCATGCGCTGTAATCAAAACCCATTTGTCTTTGGTCCAACAAATGAAGATTTCCTAACAAGATTCATAATTGGTGTTTAAAAGTAAAATCAATCATTTCTATATAATTGCCCAATTTATAACCTTTCCTTTACCTCGTGCTTCACCTTGTAGAACCATGGCAGTGTGCTGTAGGTAGAGAGGAAAAAGAGGAAGGAAAATGGGTTATTTGGTGAAGCACAGGGCATGCAATTGTTGTTTGTTGTTGTATGAAATCACAATCAAAATTGACACAAGTTGCTATTAAACTCTATTTCCTGTGTTAAAAAAAAATCAGTATTAGCTAAAAAGAAACCTGCAGCAGTAGATTTGCACATAGACCTTAATGAGCCCAATTGACCTTCTGTGCTGTATTTACAATTGCCTTAAAATTGTAAGCAGATGTTTGAAAAACTTTTGTTAATAGGTCCCTAACATCTGTTTCACCAATGATATTGCCCACCAAAGCAGTTGTAATTAGTAGAGCACCTAGTGCATGCATCTTTTTCTTATTGGTGCAGATGATCGTATTTCTCCCTCGGGTATTAAAGTAAAATCTTATTGGCACTATTGTTTTAATAAATTCTACAACATTTCTTCTGTAAAGAGTAAAGTTTTTCCACCAAATGCAGAGCAATGTAATAGTTTTTCCCTATGAAGTCTTAAAAAATGCAGTACAGTACCGATACATCCACTAACACTAGACAAAATGCAGTGGATGGTGAAAAAACAGAATATGAAATACTGTGTGCAACTGAAACTTTTGATAGCATTTGTCCATTTGTGCTGCTCATATGCATGATAGAATGTGTGTTTCAAGTGGAAAAAAAAGGAAAAATGAAAGGAAGAAAATCTTAAACTCTCTTGCAAAAAAAAGCCAATGTCATTTGCCCATTAAAGTTCTTTTTTATGACATAGTTTCCATTTATGTGAGAACACAAAAACCTGTCTGCTTGTTCAGTTTATATAGCACTCCTTTCAAAGAAATTGTTATGACAGTCTGCAAGGGTAAAGGTTCAGCTTTAACCTTGTATTGGTTGCCAGCCTTCATAGCTCTGACGGCTTCATTTTTTAAAAAAACCTACAATTTGAAAGTTATTCTTTAACTCCTACTTTATAAAATGTAATATGGAAAATGCAACTTGGGGAGAGCTGTGCAAAGCTGCCAATAAAGTTTCCACTCCAGTTGTTTCCATGTGGACCTCATTGGAGATAAGTCAGTGACAGAGGAATAGTCCCTTTTCCAAAGAGAAGAATCTTTTTGGAAATGTTCTGCTAGCTCCCAAAGCAGCTGCTAGCCTTTACAATTATAGGAGCTTTCTACAACATCCCCCATGTCTTTTCAGACTTGTGAAATGAAGACTGCATTATGCATCAGTCAGAGTTTGTCTAAATAGAATGGATTTTAGCTACATCATTTGGGCAATACCATACGTACAGGCTGTATAGCATTGTAAACTCTCGCTTCCCGAGAGTAAGGGAGGGAAGAATTTTAGGAAAGGGGATTCTTACGAAGTGTCACATCCCCTGATGGTGCTATGATTGAGTTGTGGAATATAACTTGAGGTGCAGGACTACATTATTACAGAGAGGTATCCAAGTGTCTTTTGCTAGTTTACCTGTATGTTGAATTAATGCTTAGATCAACATTATCAAACTTACTGAGGCACTAGTCTTATTCGTATAGAAGCTATATTACTAAGAAGTATTATTGTGACCATGATTTTCTGTGCTTGTAAGGAGCAGCAAGATTAGTAGAGAGAGACTTTTTAGACAGATAAGTTAGAAAAAGATTTGGGGCTCACAGTCCCACAATACATGGTGATTTCTACCAGATGTAGAAAGAGTCTGGGGTCTGTTGCCTTCTCCATCCAAGGAAGTATCCAGGGCTGCCATTAATGATAGTCCTTTACTTTTCGGCTTGTGTTATGGCTTTCTGGATTTAAAAAAAAAAATTAAAGGAATTTTTTCCATCTTCCCTTTCCTGTAGTCTTTGTTCACGTAACGAATTAAGATGAGAGTACAAGAATGTGTTAATTATTTTCTGCTAGCAACACCATTCTCCAGAATGTTCCAATGTGTTGTTTATTACAAAAGCTCATTTTCCACAATTCTAAGTTCAGTTTCTGTAATGACTGTGCAGATGTACTGTTACTTTTTTAAAGAACTTGAATAATCTCTCAAGTCCTGTTTTCCTTCCAAGGACGAAATGTAAAACAGCTTATTTCCTATTCTTTATGTGGACCTGAAATCATGTGGATAGTAATGAAACAGGTTTTGTCTCAAGACGCCAAAAAGAAACATATTTGACTTATCGCAAGAGAGACATTTGTTCATTGTTTATATAGACAAATGTAAAAATAGAGAACTTCGTTATGAAAACCAGCTGATACACAGAGGCACTTTTGCAATACACTTCTTTTTTTATGTGGTGAAGATTCTTTCATTGATGCTTAGACTTATGAAATGGAGGAACTGCACATTTACTACTGTAAGTCATTTCCAATGTCTCTCCTTTCTAATTAAAATATTTTTTTCAAAATAAGTGGTAGAGTTAGTACTCTATAGGTAAATGGTATGTGCAGTTCAGCTTTTAGAACAATTTTTTCATTGTTTTATTGGAAAAAGTGTCACTTTTTACTTGCTTGGTTTTGTCAGCCTTCTCTTTTGAAGTAGGCTAATCTAAATTTAATCAAAATTGTCAAGTAAAAACATTCTTATACCTAAAATAAGACTAGAAAGATTTCTGCTGTGAAAACCCCAAAGATTTTTTGCCAAGTTTGAATTCAGTGTGGTGTTTATGTAGTGCTTCTTAGCTTTTAGATGGAGCCTTTAAGGGGGGGGGATGCATGGATGTGCCCAGGGAGTGTAAGAGCCTAAATCCTCAGTAAATGCAGACAGACTTGCTCATAGGAATTATTGGGAAACTGTTTTGCAGTTGATATTTTGCGTTCGTTTGAGTGTCCTTGGCACCTGTGACTTTGTAATGGAACTCATTCTGAATGTCAGTCTTCTGTAAAGATCATCAGATTTTAAAACAATGAACAATACACAGAAATATTCTTTAGAATTCCACTAAGATTTATCAAATGTTTCCTTGTTTAGTTTTCACAAATATCATCAATAAATGGAAGCTTGTGCTGTGTTAGTATCAAAGGAATACATTCCTGGAGCAAACTCCTCCTTTTTTTTTTTTTTCCCTTTTCTTTTTTTTTTCTTTTTTTTTCTTTTTTGAAGGTAATATAGTATCTGTGAATATTAAACTCATTTGATACACATTATCAATAAGTGATCACACTCCATATATGTAACAGATTGTAATTAAAAAATTGCATATTTTTTCTTGATGTGAACAGATACATAAAATCCTGTAGATATGCTTTAGATCAAATATTCATCCATTCAACTTTTCCTCCATTAAACCTGAAGGAGAATCAGATTTTTTTATATTTAAGCTTTATTTTTTAGATTACAGATAAATCATCTGAAATTATTTTTGCTCTCAGACAGCTCATTGTATAGCCTGGAGAAACAGTGAGAACATCTGTGAACATTGTATAGGTCACTAAAGATTCCACCAGGGCCATTGTTTTTTTTTTTCCCCACCTCTAGTTTCTGTGGACACTGAAGATGCATGTAAGATGTTTCTTATTTTAAGGAAAAACCACTGGATGCAGGTTTGAGAGTTCTAAAATTATTTGGTGTGTAGAAAGTATAGAGCTGTTTTAATGTTCAAAATTAGAGTTCTTGCCAGAAAACAGAAACAGGAACCTGCCAAATTTGAAATAATTTAGGACAGTCTGGTAGATTTTTTTTAGAGAAGACTGTGTACAAGTTTCCTTTACAGTAGCAGTGTTATTGACGATATATATTTCCAGTACCAAGTCTCAATACTCAGCTCCCTGTGGGCGTCGGTAGGAGGTAAAAGAGTGGACACTTTGGGGGAGCTGGGCATTGCAACCATGGTGGCCTTCCCTTATCTATCAAATTTTCATCTCATGAATGATAGAGACATTTATTCACATACAGGTATTGTGCAGCCACCACAATCATGTTTTACAGTTTTATAATTGAATCAGTTGTCCTGTCTATCTTAAAGCAATGGCAGTGTTCAGCCTACAATTAACAAGTGCTAAATCCATTCCAACTGTAGCTTTTGAGTACACGTTGTACTGTGCTAACTATTGTGCACTTGTGACATGAGCTACTTTAGTGATGTACAAATTATTAAACCACTTCATTTTGGGATAATGCCAGTTTTCCCTTTCTCCCTTTATGTTTTGCTGCCTTTCCTCTATGTCATTTCAGCACTTGCGCTTCTAGAGGGCAAAAAATTACCCACATAGCCAATCTTGAACTATACTTGTACAATTCATGACTTCACTTAAGAATTTTGGCAATAAGGAACAGCTGAAAAAAACCCCAAAACAAACAAACAAACAAAACAGAATAAGGTTAGGACAGCTTTAAAGCTATTCCTATTCTTATTTGTCTGATAGGCAAAATGTTGAGCACTGGACACTTAGATTTATTCTGAGATATTGAAGTTTAAAAAATATTGCAAGGGTTCTTATGAAATCATTGGTGTTGCTAACACTGTAGTACATCCTGGTGAAGGCATCAATGTTCCAATGCATTTACACGTTCTTAGAGCCACATGGGCTGCGTAAGGAAAACCAGATAAGCTACTTGGAGAAAATTTGTATTTATTCTTCACAAACATTTTTTTGTTATGAAGCTTTTTGAGATGAAGATGTGCTCAAGTCCCATTGCAATCAACTTTCCTTTGTAGATTTACAAATACATCAAATCAGATGGCATGAACTAAGAACCTGAACTTTCTTTTCCTCCGAAGTCATACATACGGGAGATGGTTAAGTACATCAATAACCACTGTATATGTATTATGGCTAAAGATAGCTTTTGGGTTTTTTAGGAGATAACCTAACTTTTTTTTTTTCTAATTTATATGCTGCTTTTTTAAAAAATAAAAAAATTTTAAAAAAGGGAAATGCTGTAGAGGGAATAACCAGCAATTTTGAGTGTATGGAGTATAAAGTCTGACTGAATGTATAGAATTTCATGGTTTCATGTGGGCTGTATGGAAAACAGTAGCATTCATTATATAGTTTGACAAAACATTCATGATTGCAGTTGACTTGCAAATTTCTCTAAAATTACACTTCTGTGAGAAAACAGCTCTTTCAATGTGTAAAAATTACCATTTGTTTCTTTAGTTTTGACCTCTGTTGATCTTACTAATTCTTAGTTATTCTCATATGTTCTAGTTTTGCTGGGAGGAAAAATGGGACTTTAAAATATATTATATTCTGTCAGAGATTTGGGGAGATTGTTTCAGAGAGTTATAGCAGCACTCATTAGCTAAGGTAAGATTCAGTTCCAGTTTCTATTACAAATCTTTGAGAAAACTCTGAAACTCAGTTACCTGAATTCCATTTAAAATTGAATGTGCCCGCCATCAGGCTTTTTTGTACATCTTTAAAAATTAACCCAAAATTTGCTTAAACATTTAAAAAATTACATGTTTGAAAATTCAGAAAACACACTGCTGTATTCATGCTTAATTGTTATCATAATATAGCAGTTCTAAAAATCTTAATGTGAAAATTATATTCTCTAAAGGACTAAAGCAAGATACAATTGTTTCTACATTTTTAATGATACCTGAACTTTTTAAATTTAACGTCTTGCAGTTGACAGGTTATTTGGGGAGATACTGTAAACTGTGGTGCATACAGCTAAAAACTCTGAACTGGTCAGAAGAATTCTGTATAAAATCTGGTTTGCCTCCACTTGCTCGTTTCGTGAGCCAGTGGAGTCTTGATTTGAAAGAGCCATGCCCTGGGAAGGCTGTGGGTGCATCTGTGTTACCTGTTTAGATCAGGAATAAGCTTCTGAAAGAAAAGCAATTACCCTCACTTACTGCACTTTGGTTCACGTTCCAGTGTTCCCATAGTGTGAACTGGATTTCTCTCAGGTTAAACATAACCAGATGATGTGCTCCAAAAGTGCAGCTTGGATGTTTCAGCCAGTCATTGGCATTTAGTCCTTGGAAGCAGGCTGGAGTTGGTGCAAAATCCACCCCCCAACCCCTTTATAGTGCGGACGTTGCGTCCTCATCACCAGCTGTTCTGCTCCACAGATCTGCTCGTACTGTGTTGCGCTACTTGCTGTTTACACATAGGCAGTGTTACCTACAATGACAGACCACGCAGTTTTAAGAGAAGTGCAGTGTTATCAGACTGACTGATACACCTCAGAGGTTCATTCCTCTGGAGCCGGACTACAACAAAACCTACTGGTGTCTTACAGGTGCGGTTGACTAAGTGACTTCCCTTACTGCAGGTGGCTGGTGGAGCAGACCTAATTTTTAGAGACTTCAGCTGCCTTTTAGAGGGCCTGTAGATTGAGTTAAAGCTGGATGAATAAATATTTAGCAGTTTGAATATTGAATTTATCTATGTCAGTTTGTGTTAAGTTTTGATATTGTAACTGGTTTCTTTTCATGAAGTGAATGATAAAGGATCTTTTATCCACGTATTCATGTTTTTCAGTATGTATGAGGATCTCAAATGTCATGACAGGGTTTTTTTCTGGATTTTGATAGTGCAGGTTCTGTTGTATCTCAAAGCCTGTCAGTTCCATTATTTAGGGTTTTGTAGCAATGACTACGTAGAAAAATCAAGTTGTGTTTTCTCCCAGCTGAGTTAAGAAGAGAACAGAATAATTGGAAAGAATTCTGCATTTCCATGTGAAGTGCATTGAGTTGTCCTAAATTTCTGTACATTAGTGCCCATAATTTATCTGCCTTCACTAAGGCTATTATTTCCATAAGTTTTGAAGTGCAACAATTTCAACTTGACCCATCACAAAACTTAGAATTACAGATAAAAATGAAAGTCTGTATGCCTTTTAACTTCTCAGTAAAATGTCGTTACCTACAACTAGAAAAAAGTTCACTTTATTCTTAATTAAATGTAATTTCTTTTTTTTCTTTTTTAAATTAAATACCATATCTCACTACCTGTCATTTTCATGCTTCAATTATTGTCAATTAGCAGCACTTACCTACTCAGTATAAAGTCTCATATTCAATACTAAGGTTTGATCTGAACAGTTTTGTACTATTTAAACCTGTCAGTCAGAAGTGTGATTTTTTTTTTTAACCAATGTAGTTGTATTGATACAATTCCTAGAATAAATATAGTTATATAGGTATGAGGATGTATTTCCACCAATTTTTCTTATTTCCCTTTCCTGTCTAGCTGTATAGTTGCAAAGCAGTACAACTTTGTATACAGGCAAGCTCTTAGAAAAAAAAAAAAACCAAACAGAAAACAGAAGAGCTTATTGCCCTGTTACATATTTCTTATTTCACTGGCCAAGCTCATTGCGTGTCAGTCCCATTTCTGTAGTATCAAGAGGACATTTCTTGATTTGTGTATTGTCAGCACTGTGCCAGTGAAGTTTTGGTATCTCTGTAGGAATACATTCTTGAATGAGAAAATCTTGTTTTTCCATTCCTGTCTAAACACAGACATGATAGTTTTGAATTTTTTTAGTAAGAGCTGGATTTTCATCTTCTTGTATTTGTAAATTATGCTTATAGAATACTTTAGTAAACAGGATTTACTCAATTAATCAAATTTACAGATTAGCTTATTGATCACAACTATTTCATGCTGGAGATCAATGCTAATGTACTTCAAATCTTTTAATTGTTAATCCATTTTTGAATTAATATTGATGTTTGTTGGTATAATCCCTGCTCATTTGATTTTTGGGAGGATGCACAAAAATACTTTCTTATCCATTAAGGCATTTATGGGAAGAAAAGGACAAAAAGCAAACAATTAATTTTCTGCATATAATTGAAGATGTCGCTCTTAGCTAAAGAATTAATGTTTGACATAATAGTTGTTAGACATATATTAGGATGTCATCTATTACATTTTATAGAGAGAGATATAGAAGGTATGGGAAAGGTAATAAAATCTTTACTGTTTAAGACTAGGACTTTATTCTCATTTTAATCAAGGAGATGGGTATTGTTCTGATTACTGCAAGCCATTGCTGCAGTTCTATAATGTTCCAGTGTGAATTGCTAGCTATGTCTGGATGGTATTAAATGTAATACTGGACAAAATGATTGTAGATTTTGTATCCCTACTTTGTGCACTGTCTTGCTCTTAACTGGGACAGTGGATAAGAAACGATGTTGACAAACGGGATGAACAGCAGCCTTAATAGTGACTTACGGGACCTCTTCCAGTCAGTGTCCAATACAAGGTTACTGGTTTCATCCACAGTTGACTAGAGGCACCAGTTTCTTGGTGTGTTTGGAGAGTGGGTTGAGAATAACAGGGAGGAAGCACCTCAGTGTGCTGATTTCCCAGTTCCTCACCTGTCTCTCCCCCTGGCTAAAGGTCTGCCAAACCCAAACTCCATGATTTATTATTGGCTGATCTTCTTTGGCCAGTTTTTCTATTCCAGAATGATGCTGGAAGGAGATGGGAGAAAGACGGAAACATCCCTCCAGCTTAGATCAGCCTGACCTGCTGGATCAAGCAGGCAGGCAGCAAAACCTCAGCACAGCAAAACATATGGTAGCAACACAGAAAAGGAGAGAGAGGGTAAATTAGAAGGGCCTTTAAGCTGCCTTGCCCACATAAGCTAGAAATAAATTGTGCAGGAGCTTCAGACAGGTTCCTCCTTTATCTGGCAATTAATCCGATGACACTATCTCATTCTACCAGTAATTTTTCTGAGGGTGGGAAAATGAACTTTCAGGGGATCAAAAGTTAGACCAGCATCACCACTGAATCCTCAGGAGCAGCACATGCTATTAGATCCACAGTCCTTTTTTTTTTTAATAAATAAACTTTCTTAGCAATCATTTATATATAAACTTTTAAATCTGAAACTCTAAAAGGGGATTATTTAGATGGTAGAGTCAAGCACTTAGGTTAATAGATCCCACATACACCATTTATTGCATACTTCTGTTTATTGCTTAAGGCACTAATTCCCTTAAGTGAAACACAGTATTTTATAGAATTAAATAAAATAATATAAATTGTTTCTTTACCCACTTTTAATGTGTTAAACAGAAAATCTCTCTAGCTGATGAACATTAAAGACACAGCAAAGTCTACTGTCGTCATTGGTATTGGTATTGCTAAAAACGTAACCATAAGTTAAGTTAGCTAGAGAGTAAGCATCGTAGTGAAGGCAAGGTAGTTCTCTACATTTTCACATGATTTAGCAGATGAATTGAATGCCTGTCGAGTCAAGGAAACAAACAGCATCCTTTGTCAGCATGCTACCTTGAGGTATGCACATGCCGGGCTTTCATAGTCAAGGGGAAGCCTTCACTGGGCCCTGGTTCACTTGTAGACTCCTCTCTTGGCATATGCCGTGCTATATGGACGGAGGGTTTGCCCAGCTCTGTTTTGTCCATCAATCGTAGTCTTCAGCATATAACAAAGAGCAAAGAGTTTGTGGCTTTGACGGAAGGACTGTCAGGTGCATGCAGAGCGCGCTTTAGCTGCTGAAGCCTCTGCAGGTGCAGACTCGTTGCTGTACCCATGGAAGAATTTGCTATTTTACAGGACTGGGTGCTAAACCAAACAGGTTTTGCTCTGTTGTAAGAGCTGGAGTTGAAGGATGGGTTTAAGTCAGTGAAAGTGTCAGGCACTTGATGAACTGGATACATTTTGCTAGATAAAGCTGCTTGTTGGTACTCAATTATTGAAAAGCAGCATGGCTAAGCAGTAAAAATCTGATACCATTTTAATATGGTTTATGCTATCACGTGGAAAAAAAGCCTTTTATGATTGTTGTTTAACGTAGATAAGAATTGAATGTGCTAAACACATGGTCGGAACAATCTCTCTAAAACAGCTTAACTGGTGATCAGGAGCAGATTCTCACTGAAGTGTCTGCTGTTTTTTAATGACATACTTGTCAACATGTAACCTTAGAATATAGACACCATGGTAACAGTTTTAACACTGTCTTTTTAAAGAGCATAATTGTGTGGAGCACAAATAGAAACATCTTGACTCTTGTAGTCTTTTAATCCACTTAGAGAAATGCTTTTCAATCCATCAAGCAGCATTTTCTGGATCTTGTTGAACATCTGTCTGTCTTGAAATGACTTGGAATAAAAGTCTAAGCAGGTCCTCCCATGCTGTGTTTGCTGTAGACCTTAAAATGAGCATTTAGACAATGTTAGTATTTTGATATTAGATTTGAGCTGAAGAACACTAAACAGAAAGAATTATTAAATTCACTTGGCTATATTATAATAAAAACATGCTTGTAACTGTTCCCATACACTGAAATGCTTAAGCGTGTGCATTCTTTTAAGCATGTGAGTGGCTCAGATGCCTGGTATCTTGTAAAATTCATAGACTTAGGTACTTATGTGCATCCTAACACACCTTTGCTGTGTTAGAGTCATGGTGGCTAATAACTGTCTGGGCAGGTTTTGGGCAGTAAAGCCAGTAGGATAACTTTTTCTGACACAGTGTGAATGCACAAATGGCTGCGTGTGTTGGCAGCTGCGTATTGCTGGATGTTTTGCATAGAACCTGTCTTTCTCTTAAATATCAGAGTACCATAGCCATGTGGGTGTCTTTGGGAAGAAGCAGTCCACTGCTGTGCTCAGGGCCATCTGAAGGATAAGCACCGAGGGTCCTGCCTTTGGGAGATTTTCAGGACTGATTATGGAAGAGCCCTACAGGAAGGTATTCAGAGTCTGCACTGGTTATACTGCCCTTTGGAGAGCTTTCAGGTTTACCTGTGAACAGGCTCTGGTATGCAGTTATCAAAATGCAACAGAAAAGAGTAACATTTCTGCTAGGCATGGCATAAACAGAGTGCCTTGATATGGTCTCTTCTTATATCTTCTGTAATTGTGAGCATGCTTTTACCAAATGCAGTTCAATAACTTACCCTTTCTAGAATGTGATGACCCTCTTCTTTAGGGTGATAGTAGTAGTTTATTTCCTATAACTGGCTTATCTTCGTAACCTGATAATAATTGATATTCTAGTATGGGAAAGTAAGTGCAAAATGGCAGGCAATGCAAAAAGATAAGTCTTGAAAATTACGATATCACTATCGTCTGCATACTTTTTTAAGTATAGACTTAAATTTCCCCGAAATATTAGATATGTAAAAAAAAAAAAAAAAGAATTTATGTTGGATTTCTATATCTATGTATATGTCTTTTTGTGTGACAATAACATTGCCTGAAAAACATTTGCTATAAAAGATCAGAGTCTTTCTGTATATACGTGACTTTTTCCATGGTGGATTACTGTGGGCAGTATCTTCTAGACTCACTATATATTGTTGGTCAGTGTAGTCTTTACTTACACAATAGCAGCATAACCTTTTCATTCCTAATGGAATTTAATTTCACTCCCTAGTTTAACAGTTAGGGCCTAAAAACACATTGTCAGTTTAGCAAGTGGAAGCGCTGTCAGGTTCCCAGCAGCAGGAACATTCCTTCAAAATCTGATTTTCAGTCCAGTTGTACAAAATCACTGACTTTTCTACAGCACAAACTTATTCTATAACTGCAGCAACATTTTCAAGTGTTGTGTGCGTCTTTTAGGTTAAGGGAAAATGAGGCATTTCCCATGAGCTGCCTTTCCAAGCACATGGCATAGTTTTGGTGTAGTATCAGACTTCACACAAGTGCATGATGTAACTCCTCCCATCTTATTACTTGATTTAAAATACTGTACCCTTCCTACTTCTTTGCCTCTCCCCTAGAAAAATCAAGTTCAGAATACACAGTGTTTTATTAGAAGGTATAGTTTCTTGTTCCTTTCTCTTTACTTCAAACTAGAGAATAAAAGGCTCGTAATCAGTTATTATCTTCTTACTTCAGCTTTATTTCATACTAGGAGTTGTATTGTGCAGCTTCAGTGCTGTCCTGAAGAAAACTATTACATCTTTTCTTTATGCATATTTGTGCAGGTTTTCTCACAATATTCTTTCACAAATACATTTACATCTCATAAAGTGTTAGTTTCCAGCTTTGTATCTTTTATGGAAAGAAATCGATATAAAAAGTTTTGCAAAGCCAAATTCTTACCAACTTCCGTTTTTAGCAGTGTTTTAAGTAAAACCAATTCATGTTTGCTATGCTGTACAAATTAGTTACATTTATTGCTTCCATCTACTTCTGGTCAATAATACCTTTTCAGAATTCTTCTGACAAAATATTAAGGATGGAATCTGGAAATTCTGGAAGACTGAGACACATTAAGTTTCTGCATAAATTTTTATAAACCTACATGAAGATAAATACTGTCACAATAATATGAGAAAGCCATTACCATATTTTCTGGATGGAAGTGTGTGTCAAGAGCTATTCAGCTATAGGATTTTCAGTGAAAAGTCAGTCCTTAGTTTTTAATTGCAACACTGAGTACTAAATTAACTTTTAATTTAGTTTTCATTTTTTACTTGATTGTTCCTAATGGCCTTTTTTTGTAGCTGTTTCTCATGATTCAGTTATTTCTGTGAGCAGAGACTTTATCCCATTAAGCTTAGGTGAACTTATGCCAGGCCATTGTATTGTGGAAACTATGTGTTTGGTTCATTTCCTGTGATTTTAGAGTGTGAAACATTTTAATGTCAACATTGCAATCTTTCACTAGCCCTTCAGTTCCCTTTTTGAAAGACTAAATGGACATCATTTTTGTTGAGGGGAAAAAATGCGTTAAAACTTTTTTTTTTCTTCGTCTTTAAGTAGGTCAGTTTGTGGTAGTCAGAAATAGTGGAAAATATTAGTTTGGATTTTCCATCTTCTCTTAAAGTATCTTCAAGATGGTGCTTGTGTGCTCATTGCGGGATTATATCACAAAAGCAGACCCAACCAAAAGTTGTGTGACGGCTTAGCAAAATGTGGTGGTACAAATCCCTTCCCCCTGCTTAGAGTGAGAATTGCTCGCTGCTGAATTGCTTGCTTGTCTTGCATGTTATATTCTGAGTTTGTTTACATGTAGATGTCTGCAAGGCATTTTAATGAATACTGTTGACTAAAAAACAGCTAGATGAAGTATGATCTCAAGCAGCCGTAAAATTCTTTTTGCCAGAGTCTTTTGGCCTAAAAAACTGAATTCCATTCCTTTTCTCAATTGAAGGCGGTTGAACTCTTGATCAGTTGTGCTAGCAAAATCACAGCACATTTTAATCACCGTGCTAGACAGCGTATATGTATGATGAGAGGATCACAAATGAGTTTGTGGAAATGACACTCAGCTCTATTGGTTTTTCTTCATTTACCCTGTATCAGATTTTATCAGGTTACAAATGAGGTGGGACCTTTCTTACCGTAAAATTTATTCTGGGATCTGATAATCAAGAAATATTCTGTGAAGTACAGTTCACTATTAGTGATAAGTTTTATGAGATATGTAGTCTTTAATTAGGAGCAATGGGCATGTGTTTCACTTTCTAAACTTTGAGGAGTAGAAAATAATAGAAAAATATATTTTTAATGCAGTTTTCTAAAATGTTTTGTGCCTAGTGTGCTTTTTGTCAAGACACCTGCTTAGCCCAGTTTTGGTGCACACTTCTTAACCTGCTTCTATTATATTTTATGTGCTGAAAACACCAAAAGATTCTAGGTGTACAGAAGGCAAAGGGTTTGCTTTTTTGTTCTCCCAATCACAGTTCAACCTCAAGACAGCAATAGTAAACAAGTTTGTAATGCCTTTTGGTATCCTCTTCATCTGGAAATGGATAATTTTGTTTCACAAAGATTAATATCATCTATATTCAGATAATATGGTTCCACTACCCTCTCATAATTACTAAGAAAATTTGCCTCATGAAATGAACTACATCTATTTTCTCTTTGTCCCCATCTTCTTTTATTCTCTGTCTTTACTGATGAATAAGGATTCTGGTTTTGACCTTTCAAACTTTTGATGTTGCTGCCTGCAGAGCAGAAGGTATCCAGATGATATTTAGCCTGTTCAGGGGTTTCCTTGCTTTATTGCTCATGGATGCTTCAGTTGCTGACTTGGATACAATATTCAGTTAAAAATTCTAAAAATTGTCATACTGTATCATGGCATACAGACTGAACGTGCATTTGACAATGTTATTGGCATTTGTAAAACTCAACATTGGTGTATTAGAAGCGCCACTGTGTCAGGTAGTAACTTGATAATTTACTTTTAGCTCTTTTTGAAGTACAAGCAAACATACCTAAACATATTTGTATATGCTGTATCGCTGTAACAGATACTAAGTAAGTTTTGTACGTAAATATTTGCTTGAAGGAGTCTTGACTGTCCTCTTTTGTAGGGGATTTGCAACGTCATGGAAACTGTGACAATTTCTATTTAGAGTGGTAGCATTAATATGTTTATTTTTATTTATTTGAATTTTTAACAGTTTTAACAGAGATGATGCAGGGATAAAGATGCGTTGAATGTTTTCTATCCGACATATTGTAACAAAAGTCGGTTCTTTAAGACCTTGCACTTTTAATGAACCATCTTATTGTCAACTCTCAGAATCTACTAGTGTGCCTTTTGGTGACGTTGTTGAGAATTTTAATGCATTTTAGTTCTCATTCGGCACGGCCTATGTGCTCCTCACGGGAGGGTCTTTAGAAATAGGATTAACTTCTAGAGGAATGCATTAGCCATGCCACAGAAGTAGGCAAAGCTCTAACTAGCCTGATAGATTGCTCCACGCTTCAAATCCTTCTAGCTACCCCCTCCCTCCTTTTATTGACAGCTTCTCATTGAGCGGCTAGAAGCATTAGTGTATTTAGGAGTTAGATGTTTTGTATGATCCCAGGCTGATCTCATATTCGCTTTCTGAAATTAATTCGACACTGCTTTACATGTTAATCCGCAAAGGATTGATTTTGGGAAGGTCAGAGCAGTGCAGCCTCAGAAAATGGAAGAAAAGCTCCACTTAAAACAGCTCATTTCAGTTCCCAGAAATAAGTATAGATGCCTTTTCATTGTGACACTTAGCCAGCTGTAGGAGACTTGGTCATCTTACAGAATACATCAAATAATGGTGTTTGATGGGATCTGCAAGGAAGTTGAGCTAATTAAATTTAGCTTCATTAACCAATTGCAGTTTGCAAATGGCACAACTATACTTTGAAAACCTGAGATATAACAAAAAGTTCCTGTCTTCATTAATCACCAACGTAACTGCATAGTAAGAGCAATCAGGAACACAGCTTACCATAATTTGATGTCTTGTATTTATTTTTTCTCTTTTTTTGACTGCATATTTATAGAGTTTTCAGAGTTTCTAAAACTAGAAATAAATACACATGGAAAAAACCCTTTGTTGTGGGATATGCTGGTGTTGGACCATTACGGATAAATAGTATGTTTTATTTGGAGCTACACAAAAGAGCAGGTGACTTGAATGGCAAAGTATTGTAGCAAGAGCAGGATAAAGACATCTAATAAAAGAAAGTATTACAAATATTGAGAAAGTGTAACTGAGTTGCAGCTGCAACTTGCTGTAATGATTCTTTTCATTTGAAAGCAAATGTCTCTGACGGGGTAGTAATAGCTTTGGTATTTAACAACGTAATATATTTGTATGAATTCAAAAGGCAAACACAAAAACGGATTGTTCGTTACTGTGTGAAGTAGCTTAAAAATAAATACTGTCTATTTTATATTAAAATGCAAGAGAAGTTTTAATTATAATTCACTTTTGACTTGTAGATTCATTAAACCATCACAATTAAAAATATCAGGAAATTAAACATTTTACAGTTTGTATTTTCACCTTTTCTACTTTAACTTTCATGAGTGCAATGTACATATAACTATTTTACAAGAAAAAAATTTGGATTCACATTTGGTTTGCAAGAGTTCAAACTGTTTCAGGTAAAATCTGTCCCCAAAAGCCTATAAATATCTAAATTTGACTGCATTGCTCCCTGAAAGAGTAGTGAAGTCTTTTATGGAGTTCAGATGTGCTCCATTTTTGTTTTCTTTTTCTTTTAATTTTTTTTTCTGTTATAGTGAACTGAGCTTCATTCACGTACATCTTTTTGTTAAGGTCAGAGATGATTAAAGGTCCTTGTACCCCTCCCCACCAAATATGCCAAATCAGCTTAGTCGTGAATATTAGTGTACAAGGATACACACACCATGGGTCAAATTTCGCACTGAATCTGTGGGCCTTTTTTAGCTTTGGTAAAAGGTGATGCTTTTTTATTTTTCATGATCTATGGGCTGTACCAGTGCTTCCTTTATCCAAGAAAGGACTGTTATTTGATGGTTTCCTTTCAGAAAACTTGCCTTATGCAGAACCTTATGATTCCAACTATGTATACGTATAATTTGAATTTAGGTGTTTGTGCTGTCAGGAATGAATGCAGTGTCCATATTCACCTGATAATATATGTGATCTGAAAGTATAAGCTGCTTAATCCCATAATAGCTTAGTATAAAGAGAAAAAATAAATTCAGATTTAAAATCACTTCAGATCATCAACTTGTGATTGGCTAGTTTTCTGAGTAATTGGTGACAGTAAGGCCATTGATAATGGGAGCATGTAGAATAACAATGACTGTGCTGTAGCTCATGTATTGATAAAATAGTTTAGGCCAAACCTCAGGTGAAGTGTTTATAGTGGGGAATCAAAGCCTTTGTCTTTAGACTTCTGTAGCATAGGACGTTAATCTAGGAAATGGCATTTATTGTTGAGAATTATTTTTGCAGTTTAGCATTTCACAGAACAAAAAGTCTGCAATTAATAACATAACTTGCTTTGCAAAGTTTGACAACCGCAGGCCTGAGTGCAGGCAGAGTGAGGTCACTGGAGTCTGTTGAACACTGTGTCAGTCCCAAAATGGCACAAAACGTTAATGATAAAGTTAGGACTGTAATTCAGATCTGATAAAGCTCTCATTGTTTATAAATACAAATCTTGTTCTGAGAGTAAACGTTCTAAATTAGCATTTGTAAAAAAAAAAAAGTGGAAATGTCAGCCCAAAACATCTAACTTTTTTCAGTGTGATTTGAGAATAACAAGTTTTGCATCAAAACTATAGCAGAAAAGGTCTTGCAATATTAAATGGGGAACTTGTGTCAAGATATAAAAGGTATAGTGCTGTAAAGTCAGTCATGGTGTTGCCTCTTGCTTGGTTTTTAGTGTAGCTCCAAACTAAGTATGTTCTTTCTTCATAGAAGTGCTAGAAAAATCCATGGTATGATACTTCCAAAAATATAAGTTGAAACCCCAAGCAGCAAATAATGCATTCAGGGATGCTAATGGAAATTACTTATTAAGACCTGATTTTAAGAATTTTTGAATTAAGAGTCTGTACGAAAATGAAGGAAGAAAGAACAGAGTAAATAAATTCTTTTTTTCCTGACTTGCCTATTATTATTTATTCTTTAAAGGTGATTCTCCACAAGTACATATAAGTCTACCATCAGTGTAAGATCATATTTCTTTGTTAAAATAATGAATGGGCTACAAAACTTGTTTTGCTTGAGAATATTGTAGTAGGTTTCCTATGCAACACGTTAATGTAAAAGTCCTCTACTATTGCAAAATCCTTCACTTTGATAGTGTGAGAGATCACAATGTGAAATTGGGCAATCTGATGTTATCATCCAACCTTTAGAAAATACAAGTAAGTAAATATTAATATGACAAAAATTAATTTTGCTATCAATTTATTTCAGTAGCAGAGCACCAGAAGGCTAGCAGTGCAGATTAGCAAACTTTCAAATGTCTTTTTTAACTGGAGTATTCCATTTGAGTGTAAAAATAAAAAATCCTCATCCACAAGAAGAAAGGTAAATCTTACTTATGACAGATTCATGCCTTGATATTGTATCCTTGTTTTCGAGAAAGGAACAATTATGGGGTTTTTTTGTTTGTTTAAGAAATTGTTTTGAGCTGTACCCCACATCAATAGAAGTTACAGGGTTTTGGCTGTGAAGCTCAGTATAAAAGGTTTATTCTTGAATACAACTTGTAAATACACACAGTAGTTCTTGGCCACTTCTTAGGATGCTATAAATTCATTGAACACATCTTACTGTAATTGATATTTATATACACCTGCATAAATACAGAGAACAGTGATGGCAGGATGGTTAGATCATTTGTGATGGCAAGACTGCTGGTGCATGGTAAGATGTAGAATTAATCATAAAGTTATGTAATATGCCTCATTTTTTAAAAGAAAAGATTTGGGGACTCCCTTTTTTGTTTTGGGAATCTAGTAATATTGAATCTTCATTTCTTTGTCTAAAACAAAAGCAAACTTTAAAAAAGCAAATGGAAACATTAAGCAGACCTAAGCAGTCTCTGAGTTTGGGGCTTTTTCCTTCCTTTATTTCTCATATAGTGCTCAGTGACATGAAATAAAGAATAAAAATTGAGACCGACAAGCCAAAACGCACAACTCAATGCTTTGATTTTAAATATTCGTTTGTATTTACAGGAAATTTCAGTAATATTGACTAACATTGAAGTCAGTAGTGTGAATCTTTATTGAGTACTTCATTTTAGAAAATATACTTCTGGATTCATTTGAGAAAAAAATAAAGAAAAACCGTCACATAGAAAATACTGGTCTGGACTGACTCTGAAAATCCCATGAAAACCGTGGAGCATTTCAGCCTAGTATAACTATTTGGTTTGTATTGCAAAAATCAGAATTGTGTGCCACATGTCCCAACTAAATGTTTTGAGAGAATTTAGGAGTGTGACTTAAGAGAAACGGACTGTCAGTGTGTGAAAGAAACCAGCTTCAAATGAGAAAGATACGTAATGAGCAGTGCGTGCATGTAAAGTATACCTTTTCCAGTGACAAAGTATATAAAGACATAAAAATCATTCCTTAAATGCAAATAAAATTGCTGCACAGATGAGTTCATAGAAAAGAAATCCATTGGGGCTTGTTACATGGAAAGATACTGCCTTTGGCTCAGGAAGCCTCTGAGCTGCAAATTGTTAAAAGCAGGGAGACTCTCCTGGAAAGGTGTGGCTTTGTGCTTGCTCCGGTCATTTATTCTACCCTGGCTGTGCTTTGGGTCATTGTTGTGGTTGGGACGCTAACCCAGCTGAAGCTTTGCTCTGATATGCATCATTTGCAGCATCATCTTTCTTATGGTACTGACTCACCAAGCGGTATGGCCAGGTTTGAAAGAATTATTCTACAGCACGTGGCACAGTTTAGCGTAGCTCTTGGTGGATGTTCACATGAAAGTTGAAGATGAAATGCTGCCTGAAGGAGGTCTTTCTGATGTGGGAAGGAATTAAACTTTCTCCCTCCAGAAGAAATGAACCTTTTCAGTCAGACCAGAACCTGATCCTTTAACTACAGTGTTGCCTCTGTGCAACAAGATTTAGTATGAAAATTTTCCCTCAGAGTTTCTTTTATATTTTTTCCCTATAGATTATTCAAGAAAAATATCTCCCTGAATTTGAGAGAGATAATTTTGAAAGTATGTATGCAGTTATCCACATTAAATGTGCCCACTTGCTATTAAGAGCCGTTGTTTTTGCATTTGTTTTGTAGGCTGCCCATTCTGGTAGAAATTCATTGATGAACTAACTGAGGCTGTAATTATTACTTTAAATAGTGTTTTGACTGTGTAAAGTAGTATATGTGCCAAGTACACAGTACAATGGTCTAACATATGGCATGATATGGAGTGCCATAGTTTTACCTGGAATGCTTTTTGGAATAAGAGGCATTTTTCAATCCCCTCCTTGAGCCCTGGGCTGTACTTTTGATGTCTGCCACCCTAGCCAGATTCTGAATTTTTTCCTTTCACAATTCCCTGCCTCTTATATTTGTTCAGAAATCTTGTTTTAAGTCTGTTCTTTCTTTTAACAGTTCCAGGTTGTGGAATATACCTTCTTTTAGCCTGGATGCAGCTGTTTCCCATCGCAAAAAGAATTACTGGTTGTATGGGGAGACTTGAATTGCCTTCTTCCCAAAACTAACAGATGGCTTAAAGATACCTTTAATTGAGGCTGTGTTGCCTTTGAGCACTTACCAATTGGTGATTTTGGAAAAAGGGCTTGTGTGAGGAAATCTGAAGCCCACTACAACACATAATTATGCTCCTAACTGAGGCCTGAGATTCAGTATGCAATTTTCCCTTCCCCCTTTGCCCTCATCCAGAAAAGGTAGAGAGATCGTTTGACAGAACAGGAGTCATAACGAATAGGAAACTTTTCTAAAGCTGTGGTGGAAAAGTGGAAAGGGTATGAATGGAAGTTACTTGTTAAAAGGTGATTTATGTGCAATCTTAAACTACCATTACTCAGGACTTTAATAATAATTACTATCCCTCCTGTAAGCTAAAGAGGTTTATTGGGAAACTGAGGTAGAAATCCTCCATGCCATCTTCTATTGCTACCCTCAAACAATGTCCCTTAGAGTTTAGTTTGGGATATGAATGCAAGAGAGAACACTTACTTATTCCAGTGGAAAACCTTGTACTGAAAGATGGCCATCATAGGCTGCTTCCATTCTTTGTGCTGTAGTTCACAGTTGAAAATGGTCAGTGGAAACTTACTGTGCTTCTGTGCACCCCTCCCATAGAGGCAGCTATTAACAACGGCTCATGTTTTTCCTTTCTGATTCAACTGATTCGTAGGTACTTGCTCTTTGCCCTCCAGCCCTCCTCCTGGGGCTCCACAATGCTTGGTTCCACATACGAGAAAGTTTTTGAAAAAGCTGGAAGGAGAGAGTTGAAACTATGCAATTAGAAAAAGAGAGTCAGTTCTCTCCTGTTTTTTACCAACATATAAGGAAAAGAAATTATGTTGGTACTAGCTCTTGTACATTCACTGATACTCAGATTAAGAAAAATAGCTATGGGAGTACTTACTTGCTATTTGGACTTTTGGGTCGTGTTTTTCCCACTAACCTATGGACCCATCATGGCTGGTGTTTTGATTTTTAAACTGAAGTATATATTTGCAGGGTTTCAGAAGCTGAGGCACCTTAAAAAATACACACATACCACCACTGTGTGAGGTTTGCAGTAACATCTTACCACCACTAAACTATTGTGATTAATCTCAATGCTCTTCAAGTATGCTGACCACTGAGGCATCTTTTATTCTAGTTGAGGTTGAATGTTTGGTTACTTTTTTGCAGCAAGAATCATCTCAGAAGGAAAAAACCCCAAATAATAATCAAGTGAGGGTATATATTACAAACTTTTCAGTCATACAAAACATGCAGTTCACATCTCATGTATATGTGTCCAAGTATTTGTTTCTGGTGGTATTTTTCATGCCAGTGAAACACATATAAAGATGTCTTTCCTTAGGCACTTTATGGAAAGATTGGCTTACTGTTCTGATTATATTCTCATTTCTTTTTTTTGAAGTGAGCAAATCTATATTGCCTGCTCTCAGATTTTTTTTTAACATCAGCTACCATGAAATTAAGGCTTCATACAAGATGTAACCAAAGGGTGGGGGAGAGAAGAGAAATACAAGGACTGAATTGTTTTAAAATGTATTTTTTAACTGAGGGAAATGATTGTTTCCAATCATCATAGCTTTTCGTGTTCTTTTGTCATATCTGCTTGATAGTGTCTAGCACAGAAGGGTGCAGTCATGCACTTTGCATATGTAATTATTTCTATATGTAATTATTTCTAATCGCTACTTAATATAATAGGCCATACTGATGTAAATGTTCTAAAATAGTAATAATTATTGTTACAGCTCCATAAGCCATAACCCAAGTTAAGGCTGACAGACACATCAGATCTTTGTACAAAGATCAGATTCTGAAGCAATACAAAGGAACAAAAAATCACCGGTTTGTGACTGTGGCGTTTTAGTATATTAATACACAGTACTTCTGCTACTTAATTATCAGCTTGCTATCCATTCTTGTTTTATCTGGAAGTAGACTTCACTTTATGAATTTGATTTGGATGTAGTGTTAAGCAAGCTGTCCTGGAGTCTGAAATCCCATGCAGAGCAAGTACAGCAAAGGTAACGTCGAGCTTCCTGCCATTGCTCTTCTAGTGTGTTCCATGCCAAGTCTTCAGGGAACGCCTCTTCAGATGGGCAAAATCCTGCTAACCTGCGGGAGTGTCAGCAGAGATGCTGGTAATTTGTCAGTTGGTGCTGTATGCTGTGATAGTAACATTGAACGGGAGTGGGTTGTATTTTGTGGAGAATTTAGCTCTGTGTGTGTTTTATAGGGTAACCTGTGCTATTTATATATGTGGAACGCCCCTTTTGAATATTACAAAGCTGCACTTCTGAATGCATCCTAAAGATTTAGAAATGAAATAGCAAATCAGTTTTAATACTATGCTTTTTTTCACAAAACCTTCTACTGTGTCATCTTCAGCTTTTGTTGTGAAACTTTCTTTTTGTAGCCTGATTACTGAATATTATTTATTAATTTTGAAAGCTCTGTGAACAAATTGTATTTTAGCTTACCTAATAAAATATTTCTTACAAAATTATTCACTATCACCTCCTGTGATTTTTTTAGTTCTGTTCACACAGTTCCCAGCTGCATTATCTACCCCCAATATAGAAAATTAAGTCAATGTAAAAGTATACTCTGCTTTTTAAAAAGAGGTCACGAATAGCCTTTCTCCCCTCGGTAGTCACCAGTGTTCTTATTACGCTTCATTTATATAGTTGGAGGATTTGGGAGAACCAGCTGGGCCCCCTGTCTGCACTCATCAAGAGTTAATTTCTGAAAGAGGTGCTGTTGTCATGAACAAGTGCAGAAGGTACTCTGGTGGTCCTGCCAAACAACAAGAGCTCTTAATTAGCAGCAATGTTCAATCAGACTGCTTAACCTGCCACAGAGCGGAGGAGGTCATGTTCCTTCCTGATGCACTGCCAGCCTAAAAAGCACCCAAGAACCGATCCCAAATGTTTTTTTTTGAAAGCATGTACTTGGTTCCTAGAGGCAAGGAAGGCAAGGCATGATCTGTTCTTGAAAACTGTCATCAGTAGAGGGAAATTTTATTTCTTTGAAGGATGTAGGGATTTCTTCTTCTGTATAGAATGCTCTGTGGTTTTTGAGGGAAAAATATTTTTTGTCATAGTACTGAAGAATATGAAAATTCATAGAGTTTCTGTGGCTTGATTCTGGTCCGGGAGGGATTGCCCTGGACTCCAGTTATTTTGTGGAAGATTTGCTAGTCTACAAAAATAAAAGTGGAGGCCAGTGATGCTTTGCAATGTATCCTTTGTTCTCATCAGCAGATCTTGTGATACTTGAATGCTTAACTGCTAATGATGTACAATGCAGGTCTCTGAGTTGTTGGAGGGAAGTTTCTGAGAGCGGTATGGCTGCCTTGGAGGCCATTAGCTGTAACGTAGAGCTCAGGATGCAAAGTGCTAGCTGATGAATTTCTTTAAAAGTCAAATTCTTGAGTTACTACTTATTGTATATAAATGATGAGTGCTAGATGTCTACATATGTAGTGAAGTATTTTGTAGAATGAGGATAAATAGCACATGAACAAGGAGCCCAAAGTAAATAGTTTGTTGCTGTATGAGCAACTCCAAGTGAAGAGGTCCATTAAATAGACAAAATTTTTTAAAACAAAACGCAGCAAATGCCAGAATATCAGTAATGATAAAGTTTCAGGAAAATTTAGCACCTGAACCAGTGAAACTACTTTTTCGCCCTTTTCAGTGGCAATCAGTAGTTGAAATAAAAATAAATAAAACAAGCAAACAAACAAAGTTACTCCTGAGCCAGATCCCAAGGATCCATATCTTTTGGGTTATATTGATTATTTCAGTTGCTGGTCCTCTTCCACTGGAAGGATTTTGATTAATATCGGGATTGGGGGGGGGGGTGGGGGGGGGGGGGGGTTGGGGGGGGGGGGGCTGCATTTCCAGTTTTTTATGCATTCATTTATTTTCCATCTTAGTGTTCAAAAACTGACAACTGACATATATGATACTGTATTGATGAATGCTCATTACCAATAAAAAAGGGAAATAAAAAGCTGAGGCCCCATCTTAAAGTGAAAGAGTGTCATTTTTTTAATTAAAGATCTCATTATACTGCTTACATGGAAAAATATCCTGCTATTCTAATAGTACAATTCCAGTCAGTTGGAAAAGATGCAAAGTTAAGGTTACGTTCAGCAGGAATAAAAGTTGCTGTTGCAAATGGTTAACAGGAAAATCACCAGCAGGAGGAAACTGAAACTGTAACTACTGTTTGATTAGGTGTGCAGAAAACTTGTTAATAAGTTCGTGTGAAACATTTCAGTTCTATACTCATTCCAACCCTCCCTTCTTTTTATTTTAAATATATGAGGAATTTTGAATATGGGAAGAAAAGATCCCAGAAAGTTTTTTTTAGTTTGTTATAGCACGGGAAGATGCTGTACATCACCGAGCTAAAAGAAACTAACTACTTGTAAGCTGAATTTAATAAGGAGCAGGCTTAATAGTGTAAAGATCTTTTTTCCTAAAGAATAGTATTTTTTTGTTTCTTAAAATTCCCTATTTTAAATGATTGAGATAATTGTTGAAGTAATTCATTAAAACAAGAAAAAGATTTGCAAGACATGATAGTACAATTTATTTAAACTTAAAGATAGGAAAGATTTTAGTGAAAATTTAACCTCAATAGGATGTGAAGCAACTAATAAGTGAAATGTCAGCAGGTGAACTGTGTATTTTTGTGGTTCAACAATGATGGGGATTTAAGTGAATTAATACCAGGGACACGTATTGCTCTTTGGGAAGGATGAACTGCAAATATGGAATTCTTATTTAATACATATTTCAGAGTTTTAAATGCATGATTCCTTTTTTATTCTTAAATTTGGAAATAACCATACGTGCACATATAGGGGTATATGCATACAAACACAATGGGACTGATTTTTTGGCTTTCTGGGAAGTCTCTTGTGCCGAGAAGACTCTTTGATTTGAAAGTATAAATGATTACTGTTTACAGTAGTGACATTCGGGACCAAAATGAGTACCTGGGCTGAGATGAGCTAAGTAATTTCTCCAGTGTTGCTGCTTTGATGTTAACAAAGTCTCAAAATACAAAAAAAAGTTCATTCTTGCTAAAATAGTTATCTTACAAAACTGTAGCTGTCTGACAGCTGTTTTCTACCTGTGTAAGAAAAGGTTGTTTCAGCGCTTGCGTTGCATGATTACTCTCCCAGATTAACTCCTGAGATTGATGCATATACTGTGTGCTATACCATGTCTTACAACATAGCAGTGCTATGCGCAGGTGAAATAAAGGACTGTTATGCTTATAGAGGCTTTTTTTTTTGCCCCCCCCCCCCTTTTTTTTTCTTTTAACTTAAAGCCTTGGAGTTTTAGGACAGCTGCCTGCAGTGGTGATCATCCAACTACTTTATGAGAAGATTAAATTAAAAGAACCTTTTAATATATTTCCAGTGCAGATAGTTGTATATGTACTAGCATAAGTCCTAACTGTATCAAAAATAACTTTTTAAAAAATTGGTTACATTTAGAGTGAAGTGAAATTACAATATGAACAAAGGACTCACTCTCTTTGGGGAAGAAAAGACAGGTGATCACCACAAGCCCCTTTTATAAGATCTTTGCTTTTGGGGGAAAAACCTGGCCCAAAGAGGCTTCTTATACTGAAGATGTGTAGATGAAGTAGAGTTTAGTGTATGTACCATTTTTTTAGTCTTTTTTCATCTAATTTACATCTGTTGAAAATAGGACCTTTAATGTCACTAAAAGCAAGAATGACTTACATAAATGTAAATAAATGCAACCTTTCATTTTTAAGTTTGTATGTAGGACTGCATCCACAGCATTCAGAGAGTAAGGATTTTTCTTTTTACTTTTTAATGATTTGTGAGATTAAGTAGATTAGAAGTGTGCTTGGACACGTTATTCAGTATGTCTTTTCAGCAAGATTTGTAGGTGCATGTGCTCTTAAAATAGAAATAAATAACTCTATATCTGCTATCACTGCTGAAGAAGTGTCTAATTACAAAAGGTGGCTGGCTGTTAAGACTTTTGCACTAATATAATGCTGTGTGATGGCAAAAGGAGACCATCTATTTTCATAGTGGAAAAACCTGTTGGAAGTCTTTTTGTCTTACTGTGTAAGTGAAGATGTTGCATTAATGGTTTCGTACATGTATGTTTATCATGATGCATACATTGTTCTGATGGCTTTCTACAGCTCAGAAGAGTGCAGTGTATGTCCTGAGTAAGGATTTGAGACAAGAATGTCTGCTGTCTTCCTGAGAAGTGTGAGTGCTGGGCTCTTCGTCAGCCAGTCAGCTTGTTATTTGTAGGATGCCAGTTATTAACTTCTGGCGTTTGTTTTTCCCCTCCAGTTGCCATTTTGTCTAATGGTATGTTTTTATAAGTTCAAATTCTGAAAGATAAGGATGGGAAGATGTAGGTGGAACTGAAAATAAATAATTTCACTGCTGAACTAAGAAATTTTGTAAAAAAACTTTTAAACTTAAGTGCTACTTTTAACCTAGTTGCATGTACACGAGTCTTAAAATGATTGTGTGCATTTTGTTTGCTCTTTTCATAACTGTCATTGTAAGCTAGGACAGTTAGATTAGGATAATAACTCTTCGTGAAAGACTGGATTTCAGATGTCAAGCCCATGAACTGAAACCTAGATTCAGTGGAAGATGGCAAGAAAAAGAGCGTATCAATCCCTGAGGCAGTATAGTTTTCTTAATTATGCTAAATGTTGTGTGGGTTAACCAGACTACCAAAAAAGGGGAAGGAGAAGGAAAAAAAGTCTTTTTAGAGTGCATCTTATGAGCCTAAATGTACATGTAATATTTTGAGTATTCAGATTGGACATGATGTTGAGGTTTTGACCACCTTTTCCTCTCAAGGTCTTGGGAAGTCTCTTCTAGCCTTGAAATCTTTAAGAAAAAAGTTAGTCCTTGTCAGCATTGTTGCCCATCATCTTATTCTTGTTCTAACTTCTCATCTTATTCTTAAACTGTAGTCTCTTTGAGACAGAGACCGATTTTACTGTATAATGAGTTGCATAATGAGGTCTCCTTCGTAACTGAGAGGGTAGTTACTTTCTGCCTGAACTTCTACTGCAGTTTTCAACTGGAAAATATTTTCCAAATTCCTTGCTGTGAAGTGCAAGGTAATACTGTGTTTTGCTGACAAACAGCTGCTATAGTTTGCTATTGAGGTGATTTCATATAATGAGTAGAAGTATGATGTTTCGCATTGAGCTTGTTTCCTAGTTTCTGAATTCCAGTATTTGCATGGTTTTAAATACACACCAAGAAATGTACCTTTAACAATTAAGGTGTTGCACGTGCAAATTTCTCAATATATTCTCTTCAATAAAGTGAGATGCCTACATTTCTAAAATGAAGGAGGGTATTCCTTAAGCGGAAGTGGAGCCAGGCAAACATTCAGGATGGAACATGCCAATTACCATCACTAAATGCAACTGCACTGGAATTTTCAATAGGCAGAAAGTAATTGCACAGTTGGCATTTAGCCAGGGACCTAATATTACTGTTCTGTAATATCATGCATCAATTATTTCATAGAATAAAAACAGAATATTCTGCATATGGCAATGCAGTTAACAGTAAAGGCTTCAAAGGATATTTGCACTGAATTGTGCTCATGATTCACAAATAATTAAAACTTCAAGACCTGAAAGTATCTTACAGCTCTGCGCAGAGACGAACCTCTGTTCAGTTGTGTCTGTAACTTCATAGTGAGATTTAAGCATTTTTTGCAGTGGCTGTACATGGTTTTTGCATCAGTATATTGGGACTGGGTTGTGCGCCTTGGAATGCACTTGAAATATCTTGGGTGGTTCCAGATGTACTTGATCTCATTTGCGTCATTACAAGCAGAAGTTATCAAAATAATTTTGTCAAACTTGATTTGATGAGCATCAAATGCATATTTAAGAAAAGGAAAAAATGTCATGAAAGTTCAGTTTTGATTTTTCAGCTTGAAGAAAATGATTGAACATTTGATTAGCTACCAAAGACCACAGGCATTTAAAGGTGGGAAGGCATGACAAAGTCAATAATTTCTTTTGTGCTTGTATATCATTCAATGTAGTTTAGCTTAAGCTGTTTTGCTGTAATCAATCTTGGATCTCTACTGCATGGATATGAGATCTGGATGTTGTATAGACACCACCTCCAGGAGTCTGAGAACCTTCTAAAATTTCCTGTGTACCTTGCCTTGGATTATCTGACATAATAAATGCTGTGGTTTCACTGTGCATCTGTTGCATGACTATTGAAATATTAGTTGGCCTTGACAGTCAGTAGATGGATGGGAAATGAAAGTCCAGGTGACTGCTATACAGAGGCCTAGAACTAGACCTGGAAATTTGTGAGTGCCCTGAAGCTATTTCAACAGTGCTTTTCAATGCGTAGCAGTAGATGAGTTTATGGTTAGAACCGCTGTCAAACATTCATTGTACTCTAAGGCAAAAGCACAGCATATTTGAGCGCATGCAGATTTCTTGCGCATTATGCCTGTGGTTGTGGGAGAATAAGAGGTTTTACATAAAACCTTTTCCTATAATAATTTTGCAGTCATTTGCACATCCACCGTTTGATTTGTTTCTCTGACTCCCAAGTGCTTTCGTCCCCAGCCATGGGGCATGTGATAAACATGATAGTTACAGCTCATAGACTGTCGTGCTGTTGTCTGATTTTTAGAAATACACGTTACTGATCCGTGTCACCTGTGGGATTAGAAACAGTACGCACAGGCCTTCACTGCCTGTGCAGGCAGAAGTTCAGAGCCCGAACAAAGCACATCCTTCAAGTTGCTCCAAACGAGGGACTTTGGTGAACATGCAAAGCTCCTCATAACATTACTTAGGCAGAATAATAACATAGAGCAGTAGAACAGTAGTGCCCAATGTATCTAAGTCACTAAGCATATCGTTTTTCAGAAACGGCGCTATGCTTCTTGTGCTTTTATAGCATCATCCATCTCTGGGTTTTGAAATGCTTTGCCAATAGTTATCATTTAGCTTTCCAAGATCTCTTAGAAACACTGTAGATAAATAGTGATTAAGTGCATACTAACATGGGGAAACAGAACCACAAAAATTATGATTTTGCTTTGGATCCTACAAAGGCATACATGAAAAATTGTTTATGGGAAGATCCCATACTGTCAAAGTAGGATTGAATAGCAAAGATTGAAACCAAAGTATTAACCATTCCTTGCATGCAATCTTGAATATTCAAAACTACTAGAAGAGGGGGACTTTGATCAAAATTTCAGTGTTATTTGCCCCCCACTTTGAGTGACATAAAGTTTTTCTTACAAAGTGCAGACTGATACTGATAGTTTATCCTATTCAGCTTCTTGTTTATTTTCTGTGATTAAAAAAAATTAATAAAAATATATATATTATTTTCTTTGCTTATGTAAGTGATGTCATAGCCCAATACACAGCCCTAACACTGGAGTAGAAGAATGCTTGTCAGGACTGCAGTGTTTTTGTGGCAACAGAAACTTAATCCGTTTGTCTGGGAAAGAGGCAGCCATGCGAACAGCTGCATTTCATGAGGCCTCATGGCAAACTGCCTTGCAGATAATGTTTTCACTGAGTTGCAAGACAATCAAAACCATCAAAATATAGTCCAGAGATGTTAGTCAGCCATGCAAATAACTTTGTGTTCATATGTGAAGGCACATCTATAATTATGTATTACTTCTTTCAAGTCCTTCGATTTACAGTGAATGCTGTTTAACTGGATTATCAAAAATTCTTCACTAGAAAAGGCCTGTGGGATTTTATTGATGTGCATGTGCACTGGGAACAAAAGGGGGGCTAAGGGAGTAACTTAATTTTGACTGCAAACATTTTTTTTCAGTTGCTAAAATGAGTTCATTTTTGTGTGTTTATGTACACCTATAGGATATTAAAAGCACTGTTTGGATTTACTCCTCACAGTGTCTGTTCCACCTGGAAAGAACTGCTGAAGTTATAGGGAGTTTTGCTTAATGGACAGATAAATAAAGTGTTCTTCTGCTGTCACATTTTATATTTTATGATATCCTTTCTAAAATTCAGTCATCTTTTCTTTGTGGAAGTATCCTAAAAGCTAATGAATGCAGGGAAATTCAATTATAGGAACTCTTCAATAACAAAAGTAAATGTTCATGTTAGAGGAGGGATAGAGTGTGATAAATAAGCAAAGACATATTTTATGTTAACTTGCAAGAAATTTTTTTGACAGTAGGGTTTAAAAAAAGCATTTGAAATTGAGAAATTGACAATGCATTTAATGATTTTAGAAGCCACCTTACTTTATCTGATATTGGAACAGCTAATATAAGTTTTATCACTTGAAATATGTAACTTGAGGGAAGAAATTTTTTACTATAAAAAAGATTTTATAGTAGCTTTTAAAAATACATAATTTATTTAAAAATAAAAATGCACTAATAGGCAATAAGCAAATGTAACTTGACAATATCCAACCATTCAGTTGCTGCATTAGATGCAAAGATTTTGGTTTATTAAAAAAAACATCTTTTCGTCTTTTGTTGTTGCTAAACCACTGAGAATTTTCAGGTAGTGTCACACTGTAAATATGTGCCTCATACTTTCAGTTTGAGAGTTAGGCTCATTTTGTTGTATTTGGCTTGCATCGCTGCATGTCTCAGCTTTCAGGATCTGTAGAATAAAAAACCCCACTGGAGAATTAGGTTCTGCCCTGCATATTGACAGAGGTCTATTTGATCATGTCTGCATTTGATTTTGGAATGAATGTTCCATTTCTTGCTGCATAAGAGTATCTGATATGTAAAAGTATTCTGCCCAAGTTGAGCACTTAGCATATATCTTGCCTGTTAGTAAACTTCAGCCTCTGCTTATGTTCTGATGTATAGCCGTGGAATTAATGTAACACTCTGCAACTCGATACGTGAAACAGTTTAGTCTCTATACATGGGAAGTGCCCCTAGAACTCCAGAAAACCTGTGTGTTTATGATCTGAACATGTTCATCATAAGAACCCGTATGTTGGGTGATAGTCAATTCATTTACTGCTCTCAAAAGTCAGTTCTTTCTGTCTGTTCTGCTAACACTAGTGGGAATTTTGTATGTAAGAGAGAATCATTTCCCCATGGTGGATGGACTGCAAAGATAAAAGATGTGCCACTCCAGCCCCACCTGAATTTCTCTTGGTGAATCATTTGAGCCACCCTAGTGATGGCTCAGAGGCCAGAAGTTATACAAACACAAAATGATGGTTCCTGACCCAGAGCTTACAAATTGTGAATGATAAAAAGACCTACAGGGACAGGATGACTATGGGATGTTAGATTGAATGATAGTGAAAAGGGTCTCAAAAGTGAACACAAGGAGCTTATATTTGCTGCAATAGAGAAGTTATCCCATAAAAGAAAACAAGGGTGATAGGAAGATGAATTTTACAGGTTTATTCTGGATGGATAGGAATATAGTATTCTGTTATGTTAGTCTGGTATGTCCATGGTTGAAAAGTCAAAATTATTTATGGAGTACTTGTTGAAAAAGCCACTTTTAAAAAAAACACCTGAAAGGAAAAGTATTTCCTCACCTTATTCTTTCTCAGTTATATTCAACGCTAAATATATAGTGAAAGGTGGAGGAGGGAGACAGCTGCAAACACTTGACATTTACAACTGCAACTTTATTAATTCTGTGAAGAGTTTCTTGTTAAAATTCTGTTAGTGGAGAAAGGGAAAGGTGATCACTTTTTCTTCAGTCATCTTTCTCCTTTTAGATGCTTAACTCACAGCTGAAGTGTTTAAACACCCTTCTTAAAACTAAGACCCATGTGGAGTGTGCATTACCAAAGATCTTCCAACTCTTAAAGTGGGTTATGACCTATTGGATCTTGTTTTATCCAAAATCCATGATCATTTACAGAATCGGGTTGCCTGTTGCATTAGAGCTTCTTGTTCTTGGAAAATAGCTCTGACTTTTCCCAAAATCCAAATGCTTCTCCTAGGAATTGTATGTTTACCATTAGCACTCAGAAAGAGTGAAAAGCGGTTCCCTAAAATCACTTTATCTGGGCCAATATACCAGTTATGCAATTGCTTTATACTTTTTCTTGGAATAAAGGAATTTAAGGTGCTACAGCTAAGGCTCCTGTTTCAACTAGAGCACAAAGACCCATTTAACTTGCTCACTTGTTTCTGTTTCTACTGTATTTGTAGTTGTTCCTTTCTTAGTCGTGGTTTAGTTTAATGTGCTTTGGGCAAAGTGGGTGGCATCCTGGGTTGTTGAAGATTACAGTTATTGATCTCCCTGCTTGGAGCTTCAGCACCACAGATCATATTTTCATTATCAGATGTATGCATTTGAGAAGATTCCTTGTGTTCTTCTGATTTCACTTAAGCAATGCTCATACTTGTTCATGTTGCATGTGACTTTAGTGGTTCTGCTGATTCACTTACTAGGCCAGACTGCTGAGGCTTCATATCTGCTGATGCTTCAGCACTACTCAGTCATTTTCATTAATAATTTGGATGACAGAGTTGAGGGTATGCTTATCAAAAAGTGTAGGGAGGAGCTATAAGGTTGTAGGATGGTAGATTTCAAACACTAAATAATCTTAATGAATTAAAGAATGACCTGGAATAAATAGGATGCAGCTCTTTATGGATAAGTGTGACATAGAGTAATAATCAGATGCAAACCATTAAATGAACATAGGGAGGTTAGATATCAGTTTTCAAGAGAGGTTCTGGAGGTTTAAGTCAGCAATTGAATATAGGTTTTAAAAAAAAGTCTTACTGTTGTAACAAAGGAGGTGAGGACTGAGACTGAAATTCATACAAAAGTGCTTAAAAATAAAAAGTGCTACACGTAAAATGTACAGAGTATTCCTTCCAGTTCTACTCAACGCTGGGAGTGCTTAACTGGAGTTATTGGTCCAGTTTTCAGCACCAGGCTTCAAAAGGTGTGGATTTGCTGGGCACAGTACGAAGCAGAGAAAAGGGAATAGTTCAAGGTCTAGGAAACATGACTCCTTAGATGGGGAGAGTGGGTTAGAAAAGAACTATGTTTCTTTCATCAAAAGAAGACAAGAATGGTGTAAAGTGACCTTTACTCAAGTCAGTGGTCTCTTATGGGAAGAAAATGAATAAGCATGTCTCTCCATTTTCGGTGGGTATGGGACAATATTTTAATGCAGAAATGCAGATATAGTAATTTTTCCTTTAAAATTGCTAAAGAAAGGTAGTTTGCTTAAGTAAGCTGTCATTTCTCCATCGTTGTAAGTTTTTATGAATAGTCTAGAGAATGTTTTACCAGACATAGAAGAGGAAGGGATAAAGACTTAGATGGTGCTTGAGGTTGCTTCCAACCCTCTGTGACTGTGGTGTAAAATGGTATCTTAGACTTACACTGTAGCTGTCAGCATTGACCTGTTGTCAGAGTAGGGTTTCAGCTTGCTACCACGCAGCTGTGGCTCATTTTGCCATGATTACAAATCTGGGTACTGGGACATAGCCTTCTGCTTGTGGGGTGGATTTTTACTTTGCACAAATCTGCTAACTACTGATTTTTTTTCTTCCACATATTTATTAATTTTATTAATTTCTGACTATTTCTGAGTGGTTTTGCATAGTACCATATATATGTGTCTGTGCTGATGCTTCCCATTTAAGACATTCTTCCCAGTCCCTTTTTCTCCTTCTCCAGAACAAAAGAAATTATTTACTACAGACCACCCTAACCTTGGATAAAACCTTACTGTTTCACTTAAAATAAAATACCACCATGTCTGTCTCACAATTTTGGCTTGCTTAGTGTTAAATACCACTAAGAGTCATAGTATCGTATAACTAATCCTCCAAGTCTTCCTCCTTCTCTTTGATGCTTGCTTCTGTTGCATGTGATCTGAATGGTTCTGCTCATTCACTTACGAGCCCAGAACACCTCTGCTAAGGCTTCACATCTGACTAAGCTTTAGTACAACTCAATTCAAGTGTCAGGGTCTACTGAACACCTGTTTTGTAGAAATGTATCAGTAAAGCTGAACACGAATGTTTCTTTGCTATGCCTGTATTTTGCTTTCGCTCTACAGCTAAAGAATGCACAAAAATATTAGGCAAAGGAGGACCCAGAGGTCTGTCAGGAGGTTCAGAAATTATTTATGACAGATTTCGTCTATTACTGTATGAATACTGACTACATATCTGATGAGCAAATGCAAGAATGGCATGTCATCAAACACATCCACTGAGAGCTAGTAACAGACCACAGGACTTGCCACCAGATCCTGGCTGTTGAGATACAACAGAGTAACGCTGCAGCAGCGATGGGGGAGAGGGAGAAATGGCAGAGGGTGAGCCATCCTACAGTTTTCTTTGGTTTTCATACAAGGAAGTTGAAATACCATTTATAGTGATATACAGTTAGAATTTGATGCCTTCTATTCGTCAGTATTTGCAAGTAATTCCTGAGTTTACTAAGGTAATGCGAGAGTGAAAGGCATTTTTTCTTTGACGATATTTGGTATATTCAGACTTCATCCACTACGTGCAAATGTTAGCGGTCATTGCTGAGAAAAGTGGCAAGATGCCAAGATCCAAGTATAGCTTTACCTGGGGACCTATATGGTTTCTTGCCCCCTAGCAATTGCTGCTCGAGCAGCAGGCGTGATCCAGATACATGATTCAGGATGGTTGTGCAGCCCTCCCCACTTGGATGTCAGCTCTCTGCAGTTCAGGGCTTTACCCATCCATCCACCTCTCATGGTAAGGGGCATTTGTACATATTTTATTGTCTTAAAATGGGCATTCCTTGAACTTTACAGAAGTAGGAAGTTACTGTTTTTCTTGCATTTGAAGAACTTGAAGTAACGAGGCTAGGTGGGGACCTTTGGGTTTTCTCCTACCCACCCTGACAAAGAGAATCCACTGTTTCAGGATTTGAATATCAGCTACATTTCATGTTGAGTCTGTGGTTAAAGTCTGCATTATGATGGCTGTTTCTGGAGTCTACAGAGGATGCTGTGGCCAGCATAAAGTAACTTCCTTATTTTGAAATCCATTCTTAATCACCCATGAAATTAACTATTGGAGTCTGCCTTCAAGTTGGCACAGTCTAATAGTAGGGGTTTTAAAAATATTTAACAACATATTTGGAAACAGAACTTTTCTGTTCTTTATTTATATGTTTTTGGATGTTGGCTCTTGCATGAGAAAAGTGCTGTATGCTTTAATACTGAATTTAGAAATCTTGTGGTTTCTGTTGGCACTGTGAGGGAGCAGCTAGCATAAGACTCCAGTACTTGATGAGAGCATTTTTGCGTTTTAATTATTAGACACATGAATACAGATCCAACTCAGTTCAGCTATTGTGTTTATTGCCTTTTTTTATTCACCATAAAAAAAAAAGCAATAATTTTTCTGGATTACTATCTCTAACATGATCTGCAACTTGAAATCAGAAAAAAGCTGAGGTATCGTCAGTTCTTACTTCACACAGGGAACAAGAAATTGCAGGGAAATTTTAGTTTGGGATGTTGAAGTGTAATGTTCAGGATTTATAATCCAGCTCAATGCTTCATTTCAAGTCAGGTGAACAATGAATTAGAAGTGCATATAGGACTTTTATGCCTTGTAAAGGTTCTAGTTAGGATAGCCCATGTTGCTACTCTGGCCAGTAGGCCGGACTCCTCACCCAAAAGTGTGTCACCTGTGCAGCATCACATGGCTTAACAAAGAGGAACCACAAGTCGGATGGGAAATGTAGCTTCTTAACGGAACCTGAGGCTTCAGGGGGAAACTGAGGCCTGTGAAAGCTCGGTTGTGGTACCGTGGGTAGATACATTTCAAAGTTGAAATAATTCAAAACTTTAGCATTTCCATATATTTGAAGCAACTTTTTTACTTCACTAGGCTGCAAATACCCTAAAAAGTGTTAAGTGTTTTAAAGGAAAGATGACATTGTTTCAGACAAATTGATTCCTCCTTCTCTTAGAGAATAGTAGCTTTTCTGAATCTGTATTTTCTATGAAAAAATAATGTATGTGGAAAATGTCTGATCAGGTCTAATAATGCCTTTTAAAAAATAATATTCTAAACTTTACTTGCTAAACAAAATATTTCAAATGATAACTAAAATTTTAGAGCTAAATTACCATTTTCTAAGAATTTCTTTAAAAAATGGCTCTCACTGGAACAGTTTTTATTTAAACAAAAAAATCCCCTTTTTTCCCAGGTTCATATTAAATTTATCCTTTTGCATTAATCTCTGACATTATACTCAAGAAATTTCTAGGTGCTACACATTTAGGTTTTTTTAGTAGGGAAGGAGAAAAAAACTGACATTTTTGCCTGTTGGAGTTTTTCAATTTAATTCTGGGCTTATTGACATAGAGGGAATGTCCAAAGCTTTGGATTGCTTTTGCACAGCAAAAACATGTTAGTACTACTTTTTTCAAAGATTTCATATTTCACAGTGCTTAATGGAAAAAAAGACATGCAAGTAAAATAATTGTGCTTTACCTGCCAGTTTATGAAACTATAGTTGTTTTTATAATAGTTGTAACACCTGGGCAAAATTATAAAAATTTGATTTAATGCCAAGTAACGTGTCAAATTACCATCTTCATGACGGTGCTTGTAATATACATTGTACAGTGTACCCCATATCATAGAAATAAGAATATTTATAAGCTTTTAGAACTTACAAGAAGTTCTGTGTGTATTTTTAAATTACATGGTGAGAGAAGCACATGGAAATTTTAAAATTGAGACTCAGATGCTTTTGGCCAAGGAAAACAGTGGTAACAAAGAAATTTGTGTGAAATCTTAGTTAATTGGTTTTTTGCGTTAAAAATGTTTTTCAGAAAGAATATTAAACTAACTAACAAGTCCCCCAAAGGTAAAATCTAATCTGTAGACCACAAGAAATGTCAAACGATATAAAAATATGCTACCTCTTGTTTTAATGTAGGAAAACTATTGAGTGTACCTTTAGACAGAGGAGAAAAAATAAAATTATTTTTCAGTTAGCATTGGATTAGGAAGACTAGAAATTTACTACATCCTTAGGTTTATAGCAACCACCACATTACCATTGGCATAAACCCCCAGGATCTAAATTTGGAGCACAATATGTGTTGCAGGCATAAAATAAAAGAAACAAAAGCAAATGAAAGAAGAAAATTTAAAGCCTTTTAGAGTATTCTCTTAACTATAAATTACTTCTGTGATTTTAAGTATGATCGGTTTTGATGAAACTTTTGATAGTAAAAGGATAAAAGAAAAATTATGAATCTAAGGAAAATAAGTGTTATTGCTAATTTTTTAGGTCTTCTACAGTTACTTAGCAAGGAATGGATGTTCTTTTGTTGAAATGCTTTGATTTTTCCCAGTTTGCAATGGAAGCCTCTGTGAAGGGTCTGGGGAGGGCAGCTAGTTTCTGCTCATATAGAATTCTTTTCCATGCTCAGTGTAATTTACGCAGTATGTCCAGTGTCTTTTGTTCTCCATTAACCCTAACTGTTTGAGTAGCTACTTGGGAACAACTTCATCACTTCTCTGGTGGAACGTGGCAACTGTTTAACACCCTGTGTGATTTAAGACAGGAAATGAAGTGCTGTCTTAGTAAATTGCAGAGAAATTTTCATAAGGAAATGTAATTACCCAGACTAGAAGTTGGCCAGAATATCAAGTTAGAATCACTGCGTATGCAAAAATTTCTCGGTTTGCTATTTTATCTGAGAGGTGACTTTAAGTAATATTGTACGAATTCAGAATCACGATGGATTACTTTTGAGATCCTAATGTTTGAGATGCCTCACACTGTAAGTTAGTGAATCCAATGCTGATTTAAAATAGATTTGCCACCTTACTGAAATGCTGTTGTTGCTTGCCATACTGTATGGGTTTACTTTAAGGTTTCCCTCTCAGACAGTGACCAAACTTGTACACTCTTACAGAATCATAGAATAGTTTGGGTCGGAAGGGACCTTTAACGGTCATCTAGTCCAAGCCCCCTGCAATGA
>NW_010973138.1:4409316-4482044 GCF_000737465.1 Haliaeetus leucocephalus
CGGGGGTTGCCCTGATCCAGGTGCAGGACCTTGCACGTGGCCTTGTTGAACTTCATGAGGTTCACACGGGCTCACTTCTCGAGCTTGTGAATCTAATGAAGTGTGATGAAATTACTGTTAAAAGTGACATCACTACAGGCTGCATTGATCTGTATGTTTTAAATTTTGTATAGCATCCATACTGTGCTTTACTTTGGACAAGAGTGGTTAGATCTGGTTTTGATCAATATGTTTATAACTTTTTATTCCAGTCTGAAGATTCTATTCTTAACATGTTATGATAAATATGTTTTACTGCATTGCAGTAACTATTCTGTTTCTTAAATCTTGGCACTGGAGTTCATTTTTTTTAATGAAACCTGTTTCATTTCCATTTGTCCTATGTTAACTTTTCAGTATGCTTCAGGTAGCTTTTTCAAATGGAGAAAGGTCATGAATTGAAAATATTACTTATTAAAGGAAAAAAAAATTAAATAAATTGTTCAAAACAGTAGAGGTTTTTGCTTTTCAAATTAAAAATTGAAACAACTTAAACTCCTAAACTCTCCTCACATCTCCCTTGGAAACTCCCTCCTTTACTGTAACTTTGTGGTCTTGATGATATTCACAGAGAAGCTGATTTACTGAATAAAGAAGTTCTTTAAGTTTTCAGTTTTGGAACATTACCAGTGTGTCTGAACCCAGGTTTCAAATTTTACTGGCATTTTGTTGGCAAACCAATTTTTTGGAGTCCTTTCTTATTTGGGTATGTTTCCTGACACCTTTGGCTGTATGGTACTGTGTTTTAAAATTCTCTTTTTCTTTTTTTAAGAGGAAAAGCCTATAAACATATACAAAGGACTAATTATAAAATATCTGGTATAAAAATAGAGAGACAAGAAAATTACCAGCTGAAAAATGCAGTGAGCAGAAAAAATGAGCATTTAATGGTAGAGTTTTACCCTGCCTGTTCAGCAGGCCTGATTCTCAAAGCAATTCCACAAGCAAAGCATGCACTATTCTGAGGCCATAATACAGTAATTTAAATCAAGCATAAGTACATAGGTGGTAAGAAAGAGGTGGCTTAGTCTTCCCTTCTATCCACTGGCCTTTTTTACTGTTGCTTCCCTTTTGCCAACAGCAGTGTTCATTTATGGTGAGCCAGATTAGAACATTGATCCAGCTGAAAAATAACTCACATGACTGCCCTACTTACAGTCTTCCTATATACTGCAGTTTTATTGAAACTATATTGTTATTAGTGCACTGCTCTCAAAGACTTACCAACTAGCAAAAGTATATATAAGTTGCTAGCCTGTGTCATTCATAGTATCAATAGATTATTCCTTGCTGAAAATGTCGTGACTAGTATCGGACAATCTTCTTTTTGTAGTATTTGTTGAAGTAAGGTACAATAAACTAGCAGACCAAGGTTCCAGTACTTTTTTAGTTTCCCACAAGTCTGGGACATTATAATCCCTTAATGCTTTTTCTCATTGATGTAGGACTTTAATGTATCTAAGGAGTTCAAAGAGAATTTGACACTAAATGGTCTTTTCTATACTAACATTGCTATAGAGAAACCCACTATAAAGTGAAAGAAGCTATGAATTTTTGCAATAGAACAGAAGAGCGCATTCATGTAATAGTGTATTCTGGCACATATTTTGCCTGCTGGATATAGGCAAAGTTATAACAGTGCAGAGCGGCAAGATTCCTATCATTTAAATAAGCCTCAGTAGGATTAACAGTTTAGGTGTTCTTCTACCCGTCTCAACTGTGGGAGTCAATCTTCCAGGAGCCTGCATATTGCATCTGGTCATGTATAAAATACTGCATGGAAAGTGGAAGATGGATAAAATTAAATATTTAGGCTAGAAGGAGAGTGTGAAAATTACTTTAATCTAGGATCCTACTTGGGATAGGGGATTCCAGTAAACAGCCTTTGGGCTAAGTTGCTAATTTAGTAATTAGTAGCTAATGGCTAGTTTCTGACTGATTTCAACCAAACTTAAAGGACAGCTGGAAACACTGGAGATACCAAGTTTCTGTACATTTCCTGGAGTCAAAGAATCACTCAGATTGGAAGGGATCCCTGAAGGTCTCTAGTCCAACCTTCTTCTTTTAAGCAGGGTCAACAACAAATTCAGACCACCTTGCTCAGGCCTTTTGCCAGTCAGATCTTGAACACCTCCAAGGACAGAAATACTCCACAGCCTCTCTGAGCATCCTGTTCCAATGCTTAGTTATCCTCATAGTTCAATGTTATTCCCAAACTTGATTAATGTGCATGCCATTTCCTCCTACAGGTCATTGGTAAAGATATTAAGATATTAAATAGGATAGGTCTCAGGATAAACCCCTGAGGAACTGCGGTTGTATCCAGTCTACCGGTAGCGTACAAACCATTACTTTTCATTCTCAAAATCCAGACACTTTTTGCTCATCTGGTAGTGCATCCATCTAGACCACAATGGCCAAACTTAGATACAAGGATGCTGTGAAAGACCATCTTGAAGGTGGTTGCAACATTTGCCCTTCTCCATTCATCTGGGACTTCCCCTGATCTCCATGACCATGATGATAGAAAACAGCCTTGATGTGCCATCAGCCAGCTCTCCCAGCACTCTCAGATGCATCCTATCTGCTCTCATGGACTTGTATGAGTCAAGTTTTCTCAAGAGATTTATGAGATCAGTCCTGTTCTACTGTTGGTATTTCCTCTTCTTGAACCCTGTCTATATCTGTAAAGGCCTGGGAGACCTTGTTGGTGAAGACCAGGGCAAAGAATGCATTAACTCAGCCTTATGTGTGTCCACTGTGCTTTTGTCTCAGTCACCTGCAAGCCCACGTTTTCCTTGTTTATTCTTACCATGTAGCAGTAGAAGTTCTTGTTGCCATGTTTCTTGCCAATCTCTACTACAGTTGAGCTTCAGCTTTCCTAACATTATCCTTGCTTGTCTGGACAATGTTTCTGTGTTTCTCCTTTGTAGCATTTCTCCTTGCTTCCATCTCTTTTCTACATTCTTTTTACAGTCATGAATTCCCTTTTTAGCCAAACCAGACTCCTTGTTCGTCTACTTATTTTCCTCTGTATTGTGATGGACCATTATTTTGTCTGTGGGAGGTTGTCTTTAAAGACCAGGTCTGTTGAGCTCCCTTGCCCTTCAGAGCTGCCTCTCATAAGATCCCATCTATCAGGTCCCTGGAGAAACTAAATTCTGCTCTCGTAAAATCCAGGATTTGTACTCTGTTACTTGCCTTCCTCATTCCTCTCAGGATCCTGAACAGCATTGGTTCATGGTTGCTATGGCCAGAGCTGCCCCAGATTACAACCTCCCCAGTCAGCTCTCCCTTGTTTGTAGCAGATCAAGTCGATCTCTCCAGTTGATCATCTGATATTTGTGTTAAGAGCTTGTCCCTAACATCCCCCACAAGTCAGCTGGATTGCTTGCATCCCACTTTGCCTTTTAGCAGATATTGGGAGATGGGAGTCTCCCATAGGAATCAGCAGGGTCTGTGATCTGCAGATGTCCTCAAGTTGCTCAGAAAGACTTTTTCCACTTCCTCCTCCTGATTAGGTGGTCTGTAACAGACTCCCACCATGATGTCATTCTTGATGGCTTCTCCTCTGATGATGGCCCAGCAGCTCTCAGTCAGTCTACTGCCTGTTTTACAGAAGACCTCCATATCTCTGAGCTCCCCCAGGTATTCAAGTTCTCATGAAAACAGGCTTCCAGGTAGGAGAGAGAGACCCAGATCAGTGCTGCCAGCAAGCAGTCTGCAGTGTGGACTCGAGAGTTACCTATTCTGCTTGGCCAGCACACCTTCTGGCAGGCCATTCAGCACACCGAGCTTGGAATCAGACACAGCGTCATGCAGTTAAGGGCTATGAAAAGGAGATGGAGGGCAGCGGAGGAGAGTTTAGGAAAAATATTAGTAGGCACACTGCTTGTTTTCAAATTGGACATAATGGACAGAAACAGTGAATATAAAGTAGTAAAGCAAGTGCTCAGGGCACTTTTTTGTCCAAAATAATACAAGAAACTGGTCAAAAGGCATGTTCCTTTCCATTCGACTAAAAATTGAAAGGGTTTTTTATGTCGCTTTTATAATACTCTATAAACAAGCTATTTGAGAGTGAGATTTTCAGACAAGAAACTTGAAGTGAAGGGAGAAATCTGTTCATAACTTACCCTCTTGTGCCCAGGTATTTTAACATCTGGAATGTAATGCTGCCTGTTGTAATACCTCTGCAATACTGTAACACAGCAGGATGCATTAATGAGAGTTTCAACCTTAAACCCACAACATCAATGAAATTTATAGTTGTCAGGCCGTTAACATTATTCAAACATAGTTTTTGTGGTTTCAATTCCCATTTTACATTCATGTAGGAAGAAAAGTCATTGTGTTGACTAGCCGTGAAGACAGAGTTCTCCTTAGACTTGAAATTTCTATAAAGCAATTAAGTATTGTTTATTACTCTTGACAGCATTCATAGTATGCACTACAGGGTGGGAGGAGGGTATTTGTATAAAAAATTGTGCTAGAATCTCTCTCTTAATATTTCAGCTGGTTTAATATTCTTGAATACCAAAAGTGTCTTGCTCACGTTTTGGAATATACCACAAAAATGTTCAAAGCAGAAAAAAAAAATTTACATAAAATTCTAGTATCATCTTCTGTGGCCATATAGGTGCTGTCTGATATTCTTCCTGATGGGTAAATTTGTCTTCAGATGTTTCATGTTTCCCTACTCTTGTATCTCAGTGTGGTCTTTTGACTTAATATGTAGAGCAAGTTAGTTAAAGAGTACAAAAAAGAACAGAAAATTTCTTGAAGGAAAAAATTTTGGGGGGGAAATGTGGTGAGCACTGTGATTAAGTTACTCTGCAGAAAAATGAAATCATTAAATCTGCAACTGATTAAGTTGAAAGAAAAGAAGGGAAGTCAATATGTTAAAAAGTGCACGTACGGTTACACTTTCTGGTAAGGAAAATCCAAATTGTTTCTCCCAGAAAAAAAACTAACAAGCACACACAATTTACAAAGCTCTGAAGTTTAGGGGGGTGGTTATGTGGGGTTTTTTATTATCATAGGCTTCATGGTAGTTCCAGCACAATCTCAGGAAGTAGTAAAAATAAATCTATCTGTCTCTTGCTGTATCAGTCTGGGTATTAACAACTTCCCCATGTTGTGTCCATTAAAGAATTTCTTCATGGCCCTTAAAAGTACAAACTCGGTCTCTGCATTTAATATGTTGTTACCTGCTGCCAAGCCTCTAATAGCTACATTCGTATATTCTGTTAATCATATCTCTTTGTTCTAGAAGCCTGTGTTTTGGATTCATGATTAACTTTTTTTCCTGCTCTGATTATTTTCCTCCCATCATGGCAGCACATGACTTTTTTTTTTTTTTTTCCTATTTAAAAACAAATACGTGAATGGAAAAGTAACAGAAATCAGTGTATTTCAACAAAGCCTGTAATCTCTTCCTAACTGTCCTTCCAAATTTAAATTAGATTTTCATGTTGCAAAACCATGAACTTGGTCTTGTAACTGAAATCACACTGTTCCCAGAAGCCAGGGCTGAAGCCTCATGGGCTATGGAGGATTTTCCCCTAGGTCCCAGCATAAGAAGAGGTATATTTTCAGTGTTAAAGTTTGGTGACGATAGGTGAGCCTGGTCTCCATGTGCAATCTATAGGTCCAAAGGAAAGAATTATCAAGCTGTATTTCACATGAACTGGAAGGGGACTGGCAAAGAGATCTTCTGGCCGTTGCTCTTTGACAATGTCTCACCGATTCACGAGTAATGTGGGAAAACATCGTGGAGCCTGTTACTGCTTCTGTCAGTTTGGGTTCAAGTATTTCTAATTAATGAAGGCATTTGTGGTGCAGACTTTGCTTGGGCCCTCCAATAACCTCCCATTTTGATCTTTATGAAAGCAAGTCAGCCATTTGAAAGATATTCTGAAACCTTGGGGATCCTACTTGCATTTTGCTACTGATACAGTCCCAAGAGTTACTGAAGCCCTGCTTTTCAACCTGCGAAGCAGGAGGAATGGATTGGTCCTTAGCGTGTCACCTGCCTAAAAACGGGTGTCTGTGGGTGATGGGGGGACACTTCTACTTGCAGCTGTTCCCTGCTGCCCCAGGATACTTGCCCGATTGCAGAACTTGAAACATCTTTCATATGTATCTGAAATTTGGATGAAATAATTTTGAATGGTACCCTTTGCTGATTTGGACTGCACTTATATCCAAGACAAGATTGCTTTTATATGAATGAAGATATTTGTGCCCATATTAGAAGTAGATTTGTAGGCTATACATCACTTTCTGGGTTTACCTTGCTGGCAACATCTTGAATATCTGTTTTATCTGTTAAATAAGTCTTCCTGAAAATGTGAAATGGAGGAGGATCGTAGTACACTTCAGATCTGTTTTAAAGTGGCTTGAACGAAGTTCTCACAGTAGGGTTTTTTCCTTCTTTTTTTAAGTCCAGCATTGACTCATTTGGTGGTGTTAAAGTGCACTTTCTACTTATCCCCAGAGGAAAGTTAGTATTCTTTTAAGTGAAACTATTTTAAAAGCAGAACACAAGCCTAAAATAAGCCAGTGTTCTCTAGAGTTCTCAGAAGGTGTAGATTTATTTACTGTAGTTAAATCATAATTAGTTCTCAGGGGATAGTGTATCTTTTAAACTGCTTTATTGCCACCATATTGGTTTTCTAAATAATCAGAAACTGCTGCTTTTATATTCTGTAGTATGAACAAAAATTTGCTGTAAGTAGAAACAAATGTCTAGAATTGCTAGTTGTCACTTACTGAAGATAGTGACATGCAAAAAATAAGCACTTCAAGAAAATGTGAAGAAATACAAAACGTATGTTATCAGATGGCACCTTAAATGAACTATAGCTATAACTTTTTCCAGCATAATAGATATAGTAATGTTTTACATTATCATTTTTCAGTTAATCTTTTTCTAACATTCTAATGCTTTTTGGTCAAGAATAAATGTTAACTGAAAAAGGAGAAATTGTAGTGCAATGTTAACATAAAATATTACCTGATATTTAAGCCTAGATTTTCATGAATGTAGCTTAGTGTTCCAGCTGATAAGCCTGGGGTTTTTTTTTCCTAATTGGCAGGTTAATGTTCGAGTTGCCTGAGGAGATGGGTTTAATAGCAATTGCTGTTCGACAAACACAAGGGAAAGGTGAGTAAGTTTCCTTCTACTGCTAATAAATGTGCATTAAACATATGAAATAGGACACTTTTATGTCACCTAGCTGCCTTAAAGATACATTATGAGTATTTTTGATAATATAATCTATAGAATATTCATGTCATCTCCTCCCACTTGAACAGTGGATTCAAACTCAAAACCTAAGTTAATAGAGAACAAAGTAAACATTTTCAGGATGTTTGGTGGCTTTTGCAGAAATGATTTAGTGGTCTTCTAGTTTCTGCCAAAACGTCTCCCCAGTCATGGAAACTGCCATCACTACATTTAGTGTAATACAAGTCAGACTTCCAAAGCAGAACTCCTTTTTGACTTAACTGGAACAAGACCCGGTCTTGACTTGCTCTGGGATAGAGGGTTTTTGAGTCTGCAGGACCTGCCTGAACTGTCATGTGGGCTTTCACAATCTTTTGCAGATAAATATAAGCAAGTTCTGTCTCTTTCCCAGTGTTGTGGTTTAACCCCAGCCAGCAACTAAGCACCACACAGCTGCTCACTCACTCCCCACCCCCCCGCAGTGGGATGGGGGAGAGAATCAGAAGGAAAAAGGTAAAACTCATGGGTTGAGATAAGAACAGTTTAATAGAACGGAAAGGAAGAAACTAATAATGATAATAAGAACAATAATAAAATTACAATAATAATCAAAAGATTGGAATATACAAAACAAGTGATGCACAGTGCAATTGCTCATGACTCGCCGACCGATGCCCAGTTAGTTCCTGAGCAGCGATCCCCCCCAGGCCAACTCCCCCCAGTTTATATACTGGGCATGACATCACATGGCATGGAATACCCTGTTGGCCAGTTTGGGTCAGCTGTCCTGGCTGTGTCCCCTCCCAACTTCTTGTGCCCCTCCAGCCTTCTTGCTGGCTGGACACGAGAAGCTGAAAAATCCTTGACTTTATAGTATAAACACTACTTAGCAACAACTGAAAATGTCAGTGTGTTATCAACATTCTTCTCATACTAAATCCAAACCACAACACTATACCAGCTAATAGAAAGAAAATTAACTCTATCCCAGCCAAAACCAGGACACCCAGGAAGCTGCTAGCACTGATTTAAAAGCCACATTCATTTTATTAGAAGAACACAGTGCCCAGCCTAATAAGCTCTTTTGAGCACAGCTCTACATGAAGATGGTTACCTGGCTTTTGGTACAGATCTAGCTCCTGTCAAGTTGATTCCCAATGTGGATGGATTTCTAGATGCACACAGAACATGTTCACAAACACTTCTTCACTTAAACAAAGCAAGAATTTTTGAAATGTGTATGTTACTAGATACCAGGAAAATCCTGGAAGCAAGTCATTTAGGACATTCTAGGAAATTGAGTAGCAGCATGCACATTAAGCAACCTGCTGTCTTTTTAAAGGAAAAGTTTTGCACTTTAACCATTTTTCTTTCAAAATTAGTTTGGAAACTCCATTACAGGACTTACGGTAGATTCTTGGATGGATACTATTGAATCTTTCTCTTTTGTAGTTGTCTACATTAACAAAGTGATCTTTTTTATAAATATTTTTTTCTTGAGTTGAAGTTAAATTTTTTTCTCTACCTCCACAGGGCGTGGTGGAAATGTTTGGCTCAGTCCCATGGGCTGTGCACTAGCCACTTTACATATCACCATTCCTCTACATTCCAACCTGGGCCAGAGAATTCCTTTTATTCAACACCTGGTGTCCTTGGCAGTGGTAGAGTCAGTTAGATCAGTACCAGGATATGAGGTATGTCATTCTAATTTATCTCAAAATTCCTGTTTCCATTTTCATTAAATTCAGATTTTAACTATGTCTTCTATGTGTAGAATGACTGAATGCATAATATAGTTCTTCAGCACTAATATAGTGGTAAACTTAGCCTCCATACATGCTTGATTATTTATATGTTTTAAGAAATCTAGTATACATATGATGAATACTGTCTTTTACTGAGCTGATTAAGTATACTACACTCAGTTCACTCATAATCTTATGAAACTTAAGACTCAGTCTTCAGCAGTAAAGAAAACGTCAATTTTGTTTGTCTAACAATTGAGTTAATTTGTTTTGATTTTGAAGGAGTTGGGGAAGAGGGAGGAGGGAAAAATGAATAAAACTGACAAATCCTTTTCTACTTTTTTTGTTCGTGCTGTTTCAGTGGTCACTTTATCCCTTTTAAAGGATTTTTCCAACCCTTGTTTAAAGTTGAAAACTGATTTCTAAAGCAAGAACTTAGGAGTATTGCTCTCAAGAGGGAATCAAGTGTCCTGTCATCAGTATTAAAATGAAGAACCAGTCTTCTTCATCACCTCATATATCTCCTTTTTAATGTTACCATTTCCTAATATTTGCTAACTATAAAACTTTGGTATTTTACAGAAGTAGTTAACTAAAGCATATGTTTCCTATATTACAGAAAATCAATGACTTATACACATTTACACATGAACTTTATTATAGTGGCACCCAGTAGCTTTGCTGTAGTTTAGGGTCTGTCAGCCTTTCTATTAAAACCTTCTAACTTCAGTGCTTCATAACTTGACTATAAAAACAAAATGCTTCAGGCTAAAATTTGCAATATAAAATATTTGGCTAGAGTGAATAATTTAACCATTTAAAATAGAAGGGACAAGAGTTAGTTTTATAAAATATGAGTCTGACTGGGGAAGGAGTTAATTTATGAATGGAGGTGGTTTTGCTTCTGTATGCCTACTCTGGTATACATTGGCATTTTTTATTTTATTCCATTCAAGAGGTAAAAGGTGACTGAAGTACTAAATATTAATATAAAAATAGTATGTATCAATAATGCAAGTACTGTACATAGCACATATACAATACATAGCTTGCTATGACCAAGACAAAGCTACTGAATCTCTTTGATAGTACATCCACCCTAGACAATGGATGAAACCAATGTTAAGGGACTGGACTCAAATACGTTAAAGCAAGAAATTAAAAGATTTATCAGAAACTCAATGCTAAATTTCCCCTTTAGACTTAGGTAACACAGGGCTTTTCTTTATGTTGGATGAACATCCATGCCATGCAAACTGTAGTAGCTGCAAACAGTGGGCTAATCTGTAGATGAGGCTTCATTCTCTCCTCCAAATTTCCACACCTCTGTGGGTCTATGTCAGAATCTTAGTAATACTTTAACACACTTTAATGTCGTTCGCTATGCTCAAAGTCCATTTCAGGATTTCCATTCAAAAAACTGAAATACCTGTGTCTCAGTTTATCAGCCAGTCATCATTTTTAGGTTTGCCATGAATGTTGACTATGCTAAATAGGCAGCAACTGGGGCCTTTGTTCTGGGTCTTCCTGGAGAAAATCTGACCACTTAGTTGGAAGTTTTACTGTCAGATGTTAGTGCTGCAAATGCAAATGGGCCTTATATCCAGGGAACGCTTTGCTTTCCCATTCTGAGAACAGCAGACACCTCTAGTAAGTGAAGATAAGAATGTGCTCCATTTCCAGCATATTTTGTGACACCCATCGTTTCTTTAATATGGGGATAGTTGTGCAGTACCTTGTAACCCCATTTTGTGGCAAAGTCTCTGCTGTGTAATTTATGTCATGACAATACCCAGTTGACCTGGTTGTTCTTCATGGTTGCTGTTACTTCAGTTGCAGAGCTAGTGTCTGGTGTCTTACAGGTGTATGTTTTCCCTAAGTAAGATCTACTGAGTATCTCTTCGGAAGATTTCTTAGCTCTGATAATACTGTTTAACAACTGTGTCATACTTTGCATGTCTCAAGAGTCTTCTATAAATCTTTTCCCAGTGCGAAGAGTCGTTTTCCGTAATGAATACGAATTGGTGATACTCTCTCTTAGAATGCTTTGATAGCAAAATCAGGTAGTATTTCCTGTCAATGTACGTGTAATGGACTCCTCTCTGGCCTTTAAATCTGTCAGGAAAGTAGACATGGACCCAGGTGCAGTTTTCACACATCCTGTAAAGGGATTTCATAATCTACAATAGGAGGGAATGCAACTCTTGTAGTCCTGGAGCACCTCCCATAATTTGCCTCTGGGGATACAGTCATATGCAGTTTTTCAAACTACAGGAAGCACATTTGCTTTCTTTTTGTGTTTAAGTAGCTGGTGCAAAGTTCAGTTCAGTTCTGTGGTTTCAACAAAAACTTCTCTATTGCGCTGGAATGGTGTCATACAGCACAGTTTGTGTTTCCAGCTCCATGGTGTTGCTTGAGCATAGCTGCCGAAAGCGTGAATATATTTAGGACATTACTGAAGTATTTGCATAGTTGTGAACTGGAATTTCTCCTGTCTGCTGAATTTCCTTTCTGAAATTCAAGATGTCATTGTCTCCTTGTCTGGTTTCTGCAAGGATCCTCAAATAGTGTCGATGTTACTGTGGGCTTACCCTGACAGTACCCTGACCCTTATCAGCAGTGAGCCACAGCAGCTGCCACAGTTTGCATCTTTCTTGAACAGATCTTTTAAATCTTTAATGGGCACTCGTGAATGAAGGAAATGAATTCTATAAAACCTCACAATTTGAGACTGAAAATCTCTAGTATCTTTAGTCCCCCTTTTGGTCACCCTAAGCCTATATTTTCTGCCATAACTTTTGGGGGGGGTTTAATAAATAGATACTTTTCTCTGACAGCTGCCAGCCTCCTTAGTAAACCATGTAACCATGTTACTATGACTTTTTCAGTAACATTTGTGAAGCACTTAAATAAGTTCTCATTATGAAGAGCAGTTGACAGTATCACATTCGGTGTGGCAAAGAGGTACAGAAAATACAGAATATGGAGTGATGAATGAGCCATGTTCTTATAATCAGTATCGAAGAGCAAAGTGTTTCTAAATGTATGTTTTTGTTTCTTTAGGATATTGATCTGCGAGTAAAATGGCCAAATGATATTTACTACAGCGATCTTATGAAGCTTGGTGGAGTTCTGGTAAACTCTACGCTTATTGAAACAACATTTCATATACTTATTGGTAAATGTCTATTTTCAAGTTTTTCTACACTGTTTTTTCAGAAGAAATTTGTTATTAATGTCTCTATGAGTTCAAATGATAAGGACAAGAACAAATAACGACAGCAGGCATAAGGAAATAAAGCACAATATTAAATCAAAAGGAAGCACAAAAAGTAAATGTTTTCATTCTTCTTAATAATTCCATATGCTTGACAAGAAAAACGTAAATGGAAGCATCTGGGCTGATGTAGTGGAGTTCAAAGAAAGAGCATTACAGGAGAGAGGGAAAATGTCCTACTTAATCTATTGCAAAACTAGTAGAATGTACTGAAAAATGTATCAATTTTTTCAGTTTTCTTTTTCTTTTCAACATGACAAATAGTTAAATAAGAACATGCCTTTTAAATCAGGACAAAAATTGCTATGTACACATAGTAATGTTTTAATTTCTCCTTTCATCCTTTTAAAATTTATTCATAACTTGTTTCTGTTGATACCTGTCTAGAAACTGGAATATTGCTAGTGAAGCAGCAGTGAAGTAATGATTTGATTAATTAATCATTTTCTTTAGTTCTCTCAAAAAGTAAAATTTGCAAAGTAGTTGGGAAGGCTGGGTCAGGGAGCAAAGCGTGACAATCTGCTTATTCATTGTGAAGACAAACTGTCTACCTGGAAAGCTGGTTCCAAAAAGGTAGCACAGCCAATCTCATAAAGACTGTATATGTATTTTCCAGCAAGTCTCAGTGCTGTAACAGGGGGAGATATTTAGGTCCACAAATAAGTATTGAGATGTTTTTATCATTTCAAGTCTGATAACCGTCCTGCTATTTGTTAAGGAAAATTTTTCTCCTAACCAGCAGCAGCACAGATCTGTCAGACATGCTTAGAGACCTGCCAGCAGAGTTCTAGGTTCTGGTTCCAAAAATAATTCTCTCTGCTATGTCTAAAAAATTAAATGAAAATTCCTTAGCAAGTCTAAAAGGTTAAAGAAGAAGATAATATTTGGTTTGTATTTGAATGTAGCACAGTAGATAAGTAAAGTATCTTGCAAAGAGAGTGTGGGCATGATATCGTTTCTGTCAAGGTGCTGTAAATTTTAAGGCGCAAACAAGCAAAACAGTTGAAGTAGTCATCACCTCCTTCTGTGAAACATGCCCAGCCATTAAATTTTCTGTTCAATTGTTATATCCACATTTTGTAAATAATCTACATGTACAGAATGGAAGTTGCACCGAGACACTTAAAAAGTCTCTCTGTGCCCCATCAACCATTTACTGCTTCCATATGTTTTTCCAGAGCCTGTTCTGGTTAACACAAGAGAAGCAAAAATGGCTCCAAAAATAGTTCCTCTTATCAAATATCTCTTTGCACATTACATATTTGGTTTGGATCTTGTGTTTCTTGCCCTAAACACAAAACCATTCAAATTCAAATGAAAACTTCCTGTATGCATTCTCTCTGATGTCCACAGGAGTCATCTTGGTGGCGGTAGGTCTGAGGTATATACAATGATGTACATTTTCATCAACTTTCTTTCACCTGGAAGCTTCTAAGATTGAAACTTATTTGCCACATACTAGTCCAAGGATCTTTTCCATCATTTCAGTGATGTATGTCACTGAGAGTAGTAGGGGTGATTCGTGACATCTAACTTCTTGTAATAGTAGTAGCAATGAGATCAAACTTCCACAACAGGAAAGGTAAGCCAGATGCATCATCCCCTTTCTACAGTCATGTAGATTCCTTACCTCCCTGTTTACATGGCACTCATGAAGAGTATCCCATATATGAGGATAGTGATCAAAATCAAAGATCATCTACATGGCTTCACTGCTCTGAGAAGTACCTCAGAAGAATATGGCAAAAGACAAACCTGCCTTTTCACCTGTACCATGTGCTCAAGGCCTCACAGACAATGCAGTTCACATTTATACTTTTAAACATCTTTTTTTAAAAAATCTTTTTTTTTTTTTTAAGAACTTAACTGTTATGGGACTTTTGGAAGAAGAGTTCTGCAGAAGAATATACTTCATTAATGTCAGGGCCAGACTCGGAACAGACGTAGGTAGCCAAACACAAGTGGAATGCAAGGGACAGCCAACGTGCTTGACCTGCAAAAGCTCTGTCTGCCTCTGTGTGCAGCTAAGGCATGTCCAAACAGTGCGCAGATGCTGAAGGCAGGACTAGCTCTAGAACTGGAAGATATATTAGCCACATCAGCACACTGCAAGATCAGTGCTAAATGTTTATTTTTCTCTCTTCTCACACAGGCAATGCAGAGATGCCCTAAGAGTCATGAGCACCTAATAATTTTCAAATTAGCTGGCTACATTTTTGCCACTGCATTTATCCCCAGGTTCTTCTACCTCAGCTGAGCTCATCATCTCAGTATGTCTCTCATGTCTGTTTCAATTTTTGGATTGCCAAGTAGTGATGTCCATACATAGAAGCCTGAGTGCCCTGAGCCCCAAGGCCCCGTTACGCACCCTGACAGTACCACTCACAGCTTAACAGCCGCAGCCACTCTCTCTTCACTTGTACTGTATTTGAGTGTAAACAGCTGAGTCGGGATTTGCTGGCATGGCACATTATATTTTCCAGTTCATTTTCTTTGTACCTTTCCAATAATACATTTCACTTCATTTGCATGGGATCGATGTATTGGTACTGGTATCACTGTGGCTTTCTTTGCATGCATTCTCTGACTAGTTAAAAGTCAAAACCTCCTTTTCACTGAAGAGATCCTTCTCCTCACAGTTAATACAAATTAATTCCATACATAAATAGTCTCATTAGTAGCAAATTTACAAAACAGTGTATCTGGACCTTGTTGCACATGGAGGTATATCATGTCTAAACCCGGTTGATAGACAGGGGTTTTATCCTAAATGTCTGAGGAAAGAAAAATCCAAATTATTGAGAGAAAAAAATAAACAGGTAATACAATATATTTCTTTACATCCCTCGAAGCCTGTTTCAGCAGGCTGCAAAAAAGGCCCCAAGAGCCATATTTAAATAAGAAAGGCATTCTGCCAACGTTATGGAGAAATCTCAGTGAGAGACTTGAGGCTTCTAGAGGATATGCTGTGGTAAGACAGATTAAGCAAACTGGAGTCTTACACAGCAAAGTTAAATCTTCTGGGCTTTTCAGAGCATGCCAAACAAGGCTTATCAGCTGAGTAAAAAGGCTTAATTTTCAGAAAATACAATCAGCTAACTGGAGTAAACAGAGAGGTCTCTGAATTAAATTTTAGACTGAAAAATAAAACTCCATCTTAGAGTATGATCAGTGATTTACTCTCAATTAGCTAATGACCTGTCAGCTTTTAGGGAGTAAAAAAATTTCTCACTTTGATGTTACGGTAAGCAACGTGCAAGTTACCACTTACCATCTTCCTAACTGTCATTGATAGGGTGGTCTGTTTTGAAAGACTGCACTGGATTTGCTTCTACAATTCTGAGGAGGCCCTTTAAGGGCAAGGAACAAGTAAAATCTGGACTAAGATTTGTAATTACACAAGTAGGAAGATTTAAAGGTGTAAGAGACTGAAGAAAAACAGCTACTGGAAACATCCTTAGAGATAACGGTATCAAGTGGTTGAATAAAGTACTGACTTTCTGGTGGTAACAAAGTGTTGGTATTTACAGATCCTGTTCTCTTCTTTTGGTTTGTCTTCTTCAGGCTTTGGAATTAATGTAAATAACAGCAACCCCACCATATGCATCAATGATCTCATCACAAAATTTAATAAGGAAGAGGGTACAAAGCTGAAGCCTTTAACTGCAGACTGTCTTATTGCAAGAACTGTAACTGTGCTAGAGAGGCTTATAGATATTTTTCAGGAGAAAGGGCCCAATGGAGTTCTTCCCTGTTACTACAAGTACTGGGTACACAGGTAAGTATAATGTTCTTCTCAAACTTTCTTTTAAGAAAGTTGGAAAGAACTCCTGGATATTTTATCTTTTTCTAGTAGATTGCCTTTAATACCAGTGACTTAGTTAAAATATACTCCCAAATAGGATGTAATTTTTTAAGGGATAATAAAAACAGCACATAGTAAAATCAATGGACTAGCTTGAGTTAAAGAATGATTCTAGGTATTTTACATGTATCAGCTCAAAACAAAGGGAACTGGGAATGATTTGTTTAGCTAGTGATGAAACTGGTGTACTCATGTCTTTCATTAAACAAAAAAAACCTCTTTGGGTTAATTCCAACTCTCTTAATTCTACAGAAAGAAGTTAAAGCATGTAGAAAATGGTGCTGAAGATCATTCTCTGTAAAGAACCAGTGAAGTGGGAAATAAAAATATTCTGCTAGACATTAGTCCTCTAAGTTATTTTTAATTGTTTGTGCAGTGTCCACTAATTAATTCCTAACCGTCTGGTTCTCTTTATTTTCAGTGGTAAGCAAGTCCGTCTCCACAATGAGGAGGGCCCGATTGCATGGATAGTCGGGATAGATGATTATGGATTCCTTCAAGTTCATGAAGAAGGCAAGGGTGTAGAGTCTGTGCACCCAGACGGCAACTCTTTTGACATGCTGAGAAACCTCATAGTCCCAAAGCATTAACAGTCCTCAGAGCTCACAGCGCGGAGGGAGGCTTTTTAGTATTTGGCGTCAAGCAGCTAAACTTGCTTAAAGGTGGGAAGGGTGGTGGATAGCTTGATTTTTTTCTTCTGATTTTCTGATATCTTTGTTCTTTGACACGGATAACTTCAACAGTTATGAAGAGGTAATTCTGTCATTGTCGAAGGCCTTTATTCCTTCATATTAACTTTAAAACACATCTATGTTGCCATTCTTTGTAAGCATCTATTCTTTAAAAGGAACCTGATTGCAAAGGAATACTTTGCAATGAACAGAACTTTGTCTTCATTTACACACTGTATTTGAGAAATTGAAGTGGCTAAATATTTCCTTTTTGTGTCTCTGTGTTTTTGTTGTACTTTAGCACAATGCACTACAATATTTACATTTTTACTGTGTTTTTTTAAACTAAATTCTGGTTTATGCATTGTCTGCAATGGAAACAGCTGGCAGAGCTCATCATATATTTCTGAATTACTGGGATTACCACTGTGTTTAAGTTCAGGTCTAAATGTAGAGCCTTGCTGATTTGGTTCTTCTCCATGTGGGCCTGTACAACAGTTTTATCATCCTGTGCTTTGGTCTCAGGTCTGCAACTCTCTCATGGCCACCTTGAGTTTTTGGAGAGTTTTCCATCAGCACTTAAGAACTGTGGATGGTTATCCAAATTATTTGTATGCTGCTCTTCTTAGACAGTTGGATCCGAGTAAATCAACTCATATCTCCTTTGAATCATAGTCTTCCAAGACACTTTAACCCCCATAAGAATAGCCCACCGGAGTAGCGTATCACCTAGTTGCAATCTTCTTATCCAGGTTATTGTAGAATCCCATGTCAGGAGAGGGAAGTCCTAGTAGTTTAGAATTTAATAGCAATTCTATGTAATAGCAATGAAGTTAAGCGAATAAATAAGAGAAAATGCCCAGCTTTTAAAATCCCTGCCGTAAACAACTACTGTAGTGAAAAAGAGAAAACATGCAGCTAACCTGTGTCCAAATTCTCCTCCATTGTTTCTGTTGTCACCCCCTTTCCCCAAGCAGGGCATCTGGTTTTGCTGCTAACCATTAAAAGCAAGAAGTTTAACATCTGCTGACCTGAAAGTAGCTTGCTTTGGGGGCTGGCTGCACAGTTCCAGGTTAGGTGCAGCAGCTTGGTCATGACTGGAAAGCCTGCGGGATCTTCCGTGTGATGGCAGCTTGTCGGGTTTTTCTCCCGGGCAAGGCAAATTTGCACCAGGAGGCTTGGCCACCACAGCACTTCAAACAGTTCTCTGCAAATGAAAAGTTTGTCGTAGGTGTGATGTGGCCAGCTTCATTTCCTCAATAGGCAGCACTGCTTATTACGTTACCTTGTCCCTACTGAAGGTGGATCAGCCAAATTGGTTTCCACAAAGGACTTCTGTCTGCTAGCCAGAAAAGGGGTTTTTAGGTTAAAGTTCACCTCATAAACAATCTGAACATGTTAGTAGATTGTTTCAGTTACAAAGCCAAGAAGTCTTAAAACAAGGAAACTAGTCTGTAATGGTAATTTAGAGTAATCCTCACATATTAAGGTTTAGGTGGTTTGGCAGCAAGTGCTAGAAATTAAGTTGTCCCTATTACATTTAGGATTTTATGCTCCATATCATAGTAGATTTGTCTGTGTGCCTGGTTGTCCGTACCCTGCTGTTTTGTTTTCCCCCATGATCCACATCATATGAGACTGCACACCAATATTTCATAGAACTGTACAGTGGAGTGTAGACAGCTGTTAATTGGCATCGTTAAAATGATACACATGAACACCAGTTTTTGCTTTTTCCCACCAGATGCTTTCCAAACTGCTTTGGGCTGTTAATTTTTGGCAACTACATTTATTTCAGAATCAAATATTGATGCATATTATAATCAAATGAAACTTGAGTCCGAGTTTAAAAAGTTTAAATAAAAAAAAGAGACCATTTATGTATACATAATATGAAAAAATGTGTGTGTGTGTGCATACCATTCCTTGTGCATCTTCACTTTTTTTCTTCAAGCAGCTTATGAGCAATGTATGCTGCTGCAGGTCAGCTGTGGAAAGCATGGCTCTGGTACTGTTTTTCCAGCCACAGAGTTTTACAAAACTTTAGGTCTGTACCTCAATCCGATATTTGTAGCTAAAACACTGTCTCTGTTTTGGTACTGTACGGTGTGCCTGTAGGAAGCACTGATTTCGCTCATATTCCAGATAGACTGATGAGTGCCTGTAGAGATTTCTTTTAATGACCAGTTCATGCATCCCTCAGGTTTTGACTTGAATTGCTTCCTTAAACACGTTCTCCCGTAGCTAGGGACAAGTACTGTAAAAGAATGATGGAGGGAAATGATAAAACATGCCCCTTTGTGAAGGGCAGGATGGATCTGCAAACCTTCACCCCGCTACGCTACCACAGTGTCTGAGCAGCAGGCAGATGAGTTTTTAATAGTAAAATGCTGCAATATTTCCTGGTTGCTATTGTTACTTTTGGATTTTTTCATAGCTTTCTTAATGAAAAGCTTGTTCTATTCTCACTTTGAGTTGTAAGATTATTCTGAAAATTTTTGCATTGGAAAGAAACTTGGCATTGAACTTCCTTTCTGCAAATGAGAACTAACCAGATGTGGACATGTTGCAGCGTAGGTGGGTGCTGTGGGAACGTGTCGCTTTGCCTCTACTTTTTAGGGTCCTGTTCTGTGTGTACAAAACTACCTGTTGTCTTGAGGAAACAGCCTTGAGTTGGATGAAGCGTATGTTACAAACCCGACCTTTCCTTCAGAAGAACCAAAGAACATCACAAAGAAAATTCCCATTGTATTGTGAGCAGCTGCCTAAGGTCCTTCTGACTAGCAGCTGTTCCTGTGGAGAAAGGCAGTGAACCTTCCTGTACCACACTCACCTTAGGGTAAACGGGGAGCACAGCCAACAGTCTTACTCTTTTTATGCCAAACTTGGCACACCCAGAAAGCCACAACATTTTTGTATGAAAATCGTTGTTGTTATTGTTCTTTATGTAGGACAGACAAATGTGGTGTAGAGTGTCTCTGGACATAGGTATGGAGAGAATCAGACAACTCCAGATCCAGAAGTAATGCACTGAAAATGTTTAATTTCATTCACTGTCTAGATTAGTAAAACACCTCTTTCATTGTGAGGCTGATGTCATATCTTAAACTATTTTCTTGATGAAGTGCTTTCAAAAAACATTTATTGCAGTGTCCATATTTCTGTGACTTCATTTTTTTCCTCCTGGACTCTGTTATAACATTTCTCATTACACATTGTGAAAATATTTGTCGAGGTTGTTTATTGATAGGAAAACTTCTGCTGAGCAGGCTGGGTGTGTTGGCACGTGTCTGTGTTCAGAAAGAGTAAGCGGGTTGTGTCCAGTCAGCACCGATGCTGTTTCCAAAGATTTGAAAAAGTAATAATGTACTTAACATTTAAGAGTTCAAGCAGTACATCTCACTTCTAGTAAAAGGTTTTATAAGACTTCAGAGCATTTTTAAAATACATCCAACAAAAATAATCTACTTCAAGGGCTATTACCTAGAAATAATATTAAAGCATTTAATTCTTTATGATGCTGCTTCATTGTACAACAATTTTTTTATTTCTTTGCTTTTTCTGATACAGCTACAAGACATCAGCAGTCTAAAAAATTACTCTCTGCAACTACTTTGGAATATACAGTAGATATATTTAAAAAAAAAATTAAGTACAGCTTAATATCTGTCATGAAAAAAGATTTGTGCCACAAAGAGCTGATTCCTGGGGGTAACTGGTTTGATAAAAGCATTTGCATGCATAACTTACTGCAGTGATGCACCACACTGATCAGACACCAAAGAAATTAAATCTGGACTGAGGAAAGAACAGAGGTCAAAAAATGCTGGCCTGCCGCGGGCTGCAGTCATGTATCACACACTTGAGAAAAAAAGAGCTACAGGGAAGAATTGTAAACTGATGTCATGTTTGAGTATCTTGCATTAGTGCGTTTCATTAGTGATTCTGTGTTATTTTCAGTTCTCCAAGAGTCTTCCTTTAAAATGCAACATGGCTAAAATACAGTAATAAAAAGAATCCTTGTATTTTATAGTACATTAACTGTCAAATATAGTACAGATGACAATTGAAATAAATTTTCAAATATGCAACATTATTCCTTGTGAAACCCTGTGTTTTGTAGTAAAAGAGAAATCCAACTCACTTTTCCTTTGGCTACAGGATTTTATTAATATTTTAACAGATTTGTTTTACATAATAAATAAGCAAAAATGCTTTACATTTTTAGGGAATACATATATAATTCTGAGCATTAATAGGTTGTTTGTTTTGCTTGCTTTTTCACCTACATTTGCCAAATAGCTTTTATCTGCATCATATAAAAAAAGCAAAATCTAATGTTCAGAAAAAAAATGGAATAATAAATTTTTCTCTCTTTGAAGTATGAAATGTTGAAAAAATACTTGGTGTCCTGTTTTGTGATTTTTAGAGAAATACTGGTATTCTGGCAGGTTTCCCATTCATTTGCACTTTCTTTCAGTGATATATTCTCCAATTTTACATCTATTGTCCACTGTGCTTAATTTCGTTAAATTATTTTAATACTCTTCTTCAAATTACAGGGCTACTGCGACTGGGAGAGAAGTCTGTTCGCTTATCACCTTATTTACGTTGCAGTGTTTCTGTTAATAGGATAAAAACTTTGAGACCTCAGTATGGGATTAACATTTCCAACTTTACATTTCTGTAAAATATTCCCCCTCTCACTCTCTTTCTCTCTCTTATTCTCCATATCATTTACTTGCTAGATCTGAACTCCCCTAAGAGTTAAAATCCTACCAAGTCGCATGACAAAGGTATCTGTAGTGGCTCAAACAAGTACAGTAGAGAGAAATGAGGTTATTTTTCATAATGTATTCCAATTGATACTCCATCTCTGTGACACAATTTTTTCCAATTATTAAAAACATTGCCACTGTCAGTGGCTGTGCCGCATTCTGCAGTATGATTGTGCTATGAACATCTGCAGTTTAACTGACTAGAAGTCGTATTTTTCTCTCAATATAATTCACCCACATTCCAGATGTGAACATGCAATTGCTGTTTCTATTTTGGAATGGCAGGAAAAATGTTTCACACATTTGCTTTTTTAATCACAGGTCTTTTCTAAAGCCTACCCTGTATTATCATATGTGAATGCATAATTGATTCATTATTGCCTAACAGGGAAAGTTCATGTACCTGAATATCACATACTGTAAAACATCTGTGGGAGAATGATGGAACACCTCCTCTGCTCGGGCTCATTGAATAAAGCCTGGAAGTGTGAATAACAAGGTAGACGCTGGAAAAATATTTTGTGGTATTTTACTGAAAAATATCAATGGCATTTTTTAACTGAAGCCTAATTTGTACATTCCTGAAAACATGTTTTTATAGTGACAAGTACTTACTAGAACAGAAAAATACACCAGATTGACTTTGTGTGCAGCAATGTCACTAATGAGGTATACAGAAAAGTGTAGCATGAGAGTTGTGCATCAGGTTTCTTTTTAATGATGCAAACAATATGTCAGTTACTCCTTTATAGGGCATGGTTTTAATTTAACAAAATTAACATACAAGTCAGCATAATTGCATCTTCTAAGGAGTTGGGCCCATTTATTAGTAACGCTGGCTGGGAAGGCTATTAACCAAAGCCACTGTAAAACCAACTTGTGTCTCATCGCTTCAATTTATGAAGTCAGAATGACAATAATATTCATTCATAACATTTCTGTAGACTTGCTAACTTCTCTAGCGTTAGACAAACCAAGGAGCACAGTTATACTGAGTGAGTGAATATGCTGGTTTGGTTCTGCTTTTTTTTTTAAGGCAGTATTCTGGTAATGGCTGATCAGGTATTTTTTATTTATCACGAAATATATTTTTCATACATTTTTAGCAAATGAAAAGTCAGACAACTGTGAGCTTCCAAGTCAACATCAATTTAAATTCATAATAAAGCCTTCTCTGTTAAGCCTTTAATAGGAAGCAATAAAAATACCGAAAATTGTTTTGAAACATATGGTTTAAAAGTATTTTTGTGTACTCATAGCAATAAATATTCATACATACGAGGACGTGACTGAATATTATTGCTGCATATAAAAGATGGAGAACATGTAATTTTTAAAAGTATGTTTCATTACATCTGTATCTGACAAGGTGCAATCCATGAGCAACTGTTTTTCCGTATTGCACAAGCCAGGTAAGCATTTTCTTCAGTGAAGGTCTCTATAGAGAGAGTCTGATAAAAGAGAGAAAGTTTTAAAAGTGTAAATTAGCCTTGAGTTGGGCCAAGAAATACAGCGAAGTATAGCTGACTCAGATCTACAACAACCTTCATTGTTGGTATTTAGAGCTATTATTTAGGGAGTCATTCGTTGTTTCATCAAGAGCACACAGTGTTTGGGGAAGTGGTCAAAAAACAAAGTGGACTGCCTGTTATCAATTAAACACACACAGATCCATATGTCTCCTTGTTTGTAAACTTTACAAAGAAGTAAAAAAAGGGGGGAAATCTATTCCTAATAGGCTAGACAAAATGTCAATGTCTGCTGTATGCCTTTCTCTTGCTACAGTTTATTAGCACAAATTGAGATGTGTGCAAGGCATTCAGTTCCCGATGTACTCAAACTCTGCTTTACTTCAAGTGCAACTTTGGGTTTTGTGGTTGTGCAATGACTTTTGACTTTCCGTATTCGGATTGTCCACTGACATTATTTGTGAAGTGCATGAATCAGTCAAATATTAATCTTACCTTTGTGTTGACAATGAGATTTATGCTTAAGGAAGTTCAGTGCGTTAAAAGGTGAACGTTTCAAACCTCAGAAGTCTACTGGTAAGTTTAAAATAAAGCATAAATGATCATTATTCCCTTGACTATAAAGAAAACATTTCTGGTGCTATTATTAAGATGTATTTTTGACTAGCTGGTTTGAAAATCTGCACAGCCTTCTCCCAGAATACTTAGTGGAACACACAGCTTAGAAGCTTCTTTTTCTTATTACAACATTTTATGGGGAATAGTGTCTAGTTCCTGCTATGGGATTTGTCCCAATTTGCCATGATAAGACCTGTAACCCTTTAATACGTATCTTTGTATGTATTAATTTGTCATATCGTTCTTTGTCAAGATAAATGGTGGTAACAATCTCAGAACACTGAAATCTGTGTTAAATAAATCAAATTTAGGTTTGATTTATTTAGTTTAAAAACTTTTGGATAATTAATAAATAAGCTTTTTCCAAACTGAGTTCTGCTTAGTTAGTACAGATGCATTATGGATGCTAAAAATCACCACTCTTTAAACAAAGTTCATTTGTCAGGGTGTTTAACACGTAGGTGGAGAGTTGATGTGAGGTTTCACACAGTTTGTCAAAAATACCTAAACTAGAGTGTGTAGTTAATGATAAAAAAATCTTGAATGTATTTTGAGAAGGAGGGGTTGAGGAAAAAAATGTTCTTCATATAAATCTCTGCATATAACACCTATCATTTAATTTTGTTGCACACTATAAAATAACAAAAATAAGATCTGTAACATGTCTTCTCAGTGGCACCAGAGCTTGATCTGTGACAACAAAGCACGGAAGCTAGATGTAGGGTTTTTTTCCTGACCTTGAAGGTACCGTTACACGTGGCTTGCCAGGAACACACAAGTCTGTCCCTCATTGACCTTCAGCTATGCTCAGTACATGTAACCATGTTTTCTCATGCTTTTTGCAAATCATTACAGTTTGGCTTCTTAATTAAGTGTAAATACTCCTCTATTACTGTCACCTTCCATTGGCTATTATTACAGAAGTTCCAATATAATGGGGTAGCGTAGATTCCTTGTGGGTTTCTGGAGAAGCTGATGAGGGGCTTTGGGTTTTGTAAATAAATGTATTTACTTCCTCAGAATTGTATCCATAATTTTCTCCTACGTGTCCTGTTGCTGTACATGATGAAGTTTGAAATGTACCATGTTTGGCTAAAACATGGTGATAATTTAGAAGCACAAATGGAACTTGTCCGGAGGGTCTCACATCCATCACACGTTCACTTTCAGAGTCATGATCAAGCTTTACAGTCATTCTATCATCACTGTCCAGTTCATCTAGATTTGTAGTGTGGTGACTAATATGCCCATATTTGGGTTCTTTCATACAAATCCTTCTTGTTTGCTCATATACTGAGGGCACTGGCAGGAGATGACTTAATTGTCCTATAGATTTAGACTGGAAACATTCTGATTTTGGCAGCAAGGAGTTAGCTATTGAATTTGAAAAAGAACTTTCATTAATGCTCATTTTTTCCTGTAGGTCTCTGTTAAAAGCTAATTTGTTTTCTTCTTTAATGAGGTGGTGAGGTGGCTGAATCCTGGTTTCTATTTTGTTGGGTTTCATGATGCCGGAATCATAAATCTCTTCTTTGTATCTGCTGCCTGGCATGGGTGCTGTGCAGCTTGTAAAGTTGTCAGACAGAGCATCTTGGCTGTATCTTCTGTTTGATATGGGCACTTGCAGGAAAGAGAAGACATGTTAATTACTGACAATAAGCTCATACAATAGTTAGACTCTAACACTTTTTATGACTGAACTTTAACACCCATTTGGTTTGGGCCAGATCCAAGTCCCAGTGAAGACATCAGAGACATTCCCATTTGCCTCAGTGGCTTTGGATAAGTCTTTTTAAGACAGTGCTGAAAAGTTAAAAAAAAAAACCAAAAACCAACCCATTCAGGAGGGCCAACAGTGTTGAACAATTCTGAAAAGCTTTTCCATGTGAAATGCCCATTTGTTTATTTGACTGAATAATTGTAAATCACTGTCATTATTAATATGGTTAAATCGGGGAAATTAAACCAAAGAAATATTTGGAAATGTGACCTGCTGTCAAAACCCTTGACATTAAGTAAGCTCATTTCAGAGATTTATCAAATGATTTACCAAAGGATGGATAACATTTATTACATGTCAATGATTCAATGATTAGAGTAAAACAGAATTTATTCTTTCTGTCACTGTGGAAGTGTATTGGACATGTGCCCTTGTAAGGAAAGAAGAGAGTGTGTAGTATTAGATACTGATGTGTCGGTATCTAATTCGTGATATCTGTTTGTGATATATGTAATATCTGGATTGTACAACGTTAAAGGCTTTGCTTTTTCTCTTTGAAAACTAGCATCAGGTATTAAAAACTTCTATTGAAAAGCAACATAAATACTTCTTGAGTAATGCTGTATCTCTGCTGTTAAGGTACTATCATGTAATAAAACTATATGTATAATATAAATGTAATTTACAATGCATACTGAGAATGTTTGTTTGAATGTGGGAGTACTAAACTGGGTGTGAGTGGAAAATTAGAAGCTAGATTCTTAAATTTTCAGAAGAGTATGAACCTAGGATTTCTATTCAAGCTCTTCCTCTAAAATATATTGAGTAATCTTAGTTTTCTCTTAAGTTTCTACATGGTAGTTGAACTCTTGAAACAATTTGAATTGGTCTTATGATTTTCTGCTTGGCTTACGCAGCTTTTCCTTTTTGTACATACCTATCTACAAATGGTAAGAGAAAAAACCACTGGTTTACTCCTATACAGTATGGCCAAAATTAGGCAAGTACTAATTTTTTTTTTTCACTGTCTTGTGTGAACAGTTTGACAGTTATACTACTCCTCCAAGGCATATTTGAAAGTTTTATGTTAAAGGTTAAATAAGGCACTTCTTAGCAAATTTCTCAAATTAAACCTGAGCTCTATTTTGTGTTATGCTCACTGAAAGCCCTGGACACCTAAGTGCTTTTTGTAAAAGGGATTTTCTGTTTTTCTAAAAATTTCATTCAACATCTTAAAAGTTTTGGAGTTCCCCTGTAGTGGTTGCTGACGTAACTGTACCTGCTAATAATTAAATATTCCCTGTGCTATAGTAGACTGGCAAAGCCTTCATGTATAACAGAGGAAGCAGAAATAGCTCAATTGTACCTTTTTTTATATGCAGAGCTTCATTAATTTCAGAGGGAGTTGCACCACATAATTACCAGAATTTAAACAGGAATCTGGATCCAATTTCTTCTTGATCAACCCACCACCCTCCTAGAAACAACAACCTTTCAAGTTATTCATTTTAATTTCCATGTGTATATTTTGTACAAAGTATATGCAGTTCTAAGTAAAATGAATTCTCATCAGCTGTTGAAAAATGGCCCTCTTAGATCACAAATCAAAACAGGGGTTCAGCCACATGCTTGAGTATAACTTGGAAATTTTACCAGTGTAATTATACTATGATAATTTTAACTTTATGTTTGTCATTTTTACTATGAAATAACTATACATGCTGCGAGCTACTGACATGTAACTAATATGGTTTGACTAATCTGGTATACTGGTTTTAGTGTTTTTCCCACTTGAGACATCCACAGGAGTGATGGGTTTGTTCTTTTACTGCACCATGGAGTATTGTTAGTTTATGGCTCTACTCTAATCTCGGAACAAAAGATTGTCCTTTTCCATTTTCAGAGCCCACACTTGTAAGAAGCTGAAGCATCACAGCAACCAGTTGGCCCCTGTCTTATTATCTTCATTTTTGTAAACTCGAATTCTGCTGGGCTGATGGCTGCCTTCTTGGTACCAGAAGTAATTTGCATACTTTGGAGATTTACAGGATATTATCCATTTTGTGCTATCCTGTTTCTCAAACGTGGTTGTCATCTCTTTTGTTGATGAAGAAGGTAAGTGTCTGGTTAATTGTTTGCAGGCTTCCATTAAAGTTGTCAGCACATTTGTGGAGTTACACCAGACAGTTAAGCAAGTCGCATCTGCAGTGTAACAAAGCACAGTCATTCTTGTCCGCTCACATTCAGAACGGTTACTGGAGCTAGACTTAAATCTGCTTTTGTCTTCCTTTGCAGACAGAAACACAAGGATGCCCTGGGACAGGCTCGTCCTGGGGAGTTTTTCATACAGAAGTTAATAGAAAGCTGACCAGCAGCTTTGTATTGCTGTAGAAGGGCAGCACCCTAGGATTGCTTCCACCCATCTGGTGTGTGGGCAGTTGCCAGAGTACCTGCCTCAGCAGGTGCACAGGGATCCCATGCATTCTGCACTTCCCCAGCGCTGAAGACCCTTTACAGCCATTGAAGTCAGTGCATCAATTTGGGATACTTTCCTGACCACTATTCTGCCAGAGCAACTCAGCTATGCCAAGTGAGGTAGACACAGTGCACATCCAAGGTTGTGTATCACACCAGAGTGATAGCAGCTTTCTAGAAGGCCCTTTATACTTACTTACACTGCCTCCATTCATAGCAGCCTACAACTGCAACAGTGAACTCGGTCCTTCAGGCATCATGTCTCTGGTAATTCTTGCCAAGTAGCTCTGCTTTCCTGCTGGCACACAGGGTACAGTTCGGGCAAGTTGAGGGAAAACCTGGAGATAAGATCCCCATCACCTGGCAGCCTGCTCAGATTTAGCATCCAACTATCCAAGTGGGAACAGGAAAGCTACTCTAGCAGGGATTGGTCTTTGTTTAAAACATATCATGTCTATTCATAGATCACTCAGTATACTAGAGGAATCTTTCCCCTGTCATAGTGCTGCAGCAAGGAGCATTCCCTCCTCGCCTTTAAGTAGTGCAGTCAAAGATCAGATGGTGCTCAGCAGGGAAAGATGCTTGCAGAAAAGGTATTATTTCATTCACAAACATGCCTTTCTGTACCAAGATATTAATGGGTAGAGCTGCTCCTCGTTCTCCCATTGCCCCTGTCTACTTCAGTAAAAAAGAAAGGCAGGCATCTTGGAACCAGGTTAAAGTAAAGCAAGACTGGTACTCAGCATTGATCTTCATACAAAGGTATGCAGTCCTTATCAGCAGAGTTTTGCATCCTGTCTGTGAAAAACCTTGTCTGTTTTTAGGGCCCAGCTGAAGCCCTCTTCATGCATGCTTTGTCTTGCATAATTTTTCTTGGGCTTTCTGATCTCCACTAGTCTCAGAAGAGTGTACTCCTGACACTACATGTTTTGAAAAGACAATATGCGAACACTTGAATGTTGACATGTAGCCCATGATGTTTCAGTATGTTTCCTAATCCTTTGTAAAAGAGGACCTTCAGAGAAGAGGAGCAATTACTCAATTGCTCTGAGTTTTGTTGAAGACCCTAACTGCAAATCATCTGAGGCATGGGGTGATGTTGTAATTACTATGTTCTGCATTATTGTCCCTCCAAAAACAATAGTAAGACAACATGATCTTCAAGACCTCTTTGTCCTAGTGGAATACACTTTTCAAAGAAGATGTCATATATTTCTTCTCGTAGTCACAGGCTAAAACTGGGGAGTTGGTTTGGGGAAGGAAGATAGATCAGAGCTTTTTCACAGATTTTCTTAACACTCTTCATCATTTCCTGAGTTTTGGCATAATTAGTGACACTAAGCTTCACACAGATAGTACAGACGGGGCAACAGCATAACTTAATGAGAAGTGGGTACTGTGGTACTCACAGTAGTAATGTATCCATTCAAGTGTACAAAGGAGACTTCCCTGACTAAGAATATGGTTGCCTTCTCTGAAGTGAGTTTCTTTTCTGATGACTAGGACAGCTGGAAAAAAGTGGAAGAAGCTTCAAAACCAGATTCTGAGGCAGCAGCATCTGATTGGCAGGCAGTTTTATCTGCTACGTGCTTTTCCAGAGCTTTGATGGCTTGGCATGATCATCTTAAAATCTCTGATCTCTCCAAAAGAAGCTATTTTCCATAGAGAAAAATGTCTCTGGCCTACGGCATTTTTGGCAGATGCTTCTATGGATGTGATGTGGAATAGCCCTTGCATCCAACCCGGTTGCCAGATGTCATATTTGGCATTGCCTTTGGATTGAAGATAATGACGCTAAGCAGATCCTCTCTGCTTTGAAGCTTACTGGCTGTCAGTTTTTCAGTGAACTACTGGAAAAAGCAGCAGTTGACAATGTAAGGAAGATCAGATGCCCCTTTCAATTCAAAGAAAAAAGTTGCTTCCAAAGGTTCAGATTTCTCTTCTGCCACAGGCCTCAGCAAAAGTACAACAGGGCTAATTCTACCTCAGGAGGAAACAAACTCTGGAACAATTAGATATAAATCTTCTTTGCAGTGGAGGTTATGTTTTTCTTTCCCCCTTTATAACACTGTGTGTGAGCTCAAGCAATGATCTCTGACAAGGCCCGAGTTTGACCATATTCTTTTTTCCTTCCTAAATAGTACAACTGTAAGTGCTTTTGCAGAGAATTAATTGTACCAACTCAGTTTTAATGAAATGTCCAATAGCTAAACATCCATTAAAATACATCTGTGCTTAAAAGAGAACGCACATATTCCAACTTAAGCAACAAAATCTTAAGTAGAGGTAGAAACAGAAGTAAGAACTGCTGGTATCACAGCTCCATTTTCCTGTTCATGAGGAAATGGTGAAGGTATGCATGCATGATGAAATTTAAAAATACCAGCAGTTGCTTGCAATTTTTTGTAGAGACATTTTTTTACCCTAACATATTTAACAGTATTCCTGTGGAATCCTTGTGACTTAATATATTTACTAGGAGTTATCTGCCCATATCAACCGACTGATGGTAAATTGCTTGTCTGCTGCTGTGCTTACTGGGCTTTTCTGGCAAATGTTATGGCCACAATCAATTTTACAGACTGTTCTCTGAACAGGCTGTTCTTTCCACATCCATTCTCAGTGTATCTGATGGCACCCTCAGACCAGCAAGGGGTGGATCTACTTTCTCAGTCAGTCTCACAGCATCTGTTAGTCTGGAAGCAGAGGAGAAAAGCTGGGCTGACTTCTGGACACCTAGAATAGCTTTGTTCCTCCAGATTTACTGGGGATCTGCAGGACTTACTTCAATCCTTATACTTATCCTCAAAAGATGTAGGGTTTTTTCTTTTCCACAAAGATACAGCATCTTTAGAAAGGACAAAAACATTTCCTATTTTTGGTCTAAAGCTACTCCTTTTCACACCCAATCCACAACAGCAACAGAAGAAAGCCAGCACATTAGAGGTGCATGAGCTCAGAAAAAGCACTTAACCTGCACTAGACTGTAAGAAGAGCTTCAGTCTTGCTCATTTTCAACGTAAACATAGAACCGTAAAATAAAATGCTGTAGTCAGCTAGGTGAAGTCAATCAGCTAGGTGAGGTCAAATAGTCCTATGAAGGACAAAACCCTGGACAGAAGTTATTTGCTTCTCTGTGGGAGACACATTCAATGTCTGATACCATCTTCTGTCTGTTGTAGCAAGCTCAGCTTTTAACATCTGCAGATATTCCCTTCAGAACTAGGATTTCTAATGTTATGTCCCTAAGCGAATAAATGCTTGTTTCTGGTACTCAAGAATCTTGAGCCTATCTTTTCTAGCTCTTTTATTTTAAATTTCCGCTACTGCTTCCTCTGTCCCATCCTCAATGAAGCTAAAAGAACGAGTGTTTCCATCTAACTTTATAAAAGTATGTCAACCAGTCAGTCTTCATCAGTGATTTTTAACTAATCAAAATGGTGTATGCAGATAGGTGTGATCTATATGAGATCTAAGGATTAGAGTGTATCTTGAGCTTGTTTACATTTAGTTACTTTATAGCTTTGCAAGGTTATTTCTTATAGGTTGCCACCTCAGAGAAGTCAATGTCTTCAGTGCTTCCTTCAAAGTATTTGAGCTGACCATCTGTACAGAGAGATAATGCAGTTGATCGGGGAGGAGCACTGGAGATATTTTCAAATAAAGCAGAAGACAGTGCATTTCATTTACTCATTCACTGTAGTAACTGTAAGGTAAAGACATTCAGAATGGCTTCATACTCAGAAAGGACAACCTTCAATTTTTATGGAAATAGATCGCGTTTATTTTAATTTCTGTATGTGAGCTGAAGTACATTTGTTTCTGACTTCAGCAATGACTTACCTGAGCAATTCCACTAAATAACTCTGATAGTGCAAGACATGAAGGTAAACAGTGTTAAAGGAGGTGGTATCTCTGCCCTGTTCTAAAAGTGATTCTGGTGAATACATTTTTGCAACAGATGCTTTGATAATATTCCTAAACAAGTGCTGATGGTAATGGGACAAGGGATGAACATGTAAATACTATAAACATAGTGGTTGTTACACTTCACTGTTTCTGATTTTCTGTATTTCCTAAACACCTTGTAATCCCTGTTTTCAAACTACAATTACAAATCTTACCCAGACACCCCACAGCTTTGCTTTTCTTTTTTTTCTTTTTTTAAAGTGACACCCACCTTCATAAGTCTGTGCAAGATTATGTCGGATGATGTTCACTGGTTGATCAGGAAGATTTTTGGATGGTGACTGGCTGTTGGGTACCAAGGAGTTGGCATAATGCCACTGGCATTCTCCATTTGTCTGCAGCGTACTCAAGAAAAATCGAGCCACTTCACAAGGTGCTCCTTGAGACTGCCCAAACTTTGAAGGCAGCATTTGCTTTTTGCTACTGAAGACATGAGAATCTACAGGGAAGTGTCCATAATGGTAAGAAAAAGGCAAGCTATATGACGGGGCATATAAAAGTTCACTGTTTTCTGAATGGAAGTTTTGTTCTTGAATGGTGGCAGCATTCACTGCAGGGCTGGATCGCCAGTTTCCCACCTGGCTGCATTCCAGTTTGTCTGTTTGGAATGAGCTGTATTGCTGGGGGAAAGAAAAAAAGGGGGGGAGGGAAGAGAGTTAAATGACTAACTTTTATATGAAACCACATAACATATCATACAGGCGCCCAGAGCTGGGCCTCCCTGAACTGCAATCTCACTGGCTAAAGGGACCAGTGCACTTAAAGTTCTTTGTCTTCATGGTAACTTTACCTTCACTTAACATGGAACAAAAGCCTATTTTGTCATCCTAATGTTAAAGGTTTATTTGATAATTTTGCCAGTTGGATTTTAGCTAGTAAGTGTAGGCAGTTGTAAATACCAGAGGGCAGAAGTTTGCTGCAAAGCACTGGAAGTCACTGATAAATGGAGTAGCAGACCATGAATATGATTTTGCATATGTTGGCTTGTCAAGCTTTAGAATGGTAGGAAGACAAAATCTGTCCTTTGCATCAGCTTCTCTTCCCACTCTCTCCCACCCTCTTCTCCAGACTCCAAAGGCTTTTTGGGCTCTCACTGTTTTGAACGCAGTATATGTGCTAGCTGCATTCACTGCTGAAGTCTCAGAATGTCTCATGGCAGGTGTCAGTCTCACCAACTCAGTTTTATGGATAGTCTCCATAGTTTCCCTTCACACCTTGTTCTAGCTTACCCAGTGACAGCAAGAGATATTCCAAATCCCACTCCAATGCTCTGTTTGCTAGGATTCATTCTTATGATGCATTCTCCAGCATAAGGAAACTGCTAATACCTATGTGACATTAAGAACTCTGCATATCAACAGTGACTGAGATGCATTCTACACCAGCCAAATTTTCACAACACAGCTATTCTTAGTAATTGTTTTTCTTCTTTTTACCAAGAAAGCACATTGTTTTTTGAAGTACTTTACATACTTCATATCCAAAGGTTTTTGTATTTGCATCACTCGCCAGAGTTGGTTTGCACTACTTGTGCTGTCCACCCCAAGAACAAAAAGGTCTAATTGTATTCTGGCCTACAAGGGAGTTCCTGCAGCAGAGCATACTATAGTCAGTCTTACAGTAAGTTCAGTTCTGGATGATCTCTATCCTGTCCCAAGCACTCTATGATAACAATTCTTAAATAAATATTGCTGAAAAAATTACCTGTTGTGGGTAAGGCGTTGTTCTGAGTTTTGCCTTCATTTTATTACTTTTGGGTTTTACTATTTTCCTTGTTTCCTGTGAGGTAGATACTGAGTTTCTGCATGAAAACTGTGACTTAGAAATGGTAACCTGGTCCAGTGACAACTGAAGTTCCTTATACTCAATATCTCTGCAAAAGAACAGGCCAATAAATTACATACTCAAACATACCACACAAATCCAAAATAGCTCCTTTGAAAATACATGTTAGCTTTCACAATGTTTTCATTTTCATTCTTCCAAGATTTTCACTGAGTCTGCAGTGCAAGTCTGGGGATGTCAGCAGGCAGTGAATTTTATGGTCTGATCCCGTCCCCACGCAAGTCTATCACAAATGTTCCACTGGGAACCGCATTAACATCTGTACTAAGTATCCCCATTCTCTGAAGCTAAGCTCTGCCAACTTCTTCTCAGCAATCCGTGGCACCCTGCAGTTTGGAATCAGTCATGTCAGCTGATAGAAAGACACAGATCAATTCATCTGTCTCCTCCTCAACCAGGAATTGGTCTCTGCCTTGGCTGTCACAATTATGCCCGAGGAAAGGAAAAGGAGTGATGTTCCTCTCCTGTCAGCACAATTGCCTTGTAGCTAGACCACAGGAGCTGCATGTAGTTTTTCTAACAGTCTCTAGACTTACATTTCTGCTCTGTTATCTTCAGTTTTATCTGCCCCACAGACAGGGCAGATTTTTGTACAAAAGAGGGTAAAAAATCAAGATCAGACTATGGAACATATTTTGAAACATCAGTTGATACAGTTCTGATGATTAAATGGTCTCCCCTGGTTTTGTCAGTAGAAACAGTGGAGCATATTTTTTAAAGGATAACTAGAAAAAAACCTACTTCTCTCTCAATTTCTATCTAGAACTCATTTCCATCACTTTTTGATGGTGAGTAACCTGGAAGTAAATTCAACTCCAAGAATATGCTATTATATCCCTGGCACAGTGTCCTCTTTTTCACTCAAATCACTTGCCCCGACTCATGGGACTCAAGCAGGTGGCAAGACTGAGTCCTTCCCTCATGCTGCTGGCTCTCACATCTGTACAGGAATGAGGGCAGCATTAGCCGGTGTGTCTAGGGCTGAGTACCTGCTTCAGGTAGTTTAAGGAAACACCCTATGGTTTCTCAACTCATCGACTTTAACTCCGCAAAGTCAGATATCAGAGACAACATTGTAATATGCAAACACACATGATCCTACCACACACATCATGCAAACACATCTTACTTTCAAGTCGGATACAAAATGGACCAGTCTAGACAAAAGAGTATATAGTTCCCTGTTTTTTTACACTATTCAACACAAAGGGTGCCCGCTATCCCCCCGCCCGATAGTCTCTTCAGTCACAGTCTGTTTCACTATTACTTATCCTTCTTATTCAATATAGATTTGTCTCTCTCAGGTTTATATCAAGATAGGAATTTTGTAATGCCTTCACGACTTGAACTAGAATTCATAAACTGCAGGTCCAAACCGCTGTACATTCACCAGCTCAGTGGGAGTGACTTGCCATTGTGAGAATGTAGTTTTGCCCTGAGTGTCTGTGCCACCCAAGGCAAGTGAGGGAATCCTCAGTGATTCACCCGTCCCTGAAAGGAATAATGCTTCCTACCACGTCTCCGTCTCCCAAATTCACACTGTGATCTCTTCTGGGTAGCAGTGGCTTTCACTGTGTCTGGACAGCCCCAGCACAGTTCTGATGCCAGTTACGGAACTGGGGTCCAGGTCTAATACAAATGGCTACAAGTGGTATTACATTCAAGCATGTAGTGTACAAGGTAATCATCAGGAATACTAGCTATTTTTAGCTCAATATAACTAAAACAGGAAGGATATGAGGAGAGAGGAGTGGCTGCAACATGCAACACCAGAATGATACTGGAAGACACAGGTAAAGCAAACTTAAAGGATTTAATTAGTAATGAATCAATTACTGATAACACGCAAAATGAATCGATTACTGATAACACGTAATGGTACAAAGTATTTTGACTTACGTAAGGACATAATTGACACTCACTATGCAGTGAGGCCGTGATGAACGGCTGTTATGCACAATAGTAGCGTAGCTCTGTACCCAAACCCAGCCTCCATGCTTGGACAGTAGTCGATAGTACTTGGTTGTGACTTGGCCTTTCACCAGCACTGTGAATGCAATAAAGAAAAGCATTTTGCATTGCTTGGACTTGTGACCACTTCCTGGAGAGATTTATTTGCAAGGCAGGGACTTTTCTCCCTCCTTCCCCTCCCTTAAACCTCCTTCTTCTCCCACCAAACTTTAAATAGCTCCCCTGCAAAGGTATCTGTCCTGCGCCTTTACGTAGTTTCACAAGGTCACGTTATTGTTTACAAATAGTATGTTGCAAACTATTAAGGTTTGTCTTCCTTATTTTCCAGTTCACCCTACTCTCTGCTTACATTCTGCAAAAACACTTACTGTTTCTAATCTTCTAACTGAAAAAGAAAAGCTCAAGGCAGCAGAAGTATTTTGAAGCCGACACAACTAGCTTAAATTTTTCCAATGTGTTTGGAAGCACTTTTGTCATTCATAGCTTGATTGATTATTGTGTATTTTGCAATGTATTTTATGCTATAATGCTTTTTCCTCTGTAAGCTCTATATTGTGAAGATTGATTTAAAAGGGTAAAATTAAACTGCTATTTGGTTCTTAAGCACACAAATAAAGACAAGGACAGAGAGGTGAATCAGTTGCCTGATAGATTTCACTAGAAATGTAATCCTCTATACACCAGTTTGGATTCTCTGAACAAAGATATTTTGGCGTAAGGCTATGCTATATTAGGAGTTGTGCAGCATCTCTAAATATTTAATCTACCCACAGATATTTCTGGTTCAGTGCCAATAATTTATCTAATGATTCACTGGAAGATAATGCCCAGCCTTCGAAGGTGGTTCTTCTGTTGTGTGACCCTGGAACATTCCTCTAGGAAACTCCATCTTCTTACTTTTCTGTACAATCAGTTATTTCTTTTAAATTAGGAAATAAAGGACTGAGTTTACTACACAAACAATGTCCAAAAAAAGTGATCAATAGCAGCAATTCCTTTATTTGATACATGATTAAGAAATGGAATTACTGCTTGCAAATGTAGGTCTTGTACTAGGCTGAACTTAGTAGCAAAGTTCACTGTAATTTTGTTCTCTCACTGTACATGCTTGGTGCAGAAGCAGATACATAATAAGGAAATCAAACAACAGCTTTTTCTTTCAGCCAACTCTAGTAGGGCAAATGACCACTTGAAAAGAAAATATATGATCTTGTAATTAGTATTCATAGAAGATTTTTCTGACAGGGAGGACATCCAATATTAAATTGGGAACTAAAAGAGTGCATAATCTTTGGGGGTTTGTTTACTGTTTGGTAATTAACTATACGGTTATCAATCATCACTGGGGTTGGCTTTTTTTGTTCAGTTGTTACTTGGAGGAATAGGGGTTTGTAATTTCAATAATAATCAGAGATGGCAATAATGTGAATAATGTGAATAGCACAAGGTAAGACTGACAGAAATAGAAGAGCAAGAGTTCTTGTTCTTGCTAAACAGTCCTCTAAGTCTGCAACATATAGGTCATCTCTCTGGACTGCTTACTCTCCAATCTATCTGCACACATTACATGTTTAAAATTTTCTTCAAATCCACTTAATCTCCCAAAGAAAATCAGGCTCTTACAAAATGGGTATAGACAGGTCTTTCTGAAAGTGTCAATTCTTCTTCCATTACAGGATATGGTATCCATTTGTTCAGAAAGCAACAAGATAAACAACAACATCTTGCAGGACATTCAAAAACCCACCCTTGCTGACACCAAGCCACTGCTATTTAGAGTTTGAAGTGTCTCTTAGATATCAGCTTTTTGCCTCATACTTGCTGGTGTACTTTTTTCATGCCTACATTTCTACTATGGGGTGCAGGTGGTGTGCATATGTACAGATATTTAATAAAATCTTGAGGAATATGTGCGTAAGTATGTAAACACACCTGCAAAATATAAAGGATATAAAGGCATGTGTACTCTTTAAGTGCAATATATCACTCCAAGGTAAATGTCTTGTAGCTGCTACTCAAAGATTCAGCATAACAATGCAAATAGGAGTGTTCTAAAAATATTTGTTAATAATCAGCTATATTCCATGGAAGGTTTCTTTGTGTTCCACAATCCAAATGGTCCAATTCTAGGAAATGATGGTTACATTTTGGCCTAGATCATCTAACAGATATTTTTTGTAATGTGGTCTAGGCTTTTCAGAACTAAGTCTTCCTGCTATCTTAATGGTCACGTTTTCCTTGAACTCAAAATGCCTTGCTACTCAGTCTTCCAAAACAGAAATTAATGCTGTAATGGATCACTAGCTATAACAAAGTTCTTCTGTGTGTTTTGGGACTAGTTTTGACTTTCTCTCTTTCTCACTCATTGTTTTTTTAAATCCCTGTTTTAGCTCTCCAGTTAAGACAGTATTTTAAAAGATGTGAAAACCACTGAGGACTATAGTGTTCAGCTTTCCTTCCTAATTATATGGATAAACCAATATTTCTCCTGGGATGGGGGAGGACTCCGTGTCTCCTGCATTTTTAGCAATCTGGGGAAAGCCTGACCTTGGCTAGGGGACAGTAACTGTGCTTCCGATACAGTAAATGAGGTCAATTTCCATTTGGCCCTGTGTTAAATTACCCTGTTTGATGCTGATTGGGAAACCTCAGAAATGGGAGTGAGGTAAATCCACTACCAAGACAATCTGTGCAGTCTCAGACTTCTTGGTGGCCTCTGCTGCAATCAAACAGGGAGGATTCAGTGGCTTTAGCCTTAGCTCTTAGATGTGCCATTTTTAACTGGGTGTTCCGCTGTTGTGGTTCCCTCCTGGTTTAGCAGGCAAGCTGAAAAAGGCACTGGGCTGGCTGGGCTGGTCCTTTTAGTCTGTCATAGATGGCTATTTTAAAAGGCTCCAGCAGACTCATGGACGTGTGGCTGGAGTTCCTAGCCTGCACTTAAGGATACCACTAAGAGAAATGGACTTCTTGGTTCCACGCTTGCAGCAGTTATTGTTTTAACTTCCCTGGCGCACACAACCTGGCATGTCATTGGTCCAGCCCTTGAACAGCATGGTCAGTGGATTGTGCCCTAGCAGGCTCTACAGTTCTTTTGCCCTCTTAAAAACTAGTACAGCTCTGCCAGAAGGCTTGATTGCTGGGGCAGCAAAAGTAGACTCAATGCCACGGACAGAGTGTAAATTATAAATACATAGGCTGACTTCCGGGAAGCAGCAAAACTGGTGATGACATCAGCTGGGGCTGGGTCTTGCCTTGCCAAAGCACAGAGATGTGACTCTTGTAAAAGTTTATGTGGGAAGAGCAATGATGTTACAACATGTGGGATGCACAAAATCCTTCTCATGGAGAGTTGATGGTACAAATGAAGTGATTTCTCTGAGGCCAGAAAAATATTTTGTCTATACTGGAAGAGTGGAATATTTTGTCTGTACTGGAACAGCTTCTTTATCCTATCTTTCAGAATGCAAGATCCTTAGGCAGCGACTCATTATTTGTGTGGCCACATTTCCCCAGTTGCAGAGCAAACAGTGTGTATATTGATGGTGCTATAGAAATAAATAACACTAGTTCAAATGCCAGAAGCTTTTTCATATAGCTGGAAGCTAATCAAATGTTTAAAACAGGAAACACTGTTTGCTGCCAGCACACCTTAGGCAAATATTCACATCTACATTTTCCTCGTACTCGGATGTTCTTGTTATATCCCTTCTAACTTGTTCTCCTTACTGTTTCCTTTGTTTTGTTCTCTGTGCTGCCTAACTTAAAGTTCAGTTGCTTTACATCTTCAGTTTGGGAATTTTTTTTCCTCTTTGAAAAAATTTGTTAGCCTAGTTTAGGGCTGCCTTTTTTTTTTTCTTTACTTTTTTTTTCTTAATACCCTTATTAGGTGTAAGATGTTTCTCTCCAGATTTTTTCATCAGATGACACTTAATCACCAGATTGCTTTATAGAATGCTATGTCAAACTTGCCAACCTTTTACTGTTCGTGTTTCTAAGACATTTACTGATGGATGGTGGGGGAGTTATAACAGTGCTCCCCAGAGGAAGTTTGTACACTTTACATCTGTTTTAATAATTCCTATTACTTGGTATTCTAACCATGATTCTGCACTGTTCCCACTGTTGCCCAAGTGTAAGCCATTATTTTTTGTTTTGTGGCATTTATTTGCTTTGAAACTTTCAAAAATTTCTATGTATATATGTGTCTTGCATTTTTTTCTGGTTTTAAACTTTACAATAATTAATCTTCGTAATTCAGATACAGTATCTAGAGAACTGCTTTTAGTTATTCTGTTTGTTTGAAGGTTTTTTTCTTGTGGGAGGAGCGGGGGGGAGTTATTCAGCAAACATGATTTGTCTGTTTATTTGAAACTCCAGTATACATAGGTCAAACTGGCAGCCAAAGTACAAGTCTTTTACCACGCACACAGAATTATCCATTGCTCTGCTCTAAAATGGAAAACTGTTTTCCAGAGATGATTGTGGCTATAATGGAATCATCTCCATACTGGTTGGCATAGGTATTTCAAATAGTCTTGTGAAAATAATGAGTGATATTTTGTACAGGTCAACAGTCACATCCAGATGCAGATGTTAACACTACAAAGAGGATGCCCCCGACAGGACATTACCATGTACCTTAGTCATTCTAGTTTTTAGTTTGGAATGGCCCAGAATATGCAATGGTGTTTTGGTAAATATGAACTTGCTGTAAAGATCAGTTTCTGATCTTCCAGGTGTAGCACACACTGCCATCAGCATTCAGCACTTGGAATTTCAGCACTGACTTGCCAAATGCAGTTACAGCCTCCTTTATATTCCAGATCGTCATCCATGAATAGCTCATATTAAGGCGAAGAACTGACTGCTTTCTCCTTCAGGAAGCCTAAGAGAAGGATTTGACTCTGGCTGCTTTCAGCCCACAGGAGCAATCTGGAAAAAAAATTCACTGACATTGGTTTTTGGATGTCATCTTTGCATCGTATGGGCTGCGGCACACTGAGCCAAATCCAGAGTTCAGCTATTCCCTCAATTTGCTTCTCAAATTAATGTGCTACTGAATGAACTACTTCCCAAATCCAGATGTTTGAAGATATGATTAGTGTCTCTGTTGGCAGATGGGGAATTATTAAATGTGTAATTTTTTTTCCTGACACTCCATTCTCCAAACCTCATCCACATGCTATTAATGAACATTCATCTAAGGATCTTTTGGGTCTGCATTCACTTCAAACATGGGATGATTATTACTAACATATTTCAGAGGAATGGGGAACTATTGCATAATTTTTCTTTTAACAACAGAGGCTAGTAAAGTTCAGATTTTCCCCTCTCACTCACTCACTTGCTCTTTTGGTTTTTTTCCTTCAAGAGTTCACCACCCAGAATCATGTCCAAATTTTCAAAAGAGCCTAGATCCTTTAAGTAGAAAGATAAAAGTGGTCAGATATGTTTTTTTCAGAAGCACAGGATATTGAGTATCTAGCTTATTTGCAGAACTAATGGTTTCCTTAAGTGATAGCCAAGCACTTTTGAAAATCTAGCTCCAGTCAAGATTTGGAAAGCTTTCTCTACTTGCCAGCATAGCGCCTGTTGTCTGCAAAACTTCTCACTCTACTTAATAAGTTTCAGTCTAGCATTCTTTTTACTTACACAGATGATGAGCATATCGCAAATGGAACACATCACAGCCATGAACATGGTGGTAGAGGGTTTTTTCTATCAGATCTTGGGGCTCATATCCAGTTAATTCAGTCACCCTGAAAAAGGAAAAATCCATAATAAGCAAAATCTCTAGGAATATTCAGTTTCGTTAACCTAATGTTTGACTGTGCCAACAAATCAGGTGCCTAAAAACTGCAGGACAAAATGTTAGTTTTGGAAATAGAATCTTCATCTTTATAAGAAAATAGACCCTCTCAACCCAGCCAAAGCAAGGTGCAGCTGTTTCCTGGCCAGCCTTACACACAGGCAGGAAAGAGTTCTTTTACTTATTTCCACTTTGGCTTTTGCCACTGCCAATGCATGATCCTTTGCACAAAGATCCAGTTGAGGAGCCTTTTACAAAACAATAAAACTGGTCTTGTGGACTGATGACACATTGTCATTTGCTTGTACAAACATACAAGTGTAGCATGTATGTCAGTCCGTAGAAGCTGTGATCATGGTCTATAAATAAATTCAGGCTAACACCTAACAGAAGAAGGAAGCAGGAGCTTATGGAAAGACAAGGAGCTATGAAGATCACAAGCTAAGAAAAGGAAGGCTGAAGCTAGACTTCAGAAAAATATCCTCACATGATGATAAGTAGAATAATGGAACAAATTTGAAACAGCAGCATCTCTGCAGATGTTAAAGAACCTGACTACACTGGTCAGACTTACACTGCGTCAGACCTGAAGAGTCAAACTTCATGGTTCAAAATGGACTTTTGTTTATTTAGCACTGTTGCTTGAGAACAATAATCCTTAAAGTACATCGTGCAACTCAGTCATAATGATGTGGCTTGTTTACCTAGCGTTGCTGGGGGTGTTTTATGCTGTCCTAGGCTTTCATTACCTAAAAAGGCAGAACAGAGGTACCATACAAAGGCACATCTACGTGAACAAGCAACACAGTCCATTAGCAGGCAATCTGTAGAGTAAAATTGTTACTGCTGAGGATCTACTTCTGCAGCAGCAGATGCATCTGCATATTTAAATTTGGGGACTTTAACTTGGGACTAGCTCTAATCTAGGCCTGTGGACTGGCAGCTTTATAATAGTTGGAGTGCCTTAGACATGCTCTTGGAGGTTGTCTTCCAGTTTAGATTCATCCAGGAGTAATCCAATTCACATGCCTAAGGCCTCTTCATGACATGAACTGCAGTGCAATGAGTGGGGACAGTCAGGACATTCACTTCAAAAGGATGCTTCTGGTATGAGCTGAAACACTAATGAGGATACACTGTATCAGAGAGTAACACAGTAGTATCTACAGAAATTAATACAGGGGTCTCAAGTAAGATGTGTCATTGGGGGTTGCAGATAATGTAAACTTTGATTACTTTTTTTTTCTTTTGTAAGTTATGCATCTTCTTTACTCTTACCCTAATGCTAAGCACTCATGTGGACCTCACAGACTGGGGACTTTACATTCTACTTGAAAGAGAGTGTTGGGGGGGTGGGATCCTTCTGAAGAAAATCAGAAAAACAAACCAAAAAAAAAGCCTTTGTTGTGTGATTTATTATAAATACAGTACAAATACATCCATACCTTCCCTAGCTATGCCTTCATCTGGGAAAATCCTGAATGCCTTTTCCTCAGTCAGGGATTGCCAACATGGAGTGAGCACATGTGGTCTCTTTCTGCAGGAGGACATGTGAATATATGCTTGTTTCTTCTTGGCATTGTGTGCTGTCCCTCCTGGCTTACAAGTCTACAGGCCCAAATTCTCACTTAAGCCTATAGCATGGTGAAATACTGGTGAAAGGTCCTGTTCAGGTTTCAGTGCTCCTTCTGACTTCAGTGCAATTAAAACAAGGGTGGCAGTTTCATCCTGCCCACTTAATTGGTCAGTACAGAAACAGCTAATCCAAAACCAAACAAAATGCCACAAACCTAAGCCAGGTATTAATTTTTCTGGAGTTGCAGCCTCCCTTTGAAGCAGGTCTTCCCATGGGCCAAAACCCCATCATTAACAGTTACGAGGACACCCAAACTTTTGAAAAGTTTGAATCTGGAAATAAACTCAGCTGCTTAACTTCCTTAACACAAACCCAAACCCTCAATAAGCCACTGTAGGGACCCCGGGCTCTGAAGATTGTTCTTTGCATGTGACAGGGCACACAGAAGGAAACAGAGCTTGCCCCAATGATCGGTTCTGCCCTCTAGAGTTCTTTAAGCCTTTATAAACCACATAGCAATGGATGCATAGGCTGCAGTACGAAAATTGGAAACAGCAGATCACTTTGGAGGTAAGTAACCGTCTGTTTTTTCCACTGACCTTGATAAATGAACTCTTGTGTGTTTTACATTGTATCAAGTGCCTAGAAAGGCTTATTTAACTGCTGCTTCCTACGGCTTTCATACTGGCCTGTCTGCTGAGAGTGTTACCTCTAAAGATCTAGCAACACTTTTCCTTGTATGGATACCAGAAACAAGCCTGAAAACAGTTTTTTCTTATTCCTAATATGTCCCTGCTCTGAGCAAATATAATTTGGTTTGCTCAGCTGGGAGAGCAAAGGGCTTTGGTAATGCTTAATACCCCTGATGTCCTGTGAGTGGAGGACACTCATCTGCTCATTGGTAAACACAGCTATGCAACAGTACTGGTTCTATCTGTGCTCCTGTCAACACCTCTGGTTATGCTGTCTCCTTTGAAGACACTTATGTCTCCAGGCAGTTCCTTTTAGGCACATCATTTCCGTTTTTCCACATGCAAAGACATGTTGCTAAACCCCTTGTGCTTCTTTGTATCTGTTACATTAAGTAAAACATGCCAAAAAAAAAAAAAAAAAAAAAAAAAAAAAAGGAAGGATTCCAGAAACAACTAGTTCTTTGTATTTTAGCAGCTGATGGCCCACTATCTCACTGACTTAGCATGGAAAAATAGCATGTTCTTGCATGGTTAACCTGCCATGCAAAACTTCCCCACTGTCTTTGATACAGACTCTTTTTCACTGCTACACGTGAATATCATTTCTGCTTCTTGCAAATCCAGCATGCCAGGAAAATGAAAGAGTATGTGACATACTGCTCTGCATGCAGGGATTTTAGAAGAATGATCATCTTGACAATAGTAAAATCTGTTATATTGTCTGGGAATTGGGCTTTTCCCCTCAAGGTATCTTGAAGTGCACTGTACAAAGTATCATTGTATACTAAAAGAACTCCTTCAGTTCTGGTTTTGTGCTCTTCTCTTCTTAACTGGTATGTAAGTGTATCAGCTGAGAGCGGAGGCAGGGTTCTCCTTCCTCAGCAATAGCCGTTTTCCCAAGTTTTGTTTAAGAAGGCTGTGTTTTCATGTAGTAGCCAATTGAATTAATTTTCATTCTAACAACCCCATTAGGAGGGCCGGTTTCATTGTTAAGGCATTACACTAAAGTGCAGAAGACTATGTTTTCTTACTACTCTGTCAAAAGCTTTCTGGATGACCCCAGCAAGTCATTTGGCCTCAGTGTTTCAGTTGTGTTTTTTTAAAATTATGGATGGTGGTACATCCTCATTCCTTTCACTAGCTTTGTATGTTAAAATTTATGTCCTTTAAGGTAAAAATGTACTACCAGCTCATCTGCCAATTACTCACAGCAAGGCAGCTTTAGTTGAGTGTCTGAACTGTAGGTAACTATAGGTTAAATGGTACAGGCTCTTATATGTTGGCATTCAAGACAAAGTATGGTCTATCCAGCTACCCGAAGGGCTTTGAAGACCCATATGGTCTTTGTGTTCCAGATCTATTTTGGATCGCTTTATTCTTTCACAGATATTTTGATCTGTTTGGAAACCACTGTAACTTATGACAACACTTGACTTTGAAAACATTTTATGCTAGAAATGAAATAGCTGCTTACCTGGAATCTAGGAATATTAATTTTAAGTCCAAACTTGCTCTGAACATAAACATGTTACTGTGAAGTTTGATCTCAGTGATTGCACTGGGAGGTAAAGATTGACCTACAGCCACCAGTCCAACGATTTGGTAACAGGAATCATACAAAGACATATCTAGCATATACTGCCGTATCTTCAAATAGCCACTGCAATGGATCACCTGGCATGAGAAGAAAACACACTCAATATCTGATGGCAATGGAAGAGGCTGCAAGTCAGCTGACCACCCGGTTTCAATGAGGTTATAAAGCAATACACACTTATAACACAAAATACTACATAGCCTGTTAAGGCTTCAGAAGTGTGGTTAATTTATAAACAGAGATTAAAACACAGTAAATGCAGTTGTTGTGTTTACTGCCAACATGATTAATTCAGTATTAAAGCACATACTCTTTGGGGACTGCTTTCTAGTTAATACTTTAAACTCTCTTTGATACAGATTTCTTGTAGGTACAATCAGAATTCCTGTCCATTAATCAAAAAAATCTGGAAGTTGCTTTTTTAAATTACTCTCTCTCTCTCACACTCATTATTCTGATGAAAAACAGACACTTTAAAAGTCCAGTGGAGATTAATGCATCACATTTATAAAGATTAACTGCTGTATATGTAAATGCACTAGAAATGAGTTTTAAGTTCTCCAGTCAAGTTCAGGTGATGTTCTTTTGACATGTGACCTAGCCCAGGGTCTTGAGACCAGATTCCTGAATCCCCATATACAATTCCTAATCACAGGAGTGCTAACTTCAGTGTTAGACTGTAAAAATTCACAATGTCGGCTAGAGTGGGGAAAACTGTAACCTGGGGATGACTCCAGAACATAAAATTTATTTAATGTAGTGCTGGTGTTTGGAAATCATTTGTGCTCCTGCCAATTTTCTAGTCCAAACAGCAGATATACTACACATCCTTCCACTTAATTTCTGTATTTTTTTGACTTTTAACTGTATCCAGTGGAAAGGAATTAATTTCCACTGCATTTAGTACTCCTGAACAACCTACTAAACAGTTACCTATAAACAAGCTCCTCCTGTAAACCTTCCTTCCTCCTCTCCAATCACCAAGTGATAGTACGTTTAGCAAAAGTAAAGTAGCAAGTAAAACTTATTTAAGATCTCTCAGCAGATCCTACTAATTCCCATACTATTTGATTAATGAGTTTTTCCTGCGCTTCAGCTAATCAGGTGATATTTTCAAAATTATTAAGTCCTGACTCTAAGTATAATCAAAGAGAAAAAATTTAGGCCATCATCTCTCTAGTTGAATACATCCTTAAATGTTTCACTGCGTAAACTTTCAATAGTGAGCAAAAGAAAGAAGGTGATCCCTCTGATTAGCAGTCATAAATGGGGAGGGAAAAAAATGTACAGAGATACCACCACTACAAGCTCTACTCTTTTACCTGATTTCAGATTCAGCTTTGGGACAGAATCATATTTGCTGGGAAGCAGCTGAGCAAACAGGGCTCCATGTAATTAAGAATTATCAGTCTAACCAGGTAGATAGCAGTGTAAATAGACAGATATATGCCTGGACCTTGAACACATTCCTTAAAAGAGCTCTGCTTCTCTTGCATCCTTTTCTTTTTATTTTTGCATGACTCAGACAAAATGAATCCTCACTAGACTGTATGTGAAGTACCCTTCTCTCCTGATGTTTAAGTGATAGAATTATACTGTGTAGCTCAAAGAGCAGCAAATGCACACTGCAGAGCTGAAAATAAGAACTACCTGAATGGCAGGTATTATTATAGAATCTCAGCATTTGCTGTGGCTTCTGATTTCATGTAATAAATAGAAAATTAATATAAATTATAAGATTCATAAACAGACTTGGTGGTTTAGTCATTACTTGATAGTAATGACTGTTTAGGATAACATTATGGTCTCATATGTTGAGACCTCATAATGTTGAGGTAATTCTGGTCAGGCCAATGAGGTGACTTGTGCAACTGGGTGGCCGCTCAGCCAGAGCACGGTAACACCAAGGCAGAGGGATGCTGGAAGTCTTCCAAGTTACTGTGTCTGGGTTCCTGCCTCACCTGCCTCCAGTTCCACAGGGGAATGAGACCTAGCTGTGTGCTCTCCTTGCACCTCCATGGCTGTGCTCCAGCCAATTCCCCAGTCTGGAAGATAAGGGATCAGGATGCAGGAATGTGCCACAAAGCAAACTCCAACTCACTGTGAGTCTAGACTTGCATTACTAAGGGAAACTGCAATCAGCAGTGGCATTTGTTGCATCTGTTTTGATTCTTTCCATCACAGACTTTGCTTTCAGCTACACATATGTAAAAAAACCCTAAATAAATAAACTTGTTGCTTGTTGAATACTTGGAGGCAGGGGTGGGGGGCACAGCACAAGCTTATATACATTACCTTGTAGCCACTGCATGTCAATCCTGCATTCCTCTTGGCTAGGACACACTTCATTCTCAGGAAAAATGATCTCTCAATTTCATATTCTGAAAGCATAAACCATATTGCTTATTTATTACTGAAGATTTCAAAACTGTCCATAACATTGCCTCTCATGATTTAACAGATGTGTTTATGTCTCAGCCTTAGGCAGCAATAGAAGTCAGCCATTCTAATTTCCCACACAATGTCTGCCCTCAGGATTTATTTCACCTTCATGTTAGGATTCCCTGTGAAATTTCCCTGACAAATCAGCATGAGTACGTCTCCAAATTTATGTTTTTACCACCCTTCACAAGGCAATCACCTTGTTTCTGAACAGCTAGCTACCCACCCATATTGGTAAAGGGAAGGAAACATGTCCTTTGGAGCATAGGTAAATGAAGGTACTCTCCAAAATAATAGCAGAATGGGAAACAAGAAAATTAATTGGTTTTGTAATAATTTGAGTATACACAGCTAGTCATGCCCAGACTGGTGAACTTCTGGCCTCCATATGCAATATTATTACCTGTTTTACTGACTTCCAAAACCATCTTGGTAGAGGGTTTTTAAACAAATGTCTTCATGGATAACCTCCAGAAATGTTTTAAAGTTAAATATTGCTCAGGTACACACATATTTTCTGCTAAGAATAAGTTACTATTATCTTTAACATTAATTACTCCTAATAACAGTTCAGACATCATTAATATTTCTGACTTTTTTTACTGAAAGCTGCAGTTTGGCAGAACACAACTATATTAGGAAAAGAAAACTCATTTGGTACATTTGTGAATAGGAAAATCAGGGAAGCAGAAGCGTTTTTTGATTTGTTGCAATGTATATTACCTCCTAACTCCCCATAGGGTTTGATCCAAAGTCCACTGTAATCATTTGGTGTCTTACTTTAATTTGATTTTTGTGCATCCACCACTCAATTAACACCTCTTAGCCACACACCTGCAGTGGTTGGAACCTCAGAACACTACCTGGAAACCAATAAACTCTCTATATAAAGTTCTGAGTTTAAAGGTCTGAAGATACAACCACAGAAAAAGGATTTAGCGAGGAGGGAAAAGAAATGCAATATGTAGTGCATCTCAACTAGTTCCTGAGTATTTGAATTTTCCATCTATCTTCCTAATGTAAATTAGATCCATATGGGGAAAAAGGCACTTAAATGAACTGGCACATCTACTATAGAGTTTTAAATACAAATGTATATGATTTGGTGGGAGAAGGCATACAGTACAGATTGCTATTGCTGAAGCATGACCTCATGAGTAAAGAATGGATCTGGGAGTTGGGAACATCAGTGCAAGTCATGGCTTCAATATAGATTTTCTGTGTGACCTAACACTAGTGCTTGCTCTCTTTCTGCTGCAGTCCCATGCACACAAAATGAAGGTAACTTTCTCCCTTCAAAAAGGCAAGGGAGAAAAATAATTAATGCACAGTAATGAGGGTACAAAGACCATCTTTGGACATGGAATGAGTTGCTAGCAATTTTAGTGACATATTCTTCTATAAAAAGAGATGATTAGTGGAATTGGAAGCAATGCCTTAAACTTCTCAAATGTCCTGCCACAAGACCTAAAGGAGTCTCTTTCAGTAACAAGCTCCTTCCAGGCACCTTATTTGTTAGCCCTCTATTTGCTGCTTCCTTCATTTTTAAATGTTACTGCAGACTAGTGCACTGCTACAGAAACACTCAGTCAGCTCTAACGTCACTCTTCCACCAGGACTAGGTTATGATGCACAGTGTGGTCTTTAGCTGTCTATAAAACTAGAGTAGAACCCAGACTGTATGATAACATTTTTTCTTTATTATTTAAAATTGGTAATTATTTCATTATTTATGAAGAGGTCTTGTCTCCCTGATTTCATGATGGTAGATTGTAAGCAAGAGGTCCCCCTGGAACACCGGTCCTTGTAACTAGCTACAGGCTCTCTAGGAAGGAGGGTGATTAAAACAATTCAAGGGCAAACATGCTGTGTAGTATAGGAGGACAGAGTAAAGAGGGATAGAATTGCACCTTAGTAATAAGTGGCATGGGGAGGGAAGGGTGATAGAATTGTAATTCAATAGTAGCTGCATGTGATTTGTGAGACTGAACAGTAATAATTGGTGGCTTTGTCATGTGTAATCAAGTGCAAAATTATAAGTGTAATTTAATAATGATGTGCTTATTAATTATTGATCATTGAATTATTAGGTTTTTAGTAGTGTGTTGCTGAAGCAAAAAACACTAGTCTCTTAAATCAGTTACATCTCATGCCTGCAATCTAGAGGGAAGAGTCACCCATGAGGAGCTCATCTGTGAGCTTCCATTCTTGAGGCTTGAGCTAGATGATATTAAGATGCCTTCAGTAAGCAAAAGGAGAGAGATGGTCCATGTGGCCAAACAGAATCTGGGCCCTGAGTGACATACTGCCTTTTTACCTGAAGAAGTCAAAGTAGTATATACAAGATGATACTCCTCCTGTGTGTATTAAGAATGAGTGTTTGTGTGTGTCTGTGTTTGTGTAGGAGCCCAGCATTGCTGTAAGAGTTGCCATTTTGGGGTGGAGGGAAAGCAGAATGAGTCTAAAGGAGAAAAAGAGAGCCTGACCATTCTTGGATGGTCTGGGGCTGTAACAACTGTTAATGCAGTTATTTACTAATGCAGCGTGTCCCATAGCACAGGTGGATGCAGAATACCACAGCATTTTTAACCAGCAAGCTGGGATTGTTACATGGCTGGTTAAGGCTAATGGTTGTGTCAAGGTGCCCAGTGAATAATGTGCAGGTGCTACATGGCATCTGGCATCTTTTTTGCAGGATTGGAGCTGGAGAACACAAAAGCTACCAGAGGGAGATCTTTGTGAGTGTGTGTGTGTGAGTATAAAATCTACTAGCAAGCTTTGAGACTGACTCGCTGGCAAGGAAAAGCAGGACCAGGCCATTCATATTGTTTATGCTTATGTGAGTGCTATTAGTGTGTATGTGGTGCCAGTAAAAGCACTGTTCTGCTGTTCGTGTTGATCTGTCATTGGTGGACTCTGTGCATGTATGTGTGTTTGTGCGTGCCTACTGGGAATAAAACCATCTCCAGACCTGATCAAGAGACTGCAAAACAGAAAGGAGCAGTAAGACCACAACCCTCACATAAAGAACCTAGATGTGCAAGACAGTGAACAGTGAGAATTAGTATTCATATTAACTGATACCTCTGCCAGTGTGACTCCCCAATACCCTTGAAAGTAGCAGAAGGGGATAGCAAAGCAAAAAAGACCTAAAGTATATTTGTAATTGTAAAGCTGACTGGGAAATAAAGAGGCCAGGTATCCTGCTGGATGCTAACACTCTCATCAATACAATGCAAAACTTAAAATGTCACATCCAGGCTGTACCTGATGCGGTTAAGATAGTCTCCTCTGATGAAGAAAATGTAGAAAGAAAACGAGACACTTAAAGGTTTAGCAAGCAAAGAGGGAGACACCGAATATTCAAATAGGAGAAATCAGATGAGCTGTGAGAAGAGTGATTACTAATGCATGTTGTCCTGCTGCAGAGGTTAGTCACAAAATTGTGGGGAGATAGTAGGCATGAAAGCTCAGTTATAAAGCAGGAAAAAAGCCTGTAGCATAAAGATCCAGCACCTGCTGTAAAAGCAGAATGACTGGAGATGTCCAGGGATGTAGCAAAAGTCTCAAATTAGGGAAGACAGAAAAACAGTAAATGTAAAATAAGCACTCCAGACTTGAGTAAGAGGTGAATGTAACCAATTGTTCTTAAGAGCCAAGTGATTTTATCAAACAGAATTGTTTTGAAAAACTGCAAAAATATAACAACATAAAGCATCTAGACCTAGTAATGTAAATATTGATATCACTAGTGTTCTTTCAAGCAAACTTGTAAGCACAGCACATATAAATAACAGAAAGAATCTTAGGCTATCAAGAAGGTAAAAGCAGTTTGAAACAGAGAAGAAATCAATCAAGTGCTACCAGTTCTTAAGTAGTTAAAAGTTGAGAGAACTGTGAGTTAAGCACATCTATATGAAACATAAGAGAGAGAATAATGAACAGTAAAATGTTATGACTGAACCAGAATATAAGCAACACTGACGGAAAATAGCCTTCTTAATTATAAGAGCATCTTCATACCATCTAACAACCGAAGCTTAACCACTGTATTCAATTATTCTGAAATGTTAACTATATACAGGCATCACTGTAAGTAATGTTAACACTCGCCCTTTAAGTGTTAAGAAAATGATAAAAATCTATGTATATACTATGTCTGTTTGTTATAGAGAAAAGATGAAACCAATAGGTTGCAGACATCAGCTAATGAAGGATGAGAAACGAAATGCTACTGAGTAGTCCAGGAAGTCTTATGGAGATGTTCCAGCTGAGTTAATACCAAAACCCAAACTATTAATAACAATCTTTGTTGTTTTTTGTCTTCCATATGTATCACAGAAGAAAAAGTAATCCATTCAAACTCCATGGATATTGATAACTACATCTTGCTCAGCTTTGCTTTTTTTTTTCTTTTATGAAAACAGAGAAAAAGAAATAAAACCAGATCCAATGTGAGGATATTTTCATCTCTAACAAAAGAAACCCCATTTCTCTGGATAAGGATGTACTTCATATTATTATCAGTAATAATGATTAAAAGAACACTATTATTGTAATCTCTGCATATGTATGTACTCTGTGTGTGTTTGTATGGACATAACTTGATGTATTTACAAAATAGCATTTTTAGAGCTGCAATAAACAAAGGATATTTCATTAAATATAGCAGTGGCTCCCATGGTGAACTGTACTTTCCAACTACGCCTTCACAACGCCTGGAACTGAGACAACTGTATCTTCACACAGTGTGGTATTGGGGATATTTTAGGTTGCAGTAAAACAATCTCATATGTAAATTCACATTTGTCACTGCAGAAGGTATTATATATTATACTGCCCCATTGACTACAGCTTCAGAAGCAAGCTGAAAAACTGGAAAACTGGCAACAAGCTGAGTAGAGTAGAGTAGAGTAGTTCAGTTGGAAGGGACGTACAACAACCATCTAGTCCAACTGCCTGACCAATTCAGGGTTGACCAAAGGTTAAAGCATGTTGTTATGGTCACTGTCCAAATGCCTCTTAAAAAGTGACAGGCTTGGGGCGTAGACCACCTCTCTAGGAAGCCTCTTCCAGTGTTTGACCACCCTCTTGGTAAAGAAATGCTTCCTAATGTCCAGTCTAGACCTCCCCTGGTGCAGCGTTGAACAATTCCCATGTGTCCTATCACTGGATACCAGGGAGAAGAGATCAGCACCTCCCTCCACTTCCCCTCCTCATGAAGCTGTAGAAAGCAATGGAGTCATCCCTCAAACTCCGTTTCTCCAAACTAGACAAACCCAGGTTCCTTAGCCACTCCTCACAGGACATGCCTTCCAGCCCTTTCACGAGCTTTGTTGCCCTCCTCTGAGTGCATTCAAGGACCTTCACATCCTTCTGAAACTGTGGGGCCCAGAACTGCACACAGTACTCAAGGTGAGACTTCATCAATGCTAAATGCAGTGGGATAAACACCTTTTTTGACCGGCTGGTTGGTTTGCCCTCTTGGCTGCCAGGGCCATATTCAGTTTAGTGTCAACCAGCACCCCCATACCCCTTTCTGCAGAGCTGGTCTCCAGCCACTCCTGTCCCAGCCACTTGAGGTTTCAGAAAAGTGAGCAGTCACCACATGGAGATGGCAAATTTTGCTGCAACTCATGCTAAATTTCACTGTTGTTGTATCTCTTACTTAGCACCATTTCCTTCAAATACCTACTATTCTAGCAAGTCCACCACATATGATGAAATTTGTTTAATTGCACCTTCTCTAGCATTTGCCATAGTCATCTGTAATTCTGACAAACAGCTGTGTATTGCTATGAAAGGTTTTAACAGTTTTCCTTTATGGGTGTAAGTATTGCAGCATGGGTTTGCTTTTCCATCTTTGCCTTTACTGTGTATGTCAGCATCTATTTTCCCTTTTTACCTGAATGTGACTTGCTTCCCTCTCCCAAACAATTTTAAAGTAATCAGGAAATTGATCTTTCTTTTCATATGTGAGTTAAATAATTTTCAAAGTTTGTACATTCTTCTGTTCAAGTTTTTTTCAGAAGATGAGTCCACAAAATGTCTCAATAACTGCTGTAGCTAAAAAGAAATCTCCGTCCCTACTCCTAAATTGCTAAGTACCTTGAAAGGCTCTGATGATAGCCTCCTGAACAGTAGACCAACCCTCTTAGTACAGCTTTTAACATTTCCCAGATCTTATTAACATTGTGTTTATCTTTTACAGGAATTAAAGATGAAAAGCAGAGCTTTAGGGTTCTTTCTAAATGTTTACCCTCCCATTTTTGGCATAGTGCTTTTTTTATCCAGTTACGTGGAGCATGATCAGAGGCACTATTTTTATGTTCCAGCCACTTCCCATATTCATTGTAACTTGGATTTACTTTTGATAGCAAATTTTTTATTTTGTTTGTCCTGTATCAATGTTTAACATTTGAAAGCAATTGTCCTCTCCCCACTGCTTCACAAACTTTTATTGAAATGTTTTTAAGGATGACCTGTGAGACTCTCAGTTTTTATCCTGGAATTCCAATTTTCCATTTTTCCCTAACTGGGTGATTGGTAATAGCTGAAAATGAAAACTGATGCAAGTAAAATATTGATTTTGATCAACATGATTATATACTTCAAGCAGATTTCTCTACCTTTCCTGCTTCTTTGGAAGGGTGTATCTGAGGTTACTGAGATCCTGACTTTTTCAATATGCCTGCTAGCAGATATTTTGATAAAATTGAGATATCATTTATAATAAGTTTTATAGGGGGAGGCACTGCAAGTCAGAGTCCATATCCACATCCAAAATGTCCATTTCAAATGCATCACTATTTATTTTTTAGCCAAACTCCAAGTTTCCCTGATCACATTCAGAAAAGTTTTTCTATTCTACTAATATATTACTATATTGCCTGGTCATCTTACAGAGGCTCCCTCCCTGAAGCACTGCTACAGTGTAGTTGAGTAGGTTCAGTAAAAGCTAGAAATGAGGCAGAGAGTAAATGGCTTCATTCAAATCCCAGCCCAAACTTATCCATATGTTAACATCCTCACAGAGCTGAAACACAGCAACCTGTGAATGAGAACATAGAAAAACATTGCTGTCCATGGACATACAGAAGATGCATTTCTTTCTCACAGCACTGAGTACCATTTCTACAAAGTATGCCTTCTCCGTTAATCTCTTCTCTTTTCGTAGCTTAGTATACCATGCAATACAGTTGACTGCAAGAACTAGCCAAGAATAAAATAGCCTGTTTATATTTTACAGATTTGTATTTTCTTACTCTCATAAACAGAATAAATGTCATGGTAAAGAACATGAGTCTTGCTATTTTGGATAAAGAATTTGTGCATTTGTTCACTTATATTGCACATGGCTGCCAAACAGGATTCTCCAAGCATTTCTGTGAAATTATGTTTAGCTTTATGGAAGCCAGAATTGTCCATCCCTGGGGGTGCAACTATGAAATCCATCTTTGCTTTCCACTCCATCTTTCATCTCCTTTGAAAGAAAACAGTCACAAAATTCTGTGGTTTGCATGCTGCTTGCACAGTGGACTGAGAAAAAAGATCATCATTTTTTTTTTCCACAGCTTCACCTCTCATACCTTTATTTTCTCTAAGGTAAAAGCTACTATTTTATATCTCTTTCCCAAAGCTCCCAAGTCTTGATATTAGCAAAATATGGCATTGTTTTGTTGTAGAACCACTTTGTAAATTAATATACATCAGCATGCAAACTGCACACTGCTGCACCATGCGCTGTTTTTAGAATGTATGTCTCATCTGTCACTACAAAAGATATGAAGCAGCATTAAAACTAGGAGCTCTTAACACAGCTAAAGATTCATGTTCCTTCTACATGGCAGCTTGGATGCAATGTAAAATTTCAGCTATAGTGTAGGAGATGAAAACTATTCTTAAAGGGCACATTTAGACCAAAGCATTGTGCAAGTGGTCACCTGCTTCTAACTTCCCTCCCATCCAACTTGTGCAGATATACACGCCTGCCTCAAGCTAGTGCATTCCTCTGGAGACAAGGCATGCATGTGTGATACGCTGCACTCCATGTCCCTGCTGGACTGTTTTACAGGGTGGAAACACAGATACCACAAGTTCATGTCTTGGATAACACTTTGCTGCCCATCTCCCAAGCACTCTGCATATTTTTGCCCTTTCAGTTGGTTATTTTCATCTTACGTCCTCTATACTATAAAGTTGCACATGTTCTACTCTTATTCTTGTGTAATCTGCAAAGCATCTGGGTCCCACACAGCACATTGCTGACTAAAAGAGCATGCAAGTATCTTGGCTAGTCTCTTGTTCACATAACAAGGCTATAGCTTTTGTAAGACACAGCAAAGAGAATGCCACAACTTCTATCCTTCAATTCTGAATGAAGGTGACACCAACTTCTAGAACAAAAAAGAGGTGAAAGCACTGTAGGGTGCATACAAAAGAGATGCTTGCATAATAGCACACAGAGTTTTAAGGTAGTCCTTGAAACTGGGAATCCAGGATTGACCAACGGGACCAGTGTAAGAAGGGGCTTGCAAATGCCTTTGGTGGACTTTCCTCATGACAAGTTCAGAAGTGGGCCTGGAGATGAGTTAGTGGAAAATGAGGAGTCAGACCTGCATGCCTGGTGCATACTGACCACCTTTATTATTGCTATGCCAGAAAGAACAGCACAAAAGTGAGGTTGTGACTAAAACTATTCTGCAAAATTAAATACTGCAAGCAAAGGGATTTATGAAAACAGCATTTCCCTGTCCTTCCCTGATACATGTGGCCAAAACTGATTCCAAGTAAGAGAGAAGAAAAAAAACAGTTAGACATACTTTCCCTTCTCCTTAACACTGCAGCCTCATATATACACATGCAGGTTACAGGCTTAAGTATTTGAGAATACTTATCTTTTTAGCAAATGAGTGGCACCCGTTGAATGATAAAATATAAATGCCTTACATGGCAAAATTGCAAATTATATGTATAGAGAGAGCAAGTTCCTATGCACATACTAAGTTGAAAACTGCAGTTTGTGGGCTGACTTGGTTTGCCCTGATAATGCTCTTGCTGTGGTAGAGAAGCAGTCAGTTCTGTTCTTAGCCTCTGTCATAGAGTTCCAAGCTTGCACAAGCTGCCCAAATTTCCTCCCCATTTGCACAGTTTGTTCTGTGTCCTGACTGTATTCAGAATCCTGTCAGTGCTGCAGAGGGTAAATTGTCTCCATTATCATTCCTGTCATCAAAACTCAGCTGTTTGCTAGGATTTGCCCAAATTCTCCTTTGCTCCTGTAAGTGATGCTTCCAAACTTTTCTTAGAGAAGAAACTCAACAGGGCACTAGGCAGAGAGGAGACAAATAGCTTTTGCAGTCTGAGACACTCTACTCTCTTTGGTATACTTTACTGTTAATTACCAATGAAGATTTTTTTAATGGGGTGACAGCAGTCTGCCCTGTTTTCCACTTTCGTACATCCAAAATAATAATATTTTCTAGGTTTCTCAAGTTTAAAATAACACTAACGAACAGTGGTAACAGGATCATCATGTTAAACCATTATCATTCAATAACAGTTCTCCTATAAAATATTTTTTAATTAATTAAAGCAAAAATTCCTATCAACATTTGTCTTTTGCATATGTACTACTAGCAAAATTTCTGTAAAACTTAGTGTAAAAAAGATCTTTCCAGATGTAAAATTCTCTATTTCCCTTCTTTTAATATCAAACAAAATGTATGTAGGGAAGGTGTTCTTCCTTGAGAGGAAAAGTATGCACTGGCATTTACTTCTTAGCTGACTGAAACGGTGCCCTCTAAAGCATCATCCAGAGTGGAGAAAGCCTGACACAGTGTATTTGACATTCCTTGTGTAACTTAAATTAGGCTTATAACTAATCATATAAGAATTATCCAGTTATTAGCAGACAACTGGAATGTCTACAATAACTACAGTATTCCTTTTTCTCTTTGTCTGCTCTGGGGAATGTTAATATACTGTTTTTTGTATACCATGCCTTGGTGTGCAAGTCAGCAAAAGTTGGGAAGCTATAGACATTTTAAAGGATTAAAATCTTAGAAAAAGCATATGAAACCAATAAAAGACACACAATGTCTGACTCCAAAAACACACATGGAAGAGCAGCACACAATGCTGAATACCTCTCAGCATTGCTTAATTGCTTGTCTCAGTTAACCTGCAGTGCAAATATCTCTTATTTTGCTTGCTTGCTTGCATATATTCAGCTGCAATGATGACAGATGGACTGACTAGTCATACCCAGCTTGCACCACCCTGATATTTCATGCAAAAATTTCCTTTTTTATTCTTATAGATATGGTTCAGGAGGTACAACATCTCCCCAAAAAACTCCAGATGGTTTAGTAAGTGTTACTATTGTGCTATAAGCCTACCCCTCTATGCTGCTAACTGTTAAAGAAAACTTTCTGCAAAAATGGTTGGTGCAAGCACACTTTTGACAGCAACATCATTTGAGGGCTTAAGGTCCCAACATTGTAGTATGTGCATCCCAGCTTGTGTCAGTATGTTGTTTCCTCTAAAGAGCATGCTAGAGGGGAGCGGGGTATAGTCAATAATCCTTGTGTAATCCTCGATATTCAGTCCCTGAAAGCCAGCCACTATTTCAGACACATTCAGAATGCTTATCACCTCTGGACAAGGAACTTTGTAACAGTCACTTCACAAACCTCTGTCAGCATTGTACCCCCCACCATGCTAGTACCAAGATGCTGTGCTGCTGAGCTGTAGCAGCTTAGACTTACCAGCCTGACAAACATTTAGTTTTATGCTATATGTAAGGTGAGGAAAGGGGCAAACTCCTCACATGGCTCCATGAAGTTCTGGAGCTATTGTTGGCTAGGCAGAACTTTGCATGGCACCACAACCTGCTAGGTCTCCTGCACTAAGCAAGGGAGATATGCAGCATGCACTGAGTCTTGACATAGTCATAAACATAACCTTCCAGTCTTCCAAGATACGGAAACAACTGTTACCTCATCGTCCCCACATTTTGGAGCCCAGCTGCCCTGCTGGATGTCTACCTTCTGCCCCAGCAGGAGAATCTCATCCACTGAACCCAGTTTGTTAGTTCCACAAGTTGAAGCAACAGAAAAGAAAAGCTTTCAGAGCTGTGAATGCTTAAGAAAAGACAGCATGTATCAAAACAACTTCTCTACATCCTAAGAAATCAGTTTCTCAGCCCTACACCATGAAACAATTCCCACTTCCCTGTTAGTGAAGTGTTCCATATCTTAGGATCGAGACCCAGGAATCTTGATATCAGTCTATGCAACAGATACAGGTGGTATAGGGAGTGCAAAACCGAGGTTTAAGGCTTCACAGGTACAAAACTAAGCCAGAACACACTAAAATGCTGCAGACCAGAAATACATTAAGCAATGTTTGAAAAGGCGTGAAGGGCCAGTGGAGTCATCTGAGATCTGAACACAGCCAGTACACGTCATTTGGAAAAGATATCAAATTATTCTCTTTTTTCTTTTTTTTTCTTTTTTTTTCTTTTTCTGCTAACCCATCCCAGTTGAATGTAATGGATTCATTTTGCTACAATTGGTGCAAAGTTGGCCTGAAGACTCATGTGAGGTGATTTGCTGAGGCATACCCTACCTTTAATGTGTATGTGAGAGAAATTACTCTTTTTCGCCACCCCAGCTACCATCAGAAAGAGAGTCCAGCTGTTGGCTTCTTTCATAGCAAGGGATCAGTACATATTGCTTTACATTTTCAATGCTGGTCATGCAAGTAAAAAGGCAGCTTAAAGACTTTGTAAGTTAAAGCTGAAATTCTCCAAAGCCTCCACAGATCATGGGGCTTATGGCTTTCATTGAGTCATAGTTTGAAGACTTTAAAGGCCAGAAAGGAGCATTAGATCATAGGTGTAACCTGTACATTGTAGTTCATTAAACTTCAGTCAGTTACTCCTGTGGTGAGCTCAGTAACTTCTGGCTGCCTAAAGCATATCTTCTATAAAGGCATACAGCCTTGATCTGAAGACATCAAAAGAGGAAGAAACCACTGCTTCCCTCAGTATTTTGTTCCTGTGGTTAATCAAACTCCTAGTTATAAATGTATGCATTATTCTAATTTGAGCTTTTGTGGTTTCAGTTCACAGACATTGGTCCTTGATATGTTTTTTCTTCTAAAACAGTCCTTTAGTTCCCAGTATTTTTCTCCCTTGAAAATATGCACACACAGTAATCAAGTCACCTCCCAATCTTCTTACTGATAAACAGATAGTGTTGTTTCATCTCTCATTGTAAGCCTTTCCAGTCCTTCGATCATTTTTGTGGCTCTTTTCTGTACTTTCTCCAATTTGACACTTTTTTTTAAAAGTGGACAACAGAATTATACAGAAAAATCCAATGTCCATTTCACTAGTATTGTATAAAGAACACAGTTATTCATCCCTGCTATTCCTATTCACTATTCCTGTACTTATATGCACAAGGATTTTCCATTACTCCTTTTTGCCACAGCTTCATCACAGGAGCTCACACTGAGCTGTTTGTCCTTTATGACTTTTTAATGCTTCTCAGAGCTCTGCCTTCCAGGTTCTTGCCCCAAAAGCTTTCCTTACCATAACTTACTGTAGCACCACGTTGGACTTATCTAAAGAGTAATAACACAACAGCTAGTTCACCAACATCCATTTTCTCAAATTTTATTACATTTAATATTGCTATGAAGTCCCAGCTTCTGGAAGCAAGTGATTATTCAAGAATTTTCACTGTCTTTTAAAAAACAAAGTATCTGCCCTCTATGTTTGAAGATGTGCCTTGTTGTACCTAAAATATTAGGAAGACCAGGGCAAATTTAAAAAAAAATTAAAAGTTATAATTTAAGAAGGCTTATGCCTTTAAAACTAGTATGTCATTTTTTGAGTATCAGGCTAAGTCATCTGAAGAAAAACAATGTGACAGTGAGCATGATATAAAGAAATCCACACTATATCTGATTTTATGCAGTGAGCAATAACTTGCATTTCCCTGGGAAATAAAACTCATGCAAATAAGATTTCTAGAGCTCAACAGCTGTAAGGCCTCTACATTTCTCATGTTGTTTGGTCTTTCAGAAAAGCTTTTATGGAATTGATGAAGCACTGGAAATACAAGAGAAGGTTTGAAGAGAATAATGAAGGACAATGAGGAAGATTAAAAGCAAATGAAGATATAAATAAAGGGACAGCAAAAAAATTTATGAAGACTGTAAAACTAGAAGTCAAAAATAATCTGTACTCTGGGTTATTCAATACCAGTAACAGAAACCACAAAGTATAGATATGTATGTTCACATTTGTGACTTTATTTCTATCATAACAGACCTTATCCAGCTACAACTGCTGAAATAGCAACTGAACTAAAAATGTATATGCATATCTGAGAATTAGCTGAAGAACACATCTTAAGCAAGTAAAGTTACATGAGCCAAGAGCTAACTTTGTGTTATAAACGTCTATGTCTGCAGTGCAATATTGATTTTACTCCTGAGTAATACCACAGATTGGAGAGACCTATAACGTAATAAAGTTATAAAAGAAAAGTTTTTATTTGACCCAGTGACCTGATGATTCAAACATGTTTTAAAAGATTAAAAGAGATAAAATCAAACCGAAATGACAAAAAAATGGTCTTTAAAAAGTCTATTTTCCTTTTTATTGGAAAATAAAGCCACTTTTACTCAACTTCCCTCAGTGCTAAGTTATTTGTAGAACTCCATGTTTTATTTAAATATTCAAAATACCTACTAAGATACAGATAGAAGTTGCTTCATTCTTGTCATTTATTAAATAGGTTTCAGAGCTTCACTGAAGGAAAACAGGAAACCTATTTTGATTTCTGTAGGCCAGGTGGTTTCAGGTTATACCTCAAGATATAAATGTATAAAATGTATACACTGCAGAAAAGGGAACTACTGGCACAAGGAAGACAAATATAAACAAATATTTGGTCACTCTGTTCATTTTAAAAAGATTTAGCTATGTATTCCTGATATTTTAATATACCCACTCCATGCATTTTATGGGGAAGAGACACACAGAAGTAAGATTTGCATAAAATAATCCCTATACAAACCATAACACAGCCTAACTCCTTTATTTATGTTCTCCAAGTCTAGGAATCCAAATAAGATGCTGTTGTTTTGAGGTTTTTATCAATTTTCTCTGCTACACAAAATTTTACACAAAATAAAACATATGTAAATGGCTCACATTTCAAAGTAAATTTTCCTTTACCTTTGCAGTACTGAGAAACCAGAGCTTGATGCTAATAACAAACACCATCTATGTAGAATGAAGTAAAGAAAGCTACAGAGAATAAGGCATATATCTGTGGCTAATTATACCATCAGCAGAATTTCAGACTGAAACAGTTGCAAGTAAACTGAAATCAACAGTTTCAATTGTGTGTAAAGTCTTTTCAAACACAACCAGAACAGAATTACACTTCGCAGTGATGAGAATTTGTTAAGGAAATAAAGAATTTGACCATAAGTAGCTAAAACGAAAGAGACCTGATTGTTTCAGAAAACAAATGCTAACAGGCAAGATAAGCATCCAGAGACATCTACATGTAAGCAAGAAACAGACAGTACCTAGTTCTGAACAAAAAAAACCCCCACCCTTCTGGAATTGCAGTAGTAGTGTGCTGTCTCACTGCTTTTAGTAAACCAGAGTCATGACACTAAACAAAGAATAGGAAAAGCTGGGGGCTTATTTGCATTTGACATAGAAATTAATACCAGTCAGTTATCCATGACTTTAAATTTGTAAAAAATCTTTGACTAACAAATATTGTAAAAAAAACAGGAGGCTATTGCCATTGGCCAGACAGTGGGTATAAAAATGTCTTACTACCAACTCGGATACCAGCAGAACTGCATGAAAAGTCATGCATTTATACCAGAGGTATCCCCTCTGCTTATCAGTAAGGTAGAAAAAAGAAAAAAAATGTGGGTTTTTTTTTTTAAAGTCAACATTAAAAAAAAAAAATCCATGGCAGAGGAATGAGCAAACTATGAAATTGTCAAGTAACAACTAGAATCAGAAGAGTCCAAGAAAAATAAGAGTTTGTTTTTCAAGACACCAAGGGATACTCAAGACAACCTGTTTAGGGAGGAAGAAGAGAGAAGGAGGCTAAGATAATTCTTCCATTTACACCACTCAGAGAAGCAGATATACTTCCAGGCACATTAAACTTCCTTGCATGCAGAGGGTACATGGTTCTGCGCTGATAGAATCACAGCAGTCAGAACTGTGGTGAGATCACCAAGTACAGAAAATGCACAGGCACCAGAACTGTGAAAAAAATGCCTGATCCTAAACAGAATTGTAGTGCAAACCCAAAGCTCCTCATGCTTTTAGGAGCTGTGCCTTAAGAAGGCCAGTAAAAACTAGCAGGATGTGAGCTCCAACTGATTAAGCAATTATGAAATATATGTGAAAGCACGCTGTACATGATGGAGCCAGATTACTTCTGATATTTTAAAGTTCAAAGAATTGCCCCTGAGGAAATGAGCTACTGAAGAAGATAGTGCAAAGGTGAGCATATCTTTGTTAGTTATATAGTAGTTACAACACTGAAGTAACAACTTAATACACAAAGGGTTATGTTAATATGTATGTGTGGTGGCTGAGCTCAGCCAGGGTGGACAGTCTGATCCAGGCGTTCACATAATCAATAAGAGTTCTGCTGTCTTCCCTGACACTCCATCCAGCTTAGCATCATGCTGTATGGGTACGCGTGGGTGAATCATCTGCAGCACCTGAACAGGATGTGTGGAGAGTCTTGGTGAATCGGTGATCCAGTATCAAGGCAAGAGGACATTATTTTCCTGGAGAGATCACTTTTTTTATGAGAGTTTCTAAATCTAGGTCATTTACAAAACCCATTCTTGCTCTTCCTACAGTGGAGGGTATAGGTCTGGCTTTTTGTCCAAGCTTCAAATTTAACAGTTGTTTTTAAAATATTAAAAGTGCCCTTCTATTTCCCAATTGCTTAATGTATTATTCTTTTTTTTTCCCTGCTAAGATCGCATAGTTGCAGCTGTGCACAGCTACACCATTGCAACATTCCTGCAACATCAGCAGTGATGACAAAATAAAAGAGATGAAATGGCCACTGGGCAAAATCTAAAAACCTGTTTAAAACTGCATGGACTCCATGGCATGAAAAGCATTATTTAATCTAGGGTACCTTACTCCCTTTACTACAACAAACCAAAATCATGGGTCACAGTTTCAAGTTCATGCTCCTCCTCCATTCACGTACATAGCTTCATATCAGTTAAATATGAATGTGTCACATTTGAGCCTAGGGTTGTTACTTTTTTAGTTTTTCAATGGTAGTTTGATCACAGATCACACAAGTACCTTGTAAGAGGTGAGGATGAAGAGGCTGGTGAGCAGTAAGAACAGCTGTCATCTCATCATGATCAGAAGGATGTATGTACTCATAAATGCTATTACCAGTAAGCTCCACCTGTGAAGAGACATGTAACACATGAAGGAGTGCAGCTGGCTATTTTTTTTCCTATCCCAAAAGTGCTCTGAAGTAACCTGCATACACTGCATCTGGGTAACTACACACCACTTTTAAAACATAAGTTGAATGTATCAAAACCATGTTCCAAATTATACCCATTAAATTGAATTAATTCCTTCTTCAGCGGTAACTAATATTATAGGGACTTTTGTGGGAATTTCTGGTGATGATGTGGGTACAGAAGAGCTGCTATTAGAGAGAGCTGGCAAATGAAGTGATAAACTAGAGCAGCTGTAGAAATGTTAGATTGCCACAAAATGGGATAAAATCTCTGCGAACTATATTAATGTCTCTCAAGAAGACAGATATCAAAAAAAATAATGTTTCTACAGGTTCCCAGAAACTATCACCTGCATTCAGCTGGCAGCTGAGCTTTCAGAGCCAAATCACTAGATTTACACAATTCCTTTGTGTCTTTTCAAAGAGAATCCACCACACTCAATCCACAGTAGTGCGAAGGGCTCAGAACAGTAGCCAGCAAATTCAAAATGCAGACTTCCATAGATTTTCATGGGCACTGGATTGAGCCTTCCCTGCTTTAAGTAAACATGCACAATAAAGACTAGATCTATCTTAAATATCTGTGTATTCCCTCTTCTCACTTGAACTTTGCTTGCAGAAGAATGTATTTCTGTCTTTCCCACTGTTGTACCCATAATAACTGTTGCACAAAAAAATGAATGGTGTGCACCGTATGTCCTTTTTGCTAACTCTATCTGCCACATATAAAACTCACCAACAAAAGTCTCCAGATAGATGCAGTAATTGATTTAAGGAGTGAACCAATACTTTGAGCCTGTGTTTTAAATTAGTGTCAGGCTGCCCAATTGTTCAGTGTGGCCTGATGTGCCTTGGGCCCCCAAGATCAGAGACAGCTGAGAAGTGAAGTAATTTAACCTATTATTCTGAGCCAATCCTACTGATTTGCTAAGATGTGTGAGTTGCCTTTTCTTTGGAATAAATGAAGTTGTCTACCCCACAAAGCAATCTTTTTCCGAAAATGTTTCTCATCGTTCCATTTTCTGCATTATTCATGGAATGTCTCTTCCCAAGACTATGCAAACTAACTTTTTTTCTAGCCATCTATTCCCCACTGCCTATTTCCAACAACCCCTCCCTGCAAAAACAAAACCACCAACACTGATCTGATATTCTAAACAGAATAAAATTTCACTGAATAAGGAAAACAAGAGTGAAAGAAAGAGAAAAAAAGGAAAGGAGAGATGGAAAGAGAGAAAAAGAGAGAAAGAAAAGCAGAGAAAGAGGTGGGGAGAGAGAGAAAGAGGAAGAAAAGAAAGAAAGAGAGAGAGGACAAGGGGGAGAGGGAGAGAAGGGGAAAGGAAAGGGAAGGAAAGGGAAGGAAAGGAAAGGAAAGGAAAGGAAAGGAAAGGAAAGGAAAGGAAAGGAAAGGAAAGGAAAGGAAAGGAAAGGAAAGGAAAGGAGATTATTTACACTGCTTCATTTATATAATTTTGTCTAAAAGTTCTCCTTAAAAAGCACTGGCTGTTCCTTTTTAGGATTGTAACAGGTGGGGGACCTGTTATAGTAACACCGCATATTCAAGCTTTAGTGGTGGGGGAGGAAGGAGAATATACAATCTCACTGTGAGTCATGCTTCTCAATGCTTCTGTTTGGTTTTAATTACATGGGGGAAAATGTATCGTGAATGTCCATAGCTATCTCTGTAAATACCATAATCACCTACAGACATGTAAAACCAATTTTTAAAAAATTCTAATAATTCTTATGCTGATGAGCATTTCATTGGCCTATATGCTTAGTAAACCAGAACATGAAAAAAATTATCATTGCAAAAATGCACAGCTGTGGTCAGTGTTCAAACCAAACCGAGTATCACTTATGACCCTGTTCTTACTATTTTATCTTTGGCTAATAGTGATTTTGCTGAAGAGTATGTTTTGCCTTCGAAATTAAAACAATTGTATCAGAGAAAACAGCTTCCAAAAAAGAATCATTCATGGGTGGCTATGTGCAAATAATCTCTCCCTTCAATATAAAGACTTTCTTACAAAAGCACCACCAACCAACCTGACTATCAACATCTACTGTAGTAATCCAAAAGATCTTGTTGCATGTCTGCTATTACCAAGTATAATCATAAACACATCAACATGCATCTACTCTCTTACAAAATATAACTCACGGGTATCTCTTGCTTTTCCAAAAGTCACTACCTATTTCAAAAAGACTACTCACAGAAATACACATTCGTTCACAGGATTCACAGGACTGGACCCAAGGTCACAGTTTTATCCAAACCGTAATTCGTACCCAGGGGCTTATATCTAAAATTCAAAACTAAAGTGCTTTGTCAAACTAATGACTAGTTTTTCTCATTATACACATAGGAATATTTTCTACTCTGATGTATGCATTTGCAATCCCAGCAAAATCAGCGGGAGGTGAACATACAACACTGAAACCAAAATTGACTGTAAAAATGCAAGTGGAAACATAAAGCCGTCAGCAAAGAGATGGGGACTATGTAAGAGTCAAATAACCAAAATATGTATACATAATTTTGAAACTGACCACAGTCTCCTGCTACGCATAGTCCATGCATGCTATTTTAAAGCCTACAATGAAACACTGAAAACCTAAAAAAATAAATTTTATGGTTCAATTCATAAACCTTCTAAAATCCCATGCCTCAGGATTATTAAACCAGCTTCCTTGATGCAGCTTTTTAATATCTGTAAATACCTGCTTACTACCAAATATCGCTGTTTCCTGCTAAGAGGGTTTTTTTGTGTAACTCAGCTGCACTTTTTTTTTTTCCTGCCAAGAAACGATTCATAATAAACAGAGGACTAAGTAGATGGATTCTAGAGCAAATAATTACATATTTTGCCTTTCATATACTTATTTGATGAAAGTAAAATAAACTCTTAGAAAAGTTCAGATGTTTGTGGTTAAATATTTCAAGACTTATCAAAAGTCAAAGATAAGCTTGGCTCCCTCATGGATGCAGAAAATAGCTGGAGTAAGCTCCAGACTTTCAAAATTTCAAAAAAATATATCTTTCACCATCATTTCCTAAGAGGATTTTCCTACCCATTCTGTGTCTTTAGACTCTAAGGGGAAAAAACATTTGGGGAATATGAACCTATTTGTTACCCATGGAAAAAAAGACGCAAGGAATTGTCTCTCTCAGCTAGCAGAAGTCAGTTCAACACTGATCTGAGGCCAATTGAAATTATATGGAGAAGGGGGTCCTAACCATCAGTATTTACAATATTTAGTGTTACAGTTAAGAGCAAAGGCAGATCAAAATCCAAAGCCACAAATTAAGTGATAGGTCCACAAATGAAGATACAGCCTTTTCAGAAACACTGTTTCTGATTCTCTGATGCTGCAGACAGAAGTGAGTGAAGTAGTGCTGAAAAACAATCCTTAATGTTATTTTTAAATTTTAAAAAAGCTTAACTACACCAGCCAGCGAAGGGTTATTCAGAAGCTCTAATTTCTTTCTGCCAAAGTTGAATTCAAGATCAGCTAGAAGATAAAGGCTACTGTAGTAGGTCTCCAGGAATATCCTGCAAAATATTTTTAAATGGACTTTTTATTTAGTTTAAATATATATTTTTAAACAAATTGCACTTTAACTGGAAATTGATGTGTGGACTAGTTAATTGTCAAATTATTTAATAAAAAGACCTTTCTATGCACACTCTAAAAGATTTTCTACAATCATCATCACTCTGGTCTCAGCTTGTATTGGCTGGAGCTCTATGAGAGCACTTGTTGAAAATATAGTGTGGGATTATGACTTGGTGAGGGAGACTTGCACAATTTGCTTCTACAGACCAATCTCATTCTTGTTCATGTCAGTGGCAAAACTCCCAGTGATTTCCAGAGAAGCAGGAACAAGAACTCATTTAGAGCCCTGGGAAGCTTACAGGAATATCCTAGTGTTAATGTATTAATATCCTAGTATGTAGGAGTAGCCTAGTAGTAACGCTAGTACTACTTAAAGCAAAATTGTCCTGTCAAAAACAGAACATTGAGAAAAAGCAAGAACAGACTAGATGATAAAACCAAATGAGGAAGGAGGGGAAAAAATCACTGCCTTGTTTAGCTGGGGTTTTGGATTTGTAAATCAAAAACTGTGCGCTGTGAAACTGCTGGAGCACTTCATGTTTTGAGAGTCTAAAACATGCCCTTAAATTTCACATCCCTCTGTCCTCTCTGACCTGTAGCTTTCTGGGGAGTTCAAGGATACAGCCCATTCATTTACAAATCTCTGCTAAACTAAGATATTTGTGATTTTGCTTATTAAACAGACTTCAATAAGCAATATGACCAAATCCTCTAGTTTTCCTCAGTACCTCTTGCACTAAGGGTTTATAGATATTTACATGTGCAATGCACATGGAATTCAGTCTGTGCCGATGGCTGTAAGGGCATGAGGGCTAAATATGACTAAAGCTTGTATGACACTTTCAGTCCCCTCTCCTTGAATGTGGTAAAGTCTATTTAGTGCCCTACTGATCCCGCAGTTCTTTAATTTCACCAGATGACTGGATAATACTGAGACCTATGAGATCTGATGACTTGATATTGCTCAAAAAGAAAGAAAAGAAAGAAACAATTTCTGGACAAAACCTGGAAGATCGGTTAGCACTTATTAAACAGCAAGCAGCACAGGACAATGAGACTTTACTTCAGCAAGGACAGATGGGAACACTCAGTGCTTTGGAATAATTGTACTGACTAAATGAATCTATTTAAGCAGTCAGCAATGTGGTGGATCTTTTCAAAAAGTTAAGGCAAGAAAAACTTTTAATAAGGCTGTTGATTCAGAGTAGAAAATATGGCCATTCTGTAGGAAAGTTTATTCTAAAACAAAGCAATTTTAAAGTAATTTGAACATGCATTAAATGTTATGAAACAACTAATACTATACTGTAACAGACTCAATTGAACAAACGGCTTGAACCAAGAATGTTCCCTGGACACATTTTTAAAAGTTGGCAGAAAAAAAGTATCCACACAGAATATTGATTCTCAAAACTATTTTTTCTAAAAGAGATTACAAAAACAGGGATTGTAGTTGCCTCTGGATTTCAAAGTGGTGTTTATTAGATTATATACTTGCTTTTTCTAGCTATTTAGAATTCTTTTTTTTTTCACAGCTACTAATTCTAATATCACTATTATCAACACACTTCCAAAGAACTTCACAGTTTTTCAGTCAAAGTTATTAGTTACTACCAAAGTTGAAGTACACATATAATCTCCACAACTCAGCCCTTCCTCTGTTTATTGGCTATTGGAATAGCCACAAGGCATATTCCCCAGACATTTTCAGAACATCCTGCTCTCTCTCACCTTCATCTCCTCCTTCTTCTTCCCTCTACTATTAAGTCTTTTTTTTTTTTTTTCACTTTATTTAACTCTGAGAAGTGTTTGAGCTGCAAATGGTTCTGAAGAAACACTTCTGTTTCTTGCAAGTCTCATTCAGGGCCCAGTGAAATTAATTAGGAGTTTTTCTATTGGACTTCAGCAAGCTTCAGGTCAGGTGCTACCAATGAGTTTGTGTAATACATTTACACACAAAGATATGGAAACTTGCACTCTGCAATAAATTCAGGCTATTTGCCCTTGTGCCTATCCCAAGAAGGCAAAAAATTAGAAATGTCCTTCTAAGAAAAAAAAACAATAAAAACCCCTTATACTTCTTGTGCAGAACAGTAGTAAACTGAGTTTTATGAGTTCTATCACAACCATATAAAACGCTTTACTGAAAAGACCACTGAGCTGGAAAAACTCAGGAAAAACTACCCTGAATTCCATGTGAACACTCATAAATCTGCCCCCCTTTTCTTTTTTTCCTAAAGCACATTTGCCATAAAACTCATGTTCCACATCAGATTTCCTCTCTATTTCATAGCAAGTCTCAATATCTTACACAATCTAAAACATATAGACTTGAATTCTAAACTTTATTTCAGACATATAGCATTACCACACAGGCAATAGGTTTGGGTTTCAAGCTCTGTATATATCTGCAATTTGCAATATCATATTATTTATTACCCTTCTTAAAGGTAATGAGGAGTAAAATACAATGAACAAGAAAAGATATAAAGACAGTCACGATGTGGTTGTAAGTAAAGGGAACTTGAATATTTAAGTAAGGTAATTTATCAAAGAACAAAGTTGAAGCTTCAAATACTCCTAAAAAACACTGGCATTATATCCATGGCAAGATACCAGTATTAGGTTCCAAATCTAGTATCTGTATTTAACAGATGGACAGAATAAATCACTCATACCTGAGATAAACCAAGATGTACAGATGCTGTTTCTGAGATGTACATTATTTTGCCATCTGATGCTACCACGAAAACAAAGCCATCCAAAGTCTGAAAAAGAGAAATACGTAAGGTAAAAAGCAAGCACTCTGTTTAAACCATTTACAGTGAAAAATTTCTGAAGTCTTCTGGAGGAAGATTGCTATCCAACTTCAACAGCAGCAAATAGCAGCAAAATTTAAGGAACGGAAACCTTCATCCGATGCTGTTCTTACAAACTCAATGACACACACACACATTGTGAAATCCAATTCATTCCCTCTACAGATGCTAGCTTTACTGCTTCACTTTAAGTTAACATTCTCCTGTTGATTCTGGTTATTTTAGTACTTAGTACAAATCCTGAGCTATGTGGTACTTAGGGGAAAGTCTAGCACTACGCAAGCCATTTTTTATGGTATAATTGGCAGACACAGCTTACCACTATTTGCAATATATTTAATGAAACTGTAAGCAATGCTTTAAATTTTTTTGACTATATTTTTAATAATGTCTTTCTGAACAGAGGGCTGTCTGCTATGTAGCTATGTGAACTTAGCAAAAGAAAGAAAAATAAATCACCATTCAAAACTTTATCACACTTGAAGAGAGATATTTATGCTCATTAAGCTATACCTCTACAGTCTGTGAATCTCAATAATGGTAATATGCAATACAAACTTGAGATCCAATCCTACAAATTCTTATTGACAGGATGTTGACTGCAAGGTAAATATTACTTGTGTGAGTAAAAAATGAAGTTTAATTTAGCCATGTGTCATTCATACGAGAAAAAGAAATACGATGCAAATGGTACAGGTTAGCCAAAACTGCCCATGATTTGGACATACAAACTATAAGTATGTGGGTGCCTTGATTCTTCAGTGCCCAATTTGAGGCATTTTTTCAAAAGTATCTGATATCCTCAGTCAAAAAGTATCCATTTTCTCTAAGCAGTTTAGGACGCTCTGATCAACACATACATACTAACATCATTGGAAAATATATTTGGAAGAGAAAAATAATTTTTACAGTATACAGATAAAACAAATGCTTATTTTATTTCATCTTTTAAGTTACTGAACCAGGAGAGGAGCAATAAAATCCTGTATGCTTCATGGTCTTACAGTGCTGCCCCAATAAGAAAATATTCCAAATTATTCTCTGGCCTACTAACGATTCTAGAGCATGTAATTGAAACCAGATTACTCTTTGCCTTTACTTTTTTTTCTTTTTTGGAACATAAATTAAATTTTGTAGAAGTATTATAATGGGAAATAAAATGTTGTGCCCTTAGCCATAACTTTGCTTTTAAACACTGTCATCTTGCAATTGCTTTACCTTGTATCATAACTAAAGCCGTGTCAATACTTCCATTACTGCATTATATGGTGCAGTAGGTCTCTAACTTTCATGTACAGAAAAGCATACTGAAGCTGAAGCTTCACATGTAAGGTTTCAGTCTAAGAACCCTTAAAAAAAGTTTACAGTAAATGTGGGTTTATTAAAATGTTAAGCATTCATCATTCAGAAACAACTGAACTGTAAAATGAGTATTACAGGTGATTAGCATATAATGTTACTTAAGTTCATTTAATGCCAGACAAAATGTGAAGTGGCTAACAGGGAGGAGGAGCAAGAGTAACAACAATGATGTTTATGATATAACTAGACATGCACTTTCTAGGTAGACTAGAGATTCTGAAACAGCTGGCAGGGTATCAGCTACTTGGAACAAATTTTTCAGGGCTAGAAATAGCTCCACGTGAGGTAATTTTGAAATTTGTTAGTTTCCATTGACTGCACGCGGTCGGTAACGCACGCTTCGAATGACCCTACCGAAAGCCTGCTCTCTCTTTACCTCAGGAGAACGGGTGACATTTTGCAGGGCTGCGGGAGCAAATAAAGAACCGCGCGCGTCATTCCCAACGCCGGACAGCTTTCCCAGCTAGCCCACCCTGCCGCCTCCTCACCTCCCCCGGCGCAGGCGGCTTGCTTCAGCCTGGGGAGAACGGCAAATACTTGAGGCGGGGGGGTGGGGGGGTGGCTACACAGGGCCC
>NW_010973138.1:4482054-4491856 GCF_000737465.1 Haliaeetus leucocephalus
GCCGGGGCGCGAGGCGGGCGCGGGGCCCAGCAACGGCCGGGGCTGGTCCCCCCAACGCCACCGGCTGGCGGGGAGGGCGGTGGGCGAGCGAGCCCTCCCGGCGGCTCGGCGGGGGGAAGCGGCCACCGACCCCGAACAGTTTCTGCTGAGGTTTTTATCCCCAGCCGAGCGAACAGTTAAAACAGCTCCAGCGCTGTGACCAGGAATTAACCTCCCACAGTAAAAACGGCCGTTAAATGATTACGGTTTACTAGGTCTTTAAATTCGGGGGAGAAAAAACCTTGCTGTATTAAGTTCACGTATAAAAAAAATGGAGCTAAACGTAATTATTTTTTTTTCCCCCTCCGGCTGGCACACACGCTCCGGCTACGACTTCCTAAACTCTCCTACGCGAGGGGAATTCAGAGGAATTCCAGAGCAGAATCAACGGGATTGTGAACAACGGTATTTTCAGGTGCTAACGTCCACGGGAGATCTACTCCAGATGTTCACCCCCCCGCCTCGGGAGCCCTGCGCTCCCTTACAGGTTTCCTCTCCAGAGTCACCGGCGGAGAACGACGCTCCCCGCTGTCCGGCACCCCTCCAGCCTAAACGCGCTCCCCGTTGCCGCTCGCCGGGGGGCTACCTGCGGGACAGCCCCAGCAGCTCTGGGGCGTCCGATTATCGCTTTTACGGCTGGGAGACACTTGGCGTGCAGAGAGAGCCGATTAGCGCCATGGTAAGCTGTTACTTCTACTAGTATAAAAGGCGAAAAGAAAAGAAAAAATAATTGAAGTGGTTGATGTCTCGGGTTTTCTCCCCTCCCAGCCCGTGTGAGGGTCGGGAGTAAGAGGAAGGCTTCACCCAGGCTCCTCTCGCGGTGCGGGGGAGATGAGGAAGAGGAGGCGGAGGAGGAGAGGCGGGAGGTTGATCACAGCGCAACACCGCACTTGGGATGCGCAGTGTGTACGAGAGGAGGAAGGCGTCCGCTACCTGAAGCAAATGGGATCCGAGCTCCTTGGCCACGTTATCCAAGGGCCCTATCCTGCTCGGCTGTCCCCAGGCGTCGCCCAGACCTGCAAGGGAACCAAGGAGCTGGTTAGAGCGGGAAGCGGAGCCCGGCCCGCCCTGCCTCCCCGGCGGGACACGGGCTGCCCGCAACCCGCCCGCTCTCCCCCCCTTCTCCCGCGGGGAGCGGGCCGGGCCCCGACGTGGGGGGTCGGGAGGTGGGAAAGGCCGAGTCCCTTCCACACACACGCCTGGGAAGGGAATAGCTCTTTTTCTGGGGGTCCCGGCCAGCGCACTGCCGCGGACCCGCTTTCTCCCTCCCCGGAGAGCCGCCCGCCCTCCAGCGCGCCCCCAGGGAGCCGCCTGCCCCAACCGCTTCCCCTCGCCCGCCATGCCGCCACCGTCCTGCCAGCGGCATCGTGCCCGTCCTCCCCCTTCCCCCGCGGCCGGGGTGAGGGAAGACCGGCCACACACTGAGGACCCGAGGGACGAGCCCGCCGTGGAGGCAGGAGCGGAGCACCCGGCCTGCCCGCAGCCTCGCCAGGCACAGCCCAGGGCACTTGGCGCCCAGTGGGGCGTTCCCACACGGAAGGCACAAGGAGCGGCGAGACACTCGCCTGTCTTCAATTACCGCCCCGGCCACGCGTGCTTCCCCGCGGGAGGTGCGGCAGGACGGCCCCCGACACCCGGCCGCGGGCCTGCCCGGCGCGGTCCCCCCGCCCCGCTCCCCTCTACCCCTGCCGCCGGCCGGAGGGCTGGGCCGGTGGGTGGCTTGCGCGGGGGTGCCGGTGCCGACGACCCCCACGCCGGCCAAGGCGGGTCCCGGCTGGGGAGGGGGCTGAGGAGGTTAAAGAGGGCCGGAGCTCAGTCGGGGAGAAGCTGCCCCGACGGCCTCTTCACCTGCGCACGGACGGGACCGAGAAATTTGCCGGCGCGACGGCACAGCTTCGCATCCCCCCCCCCCTTCCCCGCCCCTTCCCCCGGCCAACCCGGCCCCGGCCGAGCAGCGGCCCCCCTGACCCGACAGGCCCGACCCGGTCCCGCCGCTCCGCCACATAGCGCTGCCCGGCGGACTGGGGGCAGCCCGTGCGCCCGGCATTGCTTTGGTGACAGCGAAAGGTTATTGATGGAGCTGTGTTGGGGGGGGAGCTGGTCTGGGGTTTGTTGGTTTGTTTGGTGTTCATTTCCTCCATGCAAAGAAGGCTTGCACCAGCTCCGCGGTGGAGCTGAGACCACTACCCGTGCCAGCTGAAGAACTGAAGACTCATGTCGGCACCTGACGGCAGGCTCTGCAGCGTGCCATTGCCCGCAAGAGCGCACAGATGGGGAGATGGGGGGGAAGGGAGGGACGGGACCGCGTCCGTTCAATGCCTCCTTTTTGGAGGGAAAGGACAGCCCTCGGGGCTACAGCACCGCTTCAGAGAGGCCACGGAGCCCTAAGGGCGTTCCTGCCCGTGCTGCCCTGCAGCCGAGAGGCGCCGCGGAAGGCCCTTCCCGGTGCCGGGTGAAAGGCGGCGATGCTCGGTGCTGCCAGGCCGGCGGTGCTGGCGGCCGGGGCGCGGCGCCGCGGGCTCCACAAGGGCCCTGGCTCACTGCGGCCGGGGGCCCCTTGGGTCCCGTCTGAAGCATGGGCGCACAAGCCTGTGATGGATGCACAGCCCGGGCATCCTTCAGTGTCGCTGCGAACTGGTGCGCAGCCATGAAACCGAGTGCCGCGTTTTCCACCGGTGCCCTCTCACCGACCAGGTGCTCTCAAAGAAACCTCCCACCGCAAGCTTGCAGGGGCAAAGGCCACTGCAGCGGGAGCCCCGCTCGGCTCCGTGACGGGAGGAAGAAGAAGCTGGCACCCAGGCGGAAAGCCCTGCCCTAAGCTCCAGCTCTGGAGCGTATTTCTAAACGTCCTGCCTGAAGCCCTCCCGGATCCGCGTATCTTTCGGCCGGGTGTCCGCAGGTAGCCCTGGTCTAGAAACGATGGAAGCCTTTCTCCCCGCTCTTGGGGCGTCCCTTGAGGTGGACAGGATCTCCCACTGGAGCAAGGCGGGCCGGCGGAGAGGACGCGTGGCGAAGCGCGGCTGCCCGCCCTGCCGGCCCCCGAGTTTCACCTCCTCCCGGTGTCCCGGTGTCGGCGGAGCCTGGCCCCACGCCCCGCTCCAGCCGGGCAAGCACAAAGGAACCTCGGGCTCCCAGCGCCAGGCAGGGTAGCCCGGGGACCTTGGCCGGCCCTGACGCCTCCTTTCCGCCGTGGCAAGGCAGTAGCAGCACCCGAGGCCAGTCCCAAGAAGAGGCGTCTGTCTCCCCACCCCGTGTCCGTCGCTCCGGCTGCCCCAGCGGGTGTCTCCAAACGGCGCCGCAGAAGGGCACGGCATGCGGCTGCGCTTTCTTGGGGGTAGGGGAAGGACACGTTCTCTTCGCCGAGAGAGAAGTGTTTGGCCACGCATCGGGAAATTTGCTTTGAAGAGCCAAACGAAAAGTCGCACTTTTCTACGCCGTTTCCCGGTTCGCAGTTTGGAGAAGACTCCTAAACTTCCAGGGACCCGTCAAAACGTTCTTTCTGCTGAAACGCTGCTTACTCTGGGGCGGAAGGTTTGAGGATCGCAGAGACATCCTGCAGTCTCTTTCCCCAGACGGTAACAAATGCAAGCGACAGTCAGTCCTGGTGCTGCGCGGCTTGCCCTTTTTTTTCGATTTACTAATTGCAAATCTCGAAACTCCGCAAAGGGGGTTACACATAGCGGTGTAAAAACTGTCCTGAAACGAGCCCTGACTTCCCGAAGGACGAAGCAGATTTACTCTTTGAGCCACTCACGAAGAAGCTCTTCAAGAACGAACCGTGTCTCTGCCGCACCCGTGCGTGGCAATCTGCTCCGTCCTGTCCGTTACGGTTGGCCAGGTACGGTTTCACAGCATCCCTAACATCTCCACTATTTTTGAGGTTCTTTCCTAACCCGGACTAAAAAAGTCACTCCCGCAGATTTGTTCCCTTTGAAATTTTAAATTGGAGTTGCAATTGCGAACTCTCATCAAACGTAAACGCATTTGGTGGATCAGCGTGGCATTCGTCTAAGCTCGTTTTAAAGCCGATGATTTTATCATTTAATCCACCACCAGATCGCTTTAAAGATGGAAACGAAACGAATAAAACCTTACGTTCAGATAAAGGACTAACGCCTATTAACTTGTCTTCCGAGAGATTTGCAAACGCGCAGCGTACGTCCTGTAAACATATGGATGCAATAGACTCAGCCGAGCTGCTCCTGCCCAGCCAGTAAATAACGCACATTTTCACTCACTGGACTGGAGCGAGGCCAAAAGAGCTGCCGATACAAAGCGAGCGTTTCCTACACCTCCTGAACGCGGTGGGAGTTTGCCGGGGTGGCCCCGGCCGGGGATGGGTCTCCGGCGGGGGAGGCTGCCGGGTCTCCGACACGGGCGTACAGCCGGTGCCGTGCCGGACGGGTAATTTTGAAGGAAACGATTAAAAATGCCCCATTGCAGCGCGAATCACCTGCGACGCTGGCCCAGAGAGCCGTTTCCCTGCGAGCGGGCGAACAGCTGGCGCATCATCCTTCCTGCAAATGCTGGGGACACCCGTGGGGGTGGCCTGTCCCCCGAGCGCAGCCCCTTTGCCGTGCTAGAGGGCAGGGGATGGTCTACAGCACCGGCCTGGGGCGACTCCGGGAGCTGCCGGTAACGTAAAGCCCGGAGAGCCGGGCTCAGCGGCAGAGCCCGTCGCGGCGGGCAGGAGCTGGCACGGCGAAGTGCTGCCTGCGGGGGGGGTGACCCGCCGGTCCCAGGCGCAGCCTCCTCTCTCCTGTCATCCCGCCGTCGGCAAACATGGATGAGTTGAGCCCCTTTCCTTGTTTGCCCTCCACTTACTAGTGTCTGTAACGACCGCCGGTCCCGTCCCCATCGGGACCGGGACAGGGACCGGGACCGTGCGGCGGGGAGGGGCGGGGGACGGGGGGCAGGACGGGCACAGCGGGATGCTTGGCAAGAAACGCTAAGGGGGAAATAACCGGCCCGAACCACAGTGGTGCCCGCCAGCCCCCCCCCTCCCGCCGGGCACCGGCGGCAGGTTCGGCTCCCAAAACGGCGTTCCAGGGACAGACTGGGGGGGTTGCACAGGCAGTACGTGCTACTTTTGCCCTTGAAATGCGCGGGGGTTCTCATATGAACGCGTCCCGCTCCCTTCGGCAGACCCGGGCACGATTTCCCCCCTGCCGTCTTTTGACATCTCTGGCTGTTTTTCAAAGTACCTCAACATCCACTTTGTACCATTTCCCAGTTTCCAGGGAGGGGGGTGAGTTAAACTGTAATAAGATCTAGAAATATTTGGGAACAACTCCCACCTTTGCTCTCCAAATATATAAATTCGTACACACACACCTTTGAAAGCCCGGTAGCTTTTCTGCTTGGGATTCTGCTAAAAGAATTACTTCGCGATGTATTATGTTAAGTATCGGATTGCCCTGTAACTTGGAGTATTTCCTTTGTGTCTACTGTATTGTTCCCCGGCTCCCCCGGAGCGCATGGTCCCCCCGCGTTATTCAATCGCCATCCTTCACAAGGAACCTGGGTCAACTACAAGCGCCGGGATTTTCAGCGCCGCCTCTCCTGGGGGATTTTTCCCCAGCGCGGTTGTGCCTCCCTCGGCCGGGAAAGCAACGGAGAAATTACCGGGGGGGGCGGGGGGGGCCAGCTGCCGGCTCCTGCCTTCCGTCTAGCTGTGTCTCCCTCGTTTAGGGGAGGCCCAGGGCTGGATAGGGAGGGGGTGACCTGTCAGCCCGTGAGGTGGGGGAGACAGCGGGGCTCTGGGCGAGGGGCAGAGATGACACCTTGCCCCAAGCCCCGTCTGCAGCGAGGGGTATCTCAGCCCCGACGGCAGCGAGGATCGCACCGCTTGACAGGCGGGTCCGAGGGGCCGGGCCGGGTCTGGAGCCGACGGGGACCCCCCGCCCCGGCGGCGATAACCTCCGCTCGGCTGGGGGAGGCTCCCACGCCGGGGTCGCTTTGAGAAGGAGCAGGGCTGCGTTAGCTTAACTTTGGCAGGGATGTGCCGGGCCGCCTGCCTGCTCTCTGCGGGCTCCAGCGTCACCAGCTGGAAAGGCGGCCGAGGGCTGGGCGATGGGAACGGCGGGCGTAAAGATCAAGACTTTAGTTAAAAAAAAAAAAAAAAAAAAAAAGAAAAAAAAGAAAAAAAAAGAAAAAAGCCAAGTCCTAGAGAAGAAAAAAAAAAAGCAACAAAAACGCCCTCCAGAACACCCGGACAAACCAAACCCGGCTCTTTCCGGAGAGCCAGAAACAGCAGATCATGTTAACAGGCCCGAAAGCGGGCGCACGACAAACAGCGAGGTCCCGGGCAGAGCCACAGCTACCACGGTAGTGACCCCCTCCTTCCCTCCCCGCCAGCCGGGAGAGGCCGAAGCGACCCCGCCGCCTGGGAACGGCCGCGCAGCTCCAGGGAAGCCCTAATGGCACTTTTTGTTTTAGTAAGACCTTTAATGCCACTATTAGCGGTTAGTACAATAGAGGCACGTTTTCGAAGAGGGATTACTCACGCCGTCGGCTCGGGCTTTATTTATTTATTTAATTAATTAATGAACCTCTTCCGAGTGCGTTTGAAAATTAGATGAAATAGCTGCAATTCGCCTTGATTTTCTTAAAATATACATTCACGGACAAGTTTAAATAGGGACCGAAAACTCTATATGGTCCTAGTAATTTCTGTTGCCTGCGCCTCGGAATAAGGAAGAGGTCTAAGATCTACGGCTCAGTCATTTTATTCAGATTATTTTGTGTAGCGCGCATTATCTTTTGGGTCACTTATTAATTAGCTCGCTCCCATCCGGTTTAAACATCCATAAATGTGCAATTTTATAGTCAGTTTTGGAAACTGCGTCGGGGATGGGGGAGGAAGAGTGTCACAATTTAACAAGTCTGCCATAACCGGGGGGCAGAGAATTGCGGTTTTAAAAGGCGATTTATTCTCACGTCTTTTTCTTTCATTACCTCATGTTCAGAAAAAAAAAAAATATACCGACAGTCAAGACAGAGGAAGTCCCGTGGTGTATTTTTGTTCTACAGTAATAAATGCCTTGGCAAAAAATCAAAACACAAGAGAAGACGATCTTACAGAGCGGGAGCGCAGGGGAGGCTGTAGGTTGCTGTCTCCTGGACTTTAATTCATGAACCTGAAGGTCAGAGCGAAACCGCACGGCAAAATCTGTGATATCGGAGCACGGAATTATGCCTTCCAGGGCTTGCACTTTGAGGGGAGAAAGGAGCCGGAATATAAATCTCCTTTCACTCTCACTTCTTGGAGCCTGGTCAGGCGCCTCCGTGGGGGGATCTGTGAGTTCAGTCCCAAATGTGCATCTTCGGGAAAACCCTGCCCGGGTGAGCAGGGGGAGACTTGTCTGAACCCCCTTACAAGCCTTGTCGAAGCGCTGGGACCAGACACTTCGGTGAGGGTCTCAAACTTTGCGTAAACTATGTGTCAGCTCGCTCTGGAAATAAAGTGGTGGGGGCGGGGGGGGGACCATCCACCGGAGTTTTTAAAAACACACACCTCTCTCTCTCTTCCCCTCCAGTCTAGACAGAGCTGGAAGCCAGTTTTATAGCTGGACAACGTTTCTGATCACGCTGGCTGCAGCTACCCCGGGCCTATCACTCATGCTGGAGGCGTCTCAGGCCTGTGTGTCGTGTCGTCCCCGTCCCCGCCCCCCCCCCCGCCATCTCGGGCTGGAAGAAGTAAACTCCCTTGAGCCTTACGAGGATGATGCCACGGGGCCGGTCCGGGGCACTTCGTGGCCGACTCCCGGGGGAGGGCGGGCGGCGCAGCTCCCACTGCCCCGGGAGCAGAGACCGGCGGGTGGTGAGGGGGCCTGTTACATGCCCACTTTTATTTCAAGGCCCAGGACCTCGGACGTGGGTCCTCCCCACCCATTGGGTGCAACATGCTCGAAGGGGTGCTTTCCCCAAATCTCGCTGCCCCAGAATTTAAGATGCCGTGCCGGGCAGGCCTCTCAAGCTGTTGGGCTTCCCCTCCTCCCCTCCCAGTAAAGCCAACTGGAAACCACCAGCCGGATTTGGGGGAACGGGACGGGACACACACACTCCCCCTCCCCTCCTTTCGCAGGCAAATCCCGAAGGAAAGGGCAGTTAGGGTAATGCGGGACCGTGTGCCGTCAGGCAGCACCCCCCGCCCGGCACCAAACGCCCACCAGCTCCCTACTGGGAGCGGGCATTGCCCGCGGCCGCCTCTCTCCGGCTCTCCCCTCTGTCCTCCACCCTCCCAGGCACGAAGCGCACGGCTCAGGGCCGAAGGAGGTTGCTCTCTCGGCTTGTCATCCCTGGATGCTAAGCTTTGGTTTTAAATGTATTTCCACCCGTACTTCAGACGATGAAAGATCAGGAATTCGCTGTATGCATTTAAACGTTGCTCCTAATAAGCAGAGTGTGCGGAAACGCACGCCCGGCCTGTTTAAGGAAGACAGACACATAAAACACACCCGAACGGTGGGTATAAACCTGCTCTCGGGGTCGTCTTGTTGCTCTTGAGGATCCATAGGGCTAGAAAAGCAAGGACCCATCCAGCAGCATCTCGGAACGTGCCACTTTTCTTCCCTCCTAAATCAAAGCCATTGGGGGGCACGCTCCCCAGCCAGGGCCGGCGAGCGGCCCCCCGAAATTGCGACGCGCTATTTCTCATCGGGAAATTTCCCGATGGGGGATAACGGCTGGAAATTGCAGCGGAGCAGCGCCTCGCTTCCCCTTGCTCCTCTAACTCGGCGTGCTTCGGAAGTGCACGCTAAAGGAGCCCTGGCTTCCCGTAGCACTGCTAGTACTTGCTCTCGAAATTACTGAATTAGATGGCCATAACGGTAAGCTTTTCTCGGTTTGGAAGTGGGTTTTTTTCCGCCCCTCCCCCCTTACATATATAATTTTTTTTTTTTTTTAATTTGCAGCCTTTTAATAAAGCTCCTTAGAAACCGCGACGGAGAGCAGACCTTCCACTCCGGAATCTGCTAATTCCTTCCCCCCCCCCCCCCCCCCCCCCCCCGTCCGGAGAGGCACAAACAAATGACAAAGGGGGGAGCTGGGCTTTATTTAGCCACCCGCAGACACTAACCAGCGTTTCATTTCACGTCTCCCATCAGCTCAGCGGCGGCACGGAAAGGACGGGCGGCCGACGGCTCCCCACGGGTGCCGGCCGGCTGCCTCCCCTCGCCCAAAGCGGCCCCAGCCGTCCGCCCTCTCGGCGCTCGGGGGGTGGGTGCGAGGCTGGCCGGGGGGGAGTTTTTCACCAAACCCCGGGAGACGGAGAGAGGGGTGTCAGGCCTCGCTGCTGCGTGTCTCCGAGAAAAGCTGCAGGAGCCACCGGCGCTCGCCGCCCCGCACGGCCCCGGCCGGGGAGCAGCGGGGTCCCGGCCCCACTCGGGGGCAGGTTGGGCTCGGTCCGGCCCTCCCCGCTCTCGCCGGCCCCCGGAGAAGGCGGAGGGCCTCGCTGCGAAGCCTCGGCGCCTTATTTCCCAGCCTGCTTCCCTGCCTCCAGAAAACTCCAACCAAAACAAAATAATAATAACACCCATGCTATTTTTCTTTCCCCGAGGCCGTGCCTGGGCACCAGCAGGAGCGCCGTGCCGAGGGGCCTCCCCCGGGGGCCGGGCCGGCTGCCTCCCGGGGCCGCAGATGCCGGGCTCGGCGGAGCCGAGCGGAGCCCGCTCTCTTCGGGACGGTCCCCCCGAACATACGGAGCTGAACCGGCAGCAACGGAGGAGGGGGGAGAAGGGGACATTAACCAGACGCTCTGCCC
>NW_010973138.1:4491866-4493318 GCF_000737465.1 Haliaeetus leucocephalus
TCCCGGGGGGGCTCCTTTTCCTACGTGCGGCCGCGGCGAGACGTTTTCGGGTTTAGGCCTCACAGGACCAGAGCTGCTACTTGCAGCCCGCCCTCCGCACACCACCCCCGCGGCGAGCCTCGGCTTTCGGGCAGCGCAGGCGCTGCCTCCTCTTCCCAGGCAAGAAGGCTCCTTTGCACCCCCGGTCCCGTGCTGGGACCTCTGCAACTCACCCCATCCCCCTCCTCAGGACGTAAGGACGATGCGGGCTTGTCCTGGGGTATGTTCTCGCCCCCCCCCCCCCGCCCCTTTTCGGGCCGCGGTGCTGCCCTGTCCCTCCCGGGCGGGCCGGGCGGGAGGCGGACGGCCGCTCCCGGGGAGTCCCGGGATGGTTACCTTCGGGGAAGACGGCTCGCATTTTCAGGTAGCTGGTGGTGAGGCGGATGATGGACGCCTTGTCCAGCTGGGAGGTGATGGCCGAGGGCAGGGGCAGGAGTTTGGCCAGTTCGTAGAATTCTCCATTTTCTTTTTCCCGTCTAGTCTTTGCCGCGTTCTTGGATTTTTCCTTCATCGCGACTACTGCAAGGCGAAGATGACACTGGCATATTAGACCCGATTCTTCCGAATTGCAGGGAGCATGGATTTCGGCTTCAGAGTTAGTATTTTCGTTTAAGGAAGGGAGGGAGGGAATTCACCCAAATAAAATAAAATAATAATAATAATAATAATAATAAAAAAGGAGGGGGGAGAAAAAAGGGGAAAAGGGGAGGGAAAAAAAGCCAAACCAACCAAACAAAAACAACACCAACAGAAATGCTGCGAGGAGGGGGGAGGTGATCTCTGAGCCACAACCACGACTGGCAAGCCGCTCGGGAGAAGGCAGTTCTGCTCTGACCCTGCAATATCTAGCGCTTCGAAACCAAGACTGAAAGACCTACACGAACCACGGTCCTCTGCCTGCAGCTGGAATCGGATCTTCTCAACGGGGAGCAAATCACTGGGTTCCCTTCACTGAAGGATTTCTTCTGCTCAATCCTTCCCCGTCCAAAAGTAATAATAAAAAAATATTAAAAATAGAGCGTCCACGCAAGAAATCGTTGGGCTAAGCAGGCTGAAACATTTTTTGACACTTTGTCTCTTAAAAAAAAAAAAAGAGAGAGAGAAAAGGAAACACCGCGCTGCTCGTTTAACGAAGTGCAAAGTGATCTGGTCCCGGAGCCCGAGATGCCGAGGAGACGACGAGCCGGCAAGGCAGCACCCCCCCCCCCCCGCTAAACGAAAGTCAAAGCCGGTGCGGAGGGAGCTGATGGCTGGAGTCCTCCGAAATCGCAAGCTCGCATTTCCTTCAGACGCTTCCCTCTCGGCCAGCTCTCGGCGGGCGGCGGCTGGTCTTGCGGCAGAAAGACGCTTTCCCCCGGCCCCGAGGGGCTGCTTCAGCGCCTGGGCGCGGGGGGCGCCGAGCCCCGCGGGGCG
>NW_010973138.1:4493383-4495704 GCF_000737465.1 Haliaeetus leucocephalus
GGCTGCTCCCGCCGCTCCGGCCGCTGCGCCCAGCTCCAAATGTGGTTCTCATGCGGAGTCAAATTAAAGGATCCGTTTTCCTCGGGACCAGTGCCACTTCAGCGTTGTCTCTTTCCAAACAAGTCCGAGCGCTGGCAAAGGCGCGGGATTGATTTTGTTGGATTTATTTATTGGTTGTTTTTTTTTTTCCCTCCTTTTAAAGAAAAAGAATTTGCAATATCAGGAATTGTTTCTTTCTTTCTTTCTTTCTTTTTTTTTTTTATTTGTCACGTATTTAAAGAGCAAAGCGGTGGCTCTTTCGCATAGACATGCCTTTCAAAGGCTAAAGGGAGGGTTTGCTACCTTCACCTCCCGCAAGGAGCGGCGATCCTCACCATACGGCAAGGCTCGAAGGTAAAATTTCCCTCCTCTCAGAAATCCTAGCCGGCACGCTCCTCGCCTGAAAGCACCGATATCTCCCCTTTTTTTTTTCTTTCCCTTTTTCTTTTTTTTTTTCTTCCTATTATTTTTTTTTTTCCGGGGCAGAAGGAGCTCTGAAGTGGACCCCTCCGTTAATTCTTTAGCAAAGGCTGCAGAAAGCCAGGAGAGCCTCAAGAGGGGAGGGGATAATGTATCCGTGACGTGTCCTCCCGCGCAGCGCCCTCCGAGGGACCCAAATACAGAGGAGCCAGAAAAGAGCCGCAATTAGCACTTGCGATGGGACGGGAGGCCGGGGCGGGGGGAGCCGGGGGCGGAGGCCGTTTGCTGTGGCAGCCCGAGCCCGCTCCCCCCGACCTCCCTAAGCAGCCGCGGAGCGCCGGCGGAGACCCGCGGCCCCCTTGACCCGTAACCTGCCGTCCCTCACGTACGCGCTTGGTGCAGCGGCCGTGACCCCGCGGCGCCGGCGGGGGGCCCTCGTACCCCCACCCGGCACCCGCTGCCGGGGGGGCCGGGGCACGGGCATGCGTGGGGCCGCGACCCGCGCGGGCCCTCCTTCAGCAGCCCCACTGCACCGCCATTAAGTCACCCGAGCACTTTCCCCCGTTGTTTTGGAGCTGGGTAAAAGGGGCAAAATGTACCTGCATACACATACATACATATGGGCGTACCATATATACACACGCATACGTATATATAGCACACGTTTGTACAGTATATACACATTATATACGTTTTGCATATACATTACACGCGTGCGTATGTATGTACATATACATGTACGCGCATAAGTCCGTTTACAGACGCACACGCACAGATACTTATTTATACACGGACCCTGGCACTGCTGCCTGCGGGGAGAGGGGAAGCGCGGGGCCGAGCACCGGCGGAGGCGGCGGGCGCTGCCGAGGGGTCCCGCTGCCCCGCAGACCTCCCCGCCGGTGCCGTACCGGCAGCCGCTGCTCATCAGCCCCCGACGTGACTCTCCGCTGCCCGGCGGGCCGCCGAGGACCAGGGCTGAACCCCGGAGCAGCCGAAGCGGCTCTCCGGGGGAGGGTGAAGAAAGTCCCCGAGGGTCCGGGCTTTGCCGGACCCCCCTCCCTCCGGGCGGCGGAGACCCGGCGGCGGCCCCGCTCACCGCGGCGTGGGCAGAGCCGGGCGACGCGGTCGCTCACGGGGCTGTAACCGCAAGGCCCGGAGCCACCTTCGCAGAGGTTGTCACAGCGGCCGCTAGAACCAGAGCGATGCCCGGGTCCCCCCTCCCCGCCAGCATCAGGACTAGCCCCGTCCCGGCCAGGACGGCGCCGTGCCCGGCCTGGCTTTGACGCGGCCCCGCTTCGCCCTCCGAGGGTCCCGCCGCGCTGCTGCGAGGGGCACAGGCGTGGGGACACACGCGCGCACGTGCACGCACCCACTCCCACGGGGGACCGGCCCTACCCAACGCCCCTTGCAGATAGCCGTCCCGCGGGCCGGCTGCGCACCGACACGCGTGGCTCCAGCACCCTCCCGGCCGTGCGGGGGGAGCCGGGCTGCCGCCGGCGATTCAAGCGGCCGGGAGAAAACCCTGGGTGCGAAGAAAAGGAGGGACCGGGCAGAGCGGCCGGCACAGCCCGGCGAGAGGCGGCTCCGCAACCGCGGACACGGGGAGGGCGCCGAGGGGAACGGGATCGCCCGTTTGCAAAACACAATGCCCCGGCCCTTAATATTAATCCCCGGGAGAGGCCTGGCCGGCCGGCGAGTGTGTTTGCTTAAGCTCGCCCGCCCCTCTGTAATTATCCTATTACACCAGAAAGGGCCCGGCCCGGCGTTGTCGAGGGAAAGGCCACGCTCTTTAACCTCCCCGCCGCCGGCGGAGGCCCCCGTCTCCGCGGGCGGGACTTGCGCGGCCCCCCGCGCCGGCACCG
>NW_010973138.1:4495714-4607212 GCF_000737465.1 Haliaeetus leucocephalus
TCTCCGCTCCCGGGCCGCCCCCGCGGGGACGCGCCGCCCGGGGAAGCCGGTTTCCTCTCACCGCGCCCGGGGGGCGGCGTGTAGGGAGGCTGGGGCACCTTCTGCATCTGCTGCTTGAACCGTGGGGCGAGGCGGGGCGGGGGGGGGCGCTGCCCCGACGGGCCCCGGGCCCTGCCCGCACGGCCTCTTGCCCCGTCCCGTCCCAAATCCCCCCCCCCTCTCCCGGCTCAGGTACCCGGCACCGCGCCCGTCCCTTGGCTGGCGCGTCTCGGGGAAAGCGGCTTTTGCAGGGAGGACCGCGGGGATGGGGAACAGGCTGTTTGCCCCGCCGTCCTGGGTGGGATTTAGGCTAGAGCCGGCTTCCAGGTCAAGGAAACCCGAGGGAAACGGTTGCACAGGGAAGCCCGGGCGGTGTGACCCGTTTCACCCTCCTGCACTGCCCCTTTTTACCGCCAGAACGGGAGCAGCCCCGTACCCCTCTCGCAGGGGTAGCTCTCTCACGGGGACACTTGGCGCAGGCTTGGGGACGGCAGACGTAGTCGGCGATTAAACCCGCCGCTGTATTTTTCTTTTTACGGAAGCACGCTCCGGCTTGGACTTTTTCGCGGAGCAAATCGAACCCAAATTAATCTAGAAAAAACACCAGTCGAAAAGAAACTTCAGCCTTTCGGGGAAATTCTCAAAAGTCAATACAACCTCCGCCCGCCGCCGAAACTGGACTCATTAGCAGAGGTAAAAAAAAAAAAAAATTATACGGGGAAAAAAATATTACATATCTATATCTATGCGGAAAAGTAGCTATATTTCAAGGCAGGTCCTAACGGGTCCGACCCACCAAGCTCCGCGATCGCTAACCCCGGGAAGGAAACGGTGTGGGACATTTCTGTGTCCCGTAAACAATATACAGGGACGAGCGACCGGGTCTCAAAGGGAAGAGAGAGCGGAGCGCGTTACCTTTCTAACAAATTGCGGTGGTTTGGGGAAAGGGCAGGGTCGCGAATGTTTGCAACATAATCCCGACAGAAAAAGAAAAATCACGTTGCTACAAGGGTGGCCCAAACCTATCGAGGTGGATTCGCAATATTCAACTCGGTGAGTCCGAGGTGGCTGCAGGGACCTTCGGGGACGGGCTTCCCTTCGGCCGTTTTAATAATAAACTCCACGCCAGGGACGAAAATAAGTAATGAGACTAAATAAAACAATTAATTATTTAAATATTCGGATCATATTTTCACTGATACGTTATTGTTGAACCATAAATGGGGCGCACGCAGGAAGCCTTGCTATTTAACACATTTTTCCTTGGTCCGAGGGGGAAACTTCACCGGGTGGGAGGTAAAGGCAGAGCGTTTCTTTCCCAGGTGAGCTGTATGGCAGAGGAATATTTCGCCCCCCCCCCCCCCCCAACCCCCGCAAGGGTTTAAACTAAAAGTGAAAAATAAAGAGGAAAACGTCTGGCGAAAGAAAAGAAAAAAACCCCTCCACCGCCCCCCAGACAAACTCTTATCAGCGGCTCCCTCGCCGCGGGTCACGTACTGCCCGGCTGCAGCGCGCCGGGAAGTACCGGGGGGGCTTGCGTGGAGGGGCCGAGCGCTCGCGCGCCCCACGGCGTGGGGAGGTGGGGGTTACGCGGGTGGGCGACGGCGGGGCATTTCCCCGCGGCCGGCCGCGGAGGAGGGGGGGGCGTGTGGCGGGGGGGGTCTGCCGGGCGCGCAGCCCACGCGTGTCCGCGTGGCGCTGGGAGCGAGGCCGAGGGGCTTATTTTATGCCGGTGCGCGGAGGGGAGATCCTGGCGGAGGAGAAGCTGAAAACGAGGGGGTTTAACGCCTTTTTTTTGGTAATCCTGAAGGAGACGCAAATAGCGTCTCGCAGACGGAGTGGGTCCCGGCACAGGCGGGACATCCCCCCACCCGCCCCGCCACCGGTGGGCGGCAGGAACGGGGCAGCGGCGGCGGCTGCCCCGGCCGGGAACTGGGGGGGATTTCCCGATGAGAGGTTGGAGTGTTTCGGTGGGGACGGTGGCAGGGAAGAAGGGCCCAGGCAGGGGCAGGCGGCAGGCCGGTGCTTGCCGTCCACCCGTGTCCGTGAAATGGGTGCTGGTGCCACCCGATCAACTCTTGCGACAGGCACCTTTGCGGGGCCGCGGCTTTGGTCTTTCTTTCACGTTCGTGCGGTTTTCTTGCGTTTCTTGGTCTCACACGCTCGTGTAATACACACGATACTAGACGGGTCCAGGCTGGGGAAAACAGGGCTGCGGGGCCAAGCACAGTGCGGGTCTTAACTTTTGTCTGATGTGCTTAGCTAACGTATTAACTGTGAGAAATACCACCAAGTTCCTCAGGAAAGAAAATACCGTCAGATATTTTAACATTTACAGGCTGCAACATCAGCATTGGTATGAGCTCAAGAACTAGCAGCGCTTTTCGTCCCCAGAGGAATCCCTTATATTTTTTTTCCTGTAACTACTGTTCCCAAGTGTGGATGTATACACACACACGCTCAGACACACAAATCCTATAAATGCTAATAAAACAGATTCCTCAGGATTTGTTTAACTTTCCCTGGCACCACAATCTTATATTGATATTCAATGGGGTTACTAGTGTGCATGAGGATTACTAGTTAAGTATAGACCGCAGGATCAACCTTCTAGTATGCCACTTGAACATGTCCTTACAAATAAGTAAGGTAGGAAACGTAAGCATTGACAATACGATTAATTTGCACTGAATACTTGAAAGGGAAAAAGGAAGTTAAATCATGGTGCTAGAATTATTAAACTATGCAGAATTGAGGCCTCTGGTTGCAGGGGATCGTTTTCAGCTTTTTACTTGAAGCTGTATTACTGCTATTGTCCAAGCTTTGCTGGCCACATGGGACAACATTTGGCAATCGGACAGAAAATTATTTCTACTGGGCATGAACTGGAAATATCCAGCTGGGGCATGGATCCCATTTCTAATCAGAATGGAGGGAAGGAAAACTCAACGCTCTTTCTCATTACTCAAGATAGCATTTTTAGAGTTTGTCAAAAGTGGCTTGAGCTAACTATCCAGAAAAAATACCTGCTGTCTGAAAATGAAATAAGGGTGTTTTTTTTTCCTTAGAGCTAGTAAATTTGTTTTTTTTTTTTTTCTGTACATGATGTAGAATAGGGTACCTGGTGTACATAACGTACAGTGCCTTTACATAACTTACAGTGATAATATAGGCATGCAACACTGCAGGAGCTGTCAGAGTTGATGGACTGATCCAAATGGATGACATTTGCAAAAAATACTTCTAAGTTAAAAACACTGAATGCTCATGTTTGGGTCAGGTTTTCAATTTCAGTTTTCTAAGGCGAATAAAGTTATTTTGTTAAGGCCAAATTATTATTTTTTTTCCAGCTGGACCTGGAATTTGATGAATTTTCTGAAAGTATTTTCATAAAACTCAGATAATTGATATTAATTATGATGCCCAAACTTTCATGACCAAACATTTGCTTCCTCTAATATAAGCTGCAAACCATATTTCTTTTAACTACAGTAGGTAGTTTAAAAGGTGAAAGCTGGCCTTGGGAACAGGAGAGGGAACGTATCAATCACAGAGAGGAAGCTTCTAGGCTGAAGAGATAGGGAAAACCTAGTAGGAAAAGCACACAGAGAAGCATTTTTGCTCTATCTGTCTGAAATCCTTTGAACAGTATGAATATCAATGCAAGTATTTTTATTTACTTTTAAAGTTATGTTCAGTGACTTGAACTTGTTTTCTCAGCGGCCCTCAGCTTATATGAATAGTATGACTAATCTAGTGGAGATGAGTAATGGATCTGTGAGGAATAGAGGAATTCTGATGCAAAAATATCTCTCTGTTTTTTGGTGGTATTTTATGCTGCTCGGCATTCAATATATTATATAATGGCTGTCAGAAGAACTTTGGTAGTACTTTATGGTAAAGTTTATAAATAGTTCAGTCATGATTCAGAAATGATGAATGAAAAATGTTATTTATACATAATTATGTGATGTTTTACTATGTTCTAAGCACATGCATAAGCAAATGTATAAGCTTTCATTAACTACTGTACCTTTGATTTGTTGTAACATCCTGATTCAATATTTTTGCGTTTGTCCATTGAACGCTTTGTAACACATATAATAGCTTATTTCTAAATTGGTATTTTAGCATGCACGGGCAGAGAAATTTAAGTCAAGAATAATCTATTCACATTGGACTGGGAGATTATTGCAAGATAGAGGGGATGGAGAAGGGAAGCAGAGGTTCTAGTGAAGGTCACTTTTGTGAACTTAAGACCTCAGCCTACAAATGAACGTGTATCAGCCAACTCTCCAAGCCATTAGCTTAAAACAGCATGGAAGACTCACAGCAGTGCAGCCTCAGCAAGGCATGATAAGCCACTGCGAAGTGTGGGAAAAGGGGGTCTGTCTCCTTGCTAGTGTGGTCGAGCTGATTGGGAATGTCTAGCAGGGGCATGGGAAAAGCAAGGATTCACAAGCTCAGCTCTTGGGGAACTGGTGGGGTGGTTTCAATGGACGTGATCCCTTTCGGTTCACAAGGTAGAGCAGAGAACGGCCTCATACTATGGTGTCTTGTTTGAAATGGGTTGCAAGTCTCCCAAACTTCATCCTTGCAGAGTCAAGGCTTTGCGAGTGTGTTATGAGTCCATGTGAGCTGACCTCACCAAAGGCAGAACACAAGAGGTATTCCTCGCCTCTGCTCATGTCTTTCCAATATAAAAACAGACAGTTGTTTTCTTCTGGTCACCATAAGCTTCCCCAGTAGCAGTGAGATTAAAAAGTTATGCCATTTGGATAGTAATTGCCAATGAAACATTTCAAAAACGTTGCATGGGCACACAAGGCATTTGCTTGTATTGGTAGCTCACCCCTCAACAAACTCACACCAGCAGGTTTTGTAGCTGAACTGCTAGTCAGTCAGCAAGTGTATCTGAAAGTGGAGATACTCTCAGTACAGGAACTTGCTGCTATTTCTCATTATTGTTTCCAGCTTTGGCTATAACTTCGCATGCCTTCTTCCTTTTGTCAGGGTTCGTATTATCAAGGTTTCCATGCTTTTATTACAGGAACTTGGGATATGTTCAATTTTAACTGAACAAAGATGACCTAAGTTCAGTCTCTGTTAACATCAGAAAGATACTTAGAAGATACTGCCCTCTAAAATGATCTGTTTGACCTTTAGACACTGATCCTGAAATTTGATCCCCAAGACCCATCAATTCCAAAGAATTAGACACTTCGGTCACTGGATGCCATTTGAATGTGCTCTTAGTTTTGGAGCTCAAGGCCAGATCCAGAAAGGGACTCAGGAAGAATGCAGATGCAGAAGTCTAAAATGGGAATGCTGAGCACTTCTACTCAGTTGCTGGCTAATTACCGATACATCTAAAGCCCAAGTTTCACCACTTCATCTCCCCAGTCACACCCCCAGTTGCGCATCAGCCTCAGCATGGACAGAGCTAGCATGGTACCTAATGCAGACCTAGGAAGCAAGTATTTATCTGCTTCTCTTCTTTGATCTGTGCCCAATACAGTGAATAAATACATCGTGAAAATGAAAAGCTTCCTCCTCTCCATCCAGGAGAAGATGTCCTCCTTTTATACACAAGATAGATCAGTCAGATATGATGGTGAATATCCAGACTCAATTCCCATCTTTGTCCAAAAGTATTCAACCACAGTGTTGTGGTGGGTTGACCCTGGGCAACAGGTGCCCACCAAGCCACTCTATCACTCCTCCTCCTCAATTGGACAGGGGGGAGAAAATATAACGAAAGACTTGTAGGTCGAGATAAGGGCAGGGAGATCACTCAGCAATTACTGTCACAGGCAAAACAGACTCAACTTGGAGAAAAAATAATTTAATAAAATAAAAAATTATTTAATAAAATTATTTAATAAAAAAATATTTAATAAAATAATCAAATCAGAGTAGGATAATGAGAAATAAAACCTAAAACTTAAAGCATCTTTCCCCCCCGCTCCCTTCTTCCCAGCCTTTACTCCTGAGTGCCTCACCTAGTCCCCTCCAGCAGCACAGGGGGATGGGGAATGGGGGTTTACGGTCAGTTCATCACATGTTGTCTCTGCTGCTCCTTCCTCCTCAGGGGGAGGACTCCTCACACTCTTCCCCTGCTCCAGCGTGGGGTCCCTCCCACAGGAGACAGTGCTCCATGAACTTCTCCAACATGGGTCCTTCCCATGAGCTGCAGTTCTTCACGAACTTCCCTGGTGTGGGTCCCTCCCACGGGCTGCAGTCCTTCAGGCACAGACTGCTCCAGTGTGGGTCCCCCGTGGGGTCACAAGTCCTGCCAGAAAACCTGCTCCAGCGTGGGCTCCTCTCTCTACAGGTCCTGCCAGGAGCCTGCTCCAGCACGGGCTTCCACAGAGTCACAGCCTTCTTCGGGCACCCACCTGCTCCGGTGTGGGGTCCTCCAAAGGCTGCAGGTGGAGATCTGTTCCACCGTGGACCTCCATGGGCTGCAGGAGGACACCCTGATTCACCATGACCTTCCCCATGGGCTGCAGAGGAATCTCTGCTCCGGCACCTGGAGCATCTCCTCCCCCTCCTTCTTCACTGACCTGGGCGTCTGCAGAGTGTCTCTCTCACATATTCTCAGTCCTTTCTTTGCTGCTGTTGTTCCACACAGTTTCCCCCCCCCTTCTTAAATCTGTTATCCCAGAGGCACTACCACTGTTGCTGATGGGCTTGGCCTTGGCCAGCAGCGGGTCCGTCTTGGAGCTGGCTGCCATTGGTTCTATCAGACATAGGGGAAGCTTCTGGCATCTTCTCATGGAAGCCACCCCTGTAGCACCCCCCTACCAAAACCTTGCCATGCAAACACAGTACACTTGTCTATGAAGAGTATGTTCGAGGTGTCAGACCATTGTCCACTTGTGTGTGTGTGTGGGGTACTCTCCTACTGACTTGACTTCATTGTGCATAGAAGAATCAAGATTTACTGGGGAAGGGACAAACCTTTGATATCTTTTCAAAGGGTTTTATATATGTTTGTTTTAAATGTGTATTATTTGGGAACAGACATTGCACAGAAATGAATTACAAGTCTTTGGAACAGGATGAGATGCAGGACTCCCTTCTCCCAGCCACCTGCCCAGCCAAGCAGGCTAGAATCACATTATTTTTTTTCCTTTCCTTTAGTTTTTCCAGGCAGAGCAGCCCAGAGTGAACAGGCAAGACTGCGAGTCTCAGCCCCATTTATATCCTGATGTTGTTGAAAAGATGGAGATAAAAGTTTGGACTTCCTCAAAGGCAATTGAGCTTCCCCCTTATTTCATGAATTCTGGACCACTCTGTGGTATGACAGGAAGATGAGGAAAACTGATGTTCTGCCTCCAGTCTTAGAGCTTAAACAATGTTTTCTTCTGCTTTTTCTCTTAAACCCAAATTGGCCAAATCCAATCAAACAAACAACCTGTTGTGGTTTACCCCCAGCCAGCAGCTAAGCACCATGCAGCCACTCACTCGCTCCCCGCCCCCACCCAGTGGGGTGGGGGAAAGAATCAAAAGTAAAAATGTAAAACTTGTGGGTTGAGATAAGAACAGTTTAATAGAACAGAAAGGAAGAAACTAATAATGATAATAACAATAATAAAATGACAATACTAATAATAGGATTAGAATATACAAAACAAGTGATGCACAATGCAATTGCTCATGACTTGCCAACCGATGCCCAGTTAGTTCCTGAGCAGCGATCCCCCCCGGGCCAACTTCCCCCAGTTTATATACTGGGCATGACATCACATGGTATGGAATATCCCTTTGGCCAGTTTGGGTCAGCTGTCCTGGCTGTGTCCCCTCCCAACTTCTTGTGCCCCTCCAGCCTTCTTGCTGGCTGCGCATGAGAAGCTGAAAAATCCTTGACTTAGTATAAACATTACTCAGCAACAACTGAAAACATCAGTGTGTTATCAGCATTTTTCTCATACTGAATCCAAGACATAACACTACCAGCTACTAGAAAGAAAATTAACTCTATCCCAGCAGAAACCAGAACACAAACAAACAAACCAACCAAATGAAAAAGTTAGAAGAAAATCCCAGTCAGGGAACCTCATGATGAGGAAGACGCCTGAGGTGGAAAGAAGGCTGTAAGAACCAGCCCACTCACTTAGCATCTCCCTGTGGCTAGCTTACATGTTTCACTACTCAACTTTTTAATGCGTTTGCTTTGGAAGAACCCAATCCCACAGCAGTTTAGGTAGCTAACACTGAGTTTGGAAATGATGCTAAGATTTGGATTATTTATGAGGAGCTGCAATACCTAACTTTATGTCTCCAAAGTAATTTTTTGGATATTTTCCTATCTAAAAAACCCAAGAGAGATCTGTTTTCACATTGCTATGGAGCAATATATGAAATTATTCCACTGCTTTCTGGTGTTACTTATTAGGAGTTTCTGAACATTCCTGAGATCATCTATTCTCATATAACCATCCATACAGACAACCTCAGCCAAATAAGATTCTTGGGCTTAAATCTCCCAGATGGTGGCCACCATGCTGCAATGGAAAGAAAGACACCTCCTCTCCACCCCTCCTTCCCCCCCAAACCTGTGTAGAATTTTCTTGCATTTCCAGAAATGCAATGTACTACTTTTCTGAGAGGAGAAAACAGCAGATTCCCTCTGTCAACAGAAACTGGTACATACTGTTGTCTTCAAACACTCCTTTTATCACTTGAATGGTTTCAGAAAGGCTTTTATTTCTTCACCTCCTGCTACCCAATATATAAGTCAAATTCTGAATGTGCTTTTCTCCTCTTTCCTCCCTTCTGAACTCAGAGCGTTTTCTGTGATTATTTTTTTCCAAGCTTGTTCTTCTTCAGGGTTTCTCCAGCACTGCAGATGTGCTATTAGCATATCTTGGGAAACCTTCCTGCAGTGGGGATTGGCAGACAACTGTTTACCCTGAATAGATTGCAAGCATTGGACAGTGCAAATACTCACAGTGGGATTGATTACACCGATGTCTCTAATGCTCTGAACACATGCAGCGTGGACTAGATAGTTCAAAAAAACCAGAAGGGATCTTAGACTGAGCTGAATATTTGTGCAATTAATACGAGATAAATATTCTCCCAACTGCCTACTCTGTGCTTTACTGACTACTAGAGACCCATCAGTGAGGAAGTTTGTACTCTGATTCCATAAACACATGGGATTTCAGGCAGGTCAGTAGAACAGACTTTAAACTGAGACATATAAAAGCAAAATGAGGGGAAATAGGAGCATGAAGAACACAGGCAATATTATTTCTCATGAATGCCTGAGAGAATCAGCTAGAGAGCTGAAATGAATTTAGGGGAGATAAACCTGACAGATAAATCTTAGCCAAATCTGAGATGAGAGAACAGCATGATTGGAGAAATAAAATAGATGTGGTGATGATAGCTGCTGTAAGAGGAGTGAAGCTCTGCAGAAGTTCAAACCCATTTTCAATAAGATGTTTTATCTCTGGAGATTACTGAACCAGAAACTACAACTCCTCTGAGATTTGTCTCAACACCAGTAAAAATGCACAGGCCTGATACTGCAAACAGGATTCCTGTGAAGAGGCTAAACTCCTCATGAATCAACATCATGGTCTTCAGTATTAACATGGCTTTCAGTCAGTGGAGGCTTTTTCAAATGATGTAATGTTTGTAACTTGATATCCTACTCCGTAATCCTAGCGAGGACAGAGATGCTGTGGAACCAGGCCATACTGGAATGATCTTTGCTTCGCTATGAGCTTTTGGTTAAATGCTTTAATAATTTCTTAGGTTCAGCACCTAGGACACATAACTTGTCTCAAGAGCCTGATGTTTACTATTTAGTGACATCAGACCAGATACTGAAATATTAAAAAGGAGAACTTCAACCCTGTCTGCCTCTGTTCTGGTCCACCACAGATGTATTCTTTCAGTTTTGAAGTCCTCTAATTTTTGTAAACTAAATGAAGAAAATATTCAGACTGTTTGTGTATGCACATCTATATATGCATATGCATAATGTAGGACTTTTGATAACTTGATTTTAACAATAAGGCAAGTTAAAGAAGGAGTTTCAACTCTTAACTCTAAGTTTCCTGGGGTTTGACAGATTAAATCAAATCCTTAAGGCCATTTTACCATAGCGTTTTCTCCACAAGTGTGTGATTTATGTCCTCTTTTTATTGCATGAACCTTTGTCTCAGTACTATTTGATTTAGTCTACTAATGACTCTCAGCTGATTTTATTTTAGTATCTGCAAATTTTTGCACACAAAGCTAGACAAATGCAGTGCAGGAGTAAATTAAATTGTGCAATTTAGTGAAAAAGCAAGTTAGTAAGAGAACAAGATTTTAACTGTTGATCCAAAGCAGCTCTGCATGTAAACAATGGATCCTTGGTGTTTACTGTATACTATCTTTCTAAATACAAGGATTACTGTTTCTTCTGGTGTAGCAACTGGCTGGAGGTTCTCACTAGTAGCTGTTATTAGTAGCAATGACACATTAATTGAACTTCACTGCTTCCAGGTGTGTGGCACACTCCAGGGTCACCCAGTGCACTACAGTTTCATGTGTATTCAATTACTGTAGCGTTATGAAAGAATGCAACATGTCATGCATTAAAATGTCAATTACCACTTTTTATGGGATAGTGGGTAAAATAAACCAATCAGCTTTTCCTAGCATCCATTTTGTCTACTTGGTTGCTGTAAGCATCCAACGGAGCACGCTTTTACTCCCTCCCTCATCTATGCAACCAGAAGAGAAAGAGAAATGTATTTAGAAATAACTGCTCACTGTTAGAAATGGTTAGATTACTTGTGTATGAATGAGTGGCTTGGATGGATCATGCGGTGTTGTTATTAGTGACACATCATAAATTCATAGAATCATAGAATAGTTTGGGTTGGAAGGACCTTTCAAGGTCATCTAGCCCTATGCCCCTGCAATGCGCAGGGACATCTTCAACTAGACCAGGTTGCTCAAAGCCCCATCCAACCTGACCTTGAATATTTCTAGGCATGGGACATCTTGTTATGAAAGACTCAGTAACAGTCTGCCTCAGTGATTTGGTCTGAGATACTCAAGGTCATGGGCACAAACTCCCAAGTGTTTTCAGGGACAGAAAACATCTGACACTCTGCCCTCTATCCAAGTCAGTGATAGCATCTTTGCTAAAGGAGATCCAGTTGTGTTTCATAGGCTTTCCCAGCAATTTTTACAGTGTAAATTTTCACCCCCCATATACCCTAGGAATTGTCCCCCTCTAAAGAGAAATGCCTTCTTTTTTCAAGGTGTTTGTTCTCCCCAAGAAGGTCTCCTTCCTGCTGCCCCTTTAGACACGATGTTGATGTTGGAAAATCACTTAAAATCCAACTTTTTGGACTAGACAGAAAGTGGAATCTTTGGAAGAAAATTTTAGCTAAAGAAGATGGAATAAAAAAAATATTCCTTGCAATATTTTTGTTGTGGAATATTTTTACATCTCTAATTATATTCCATGTTATTTTAATGCTCATGGTTTTTACTGGTAAACTATTTTTAAGAACTCTTTTAAAATTATTTGTTGGCTGTGAAGTTGAGTTTAAGGAGTGAATGATTACCAAGCCGCATGGGCCCTGCCATAATCAGCTGAATATTTATCAGCAGCATTTTTTTGTGTTGTTGCTTAAGCCACAAGTTGTTGCTTAAGCCTTACATGAGTAAGATTTGTGTATAGATCCTCATAAGGATCAAGATAAGTAAATTACAAACTGAAGGTAGAGATTTATTTTAGAATTTAAACCATGGAGCTTTTTAGTCCGTTTCCATGGACCTTCCTGACTTTGGAAGCTGGCAGGGGTAGAAACTTCTGCAGTGCTGGTAAGGACACTGGACCAAGCTCCTACATCAATAACATCCCGAAGAAACGTTATAACGGCTTCTAACCAGATCTTTCAAATGCTATTGTAAACTGTGAATTAAGAGAGCAAACCTTTTCTATGAAAGCCTGGGAACAGTGGAAAATAATGTGGTCTAAAGTAGTTCTGCATTCATGCATGATATATTTTGTACCCCATTAAATTTCAATTGAATATGTTTCCTACAAGTACAGGAGATTTTACATGTGATTTTGAAAGTCCTTCTTGAGAAAAAAAAGCATGAGGCTGGGGTCACAGACATGCAGCAGACCCAAGGCTAGGAATAATAACTGAATTCCTGGAGTCCCTTAGTTTACCCATTTCTCTGCTGGAAATGGGCTGTGAGAAGGTATCGTCCCAGGAAGGCTCCTTGTCCGTCATACTGAAGGCCCGTGGTATCCAGCTGGGAGATGTAGAGTTTGACCTAGGAATAAGACAATTTTTACTAAGGAATATGATAGATTTCCTGTAACTTGAGGCTTTTAAAATTAACTTGGGTGTATAGATACATAACATGTTGATTCAAAAGCCCCAAGTCTTATTTCTAGCTCTTCAAATTTTATACCACTTCCATGAGGCTAAATGCACACAAGTCACATTGGGTGGGATCTTGTGGCTGGAGGTCCAGAGACATTTCTGCAAAAGAGAAGAGAAAATTGTAATGATCCCTTCTGATCTTAAAAACTACAAAATTGTCCTGGATCACTCAGGAAGATGCTTAAAAAATTCCAAAAGCACTCTTGTTTCCCAGTCCTCTCTTACTTGCCCATTGGGAGAATATGTATAAGTTAAATAAATACATCTTGCCAATTTTAAGCCCCCCAAAGTTAAAAAAAGACCCCAAAACACACTACCAGTTCAAGTCCCTGAGTGTCAGAAGTAAATTTATTTTAATGGGTTCTTCAAAAGAATGCAGACGCCTGAAGAATTGTGTAAATCCTTTCTGTTGCAAGCAACCTTTTTAAAGATAGAAGGATAAACAGATATTCACAGTATATAAAAATATCTCTACACATACACACATATACAAATACATATATGCATGGTTATGCAGGACATTAAGTGGCACATCATTACTTTAGAAACAGCATAAATGGCTCCTTCTGATCTCTGTGAAAAAAAACCAAACCCCATCAAATTCTAGATCACACGGCATTTAAAAATGAAAGTGCAAAATATGGACTGTGACCATGACCATGTCTTATTTATAAATATGTGCTATAAAAAGCCAGAATGTACACTTTATTTTTAAATTCAATACACAAAGGGATATGGTTTTAAGTAGACATTCAAGTAGCTCCCTCGAAAGATTAATTCTTAAAATGAAGAATAATACAGATAATTTGACTAGTGCCATTGAAGGGAAGGTGGTTCTGAAGCAGCCTTTGGCTTTGCACAGTTGTGATGAATTCTTTGATGCAATTATTTGTTGCTGGCACAGATGAATGATATGACACAACGCCTATGCCCTAGGGGGTAGCAGAAGACAGATAAACCTCTCTGGAAAGTGTTCATGGCCTCTTACTTTAGGTGTTTAGCCTAGATAGTTAAGTTAGGAGTGTGGGTACCCAGTATGAGCCATCAAGAGCCCTACGCTTGATTCCTCAGAGCACTTCATTAGGGATTTTACCTGAGCTTCTGTCTTATTCCCTGTAAAATATATGCCTCTCAAAGGATGAGACTCTCTCTCCCCTCAATGAAATCTCACTATCTCATTTCACTCACTTCAGCAGAGAAGTTTTCCTGCTCCTTTAAATATCTATTCTGTCATTGTGTTTCGGGAGAAGACCATCCATCCATTAAGAACTGGGCACAGGCAATTTGGACAAGAAATGGTAATGTATTTTGTACTCTGTTGACTGAGGCTTCTGTGCAGGCAGAATACGCCTAATTTTAAGTGGTCTCACTGACTGCTGGGACTGCTGACATGATTAAAATTAAGCGCATGTTTCAGTCCCTTCCTGAATCAAAGTTTAAACGAGATTCGAAATGGTTGCTTGACTTTACATCACATTAACATTAGCAATTTCCTGGCTATTGTTTTTCTTCCCCCACAGTGGTGACTTTTCCAAAATAGATCCCTCATCTGACTGTAAAGGTAAATGAAAATGAGGCCCATTAAATTTACTGTCTGTAAAACACTAATGCCTAACAAACAGTATCTTTACATTTAGATGGCATTTTTATCCTGAGGAATCTCAAATCACTCTATAAACCCTGACCTTGATCCTGAAGTCACTTACATACGTGAGCAACTTTATATTGCATATCGAACAGGATTACACATAAATGTAAAATTACTCATAAGCTGAAGTGTTTGCATATTGAAGACCTTAATGTATAAGTGTCACTCTGGAAAAATGTTATTACGATTGTACTTTATGCACAATTGATACGCTGCATTAAGGATTCAACCACTTTTCAGAACTGCATGCTGTTTACCATATGCTAAATACGGTTTCTTGTCTGCATCTTCACAGCTGTTGCCTTTGTCCTTTTAAAGGAATGCAAGTAATTCCAGGATTTATTGGCAATTGTCACAAGAAAAGTGTTAATGAAAATCAGAACCGCAAGTCACATAAACTAGGCATCATTTAGGGTTTTTCACATTATGTTCTCAAATACTGTAAGTGCCAGGTTAAAATTCACTAAGCATGTGATGACATCTGGTTGTTTTGCCAGATTTCATAGTCCTATTATATTGACTAATCTGGTGAAAAGGTAAGTTGACCAAATCCAATAACAATATCACTCATAACTGTAACTCCCATAAATTCTCTTTGCAGGCTCTACTTAATATCCAGACAAAGCATTCTGCTTTAGAAAGAAGCGCCTTTCAGGGTGTCCTAAAATTACTATTTTTTTAAAGTTTTACTGCATTCATCACCCTCTTGGCAGTTGTTCTTGCCCTCATCTTATAAATAAACTACTAAATAACCCACCTTTTTTTTTTAATTCAAAGTTATAAGAGCACAGTATTGAAAAGAATCTCTTGTATCAGAAGGCTGACCCTTTTTTGCTGCAGACACTTACATTATGTAGCCTTTTCACAGGCTGACCACACTGCAGCTTAAATGCAGCCAGGTAACTTTTTAGCCCATTTGCAATGTCCCAATCCTTTTGCCAGTAAATGCCTATCACCTTCCAGGTACAAGGTGACAGCATATTTACAAGGGAAACAGTGGTTCTTACATGCCAGGCTCAGAGGGAATTGCCTTGTAGGCTGCTCCTTAAATAAACCTTTAAGGGACAGATTTCTACATACTGTCTTCAGGGTCCTTTCAAATTAGCAAAGTATCACAACATTGTATCCATCTGTTAAAAGTCCTGAACATGCAGTAAAATACTTGTTGACATACTGAAAAGAAGTATCCTGATGAAGGTTGACTTAATCATTTTAAAGCAAGGTATAAAAGACAGATTCTTCTCTCTTATTTCTTTCATTCATCTTGACACTTGACAATCCTGCCTCTGCTAGGGTCAGCATGGGATTTGCTGTTTTACTCTTGTTGGACAACATTGCTCATGGTGGGAAAGATTCTGAGATTAGAGCTGCCTTTGAAAAACAAATACCCTTCCCTCCCTCTCCTTCACTATGTCAGTCAGTCTTTTGTTTAATTCCACGTATAACCAAAACAATATGACAATAGCAGAAAATATTCTGTATCAAATGTTTGTCTTATAGAAATTCAGTGGAATAGAATTTGGTCATTATTTAGCTTGTATAACTTAGGAGGCGATGAACAACAAGGGCACTCATACTTTTATTTTACTAAGCTGTTTAAAAAAAATCTATTTTCATCCCAGAGAAAATACTTGATGTGATTATATTTCCTCTATTTACCTTAGCAGAAAAAAATTATTTGTCAAAATCACCCAGATAAAGTGTCTTCTTAATTTTTCTTATATTACATATTATTTCACACAACACATAAAATACATTCATATATCTGGAGGGCTCTGTCTATATTCAGAACTGATACATGTGCTAGATGCTGATTATTCAACTCAAGCACTTCTCATTATTCTATTTAAGTACTGATCACTCAGCATGGTCCGAAGATAAGATAAAAATCAGCTTTATTTCTTATTCTGAGAAAAGCTGACATCAGGATCAATAAATCCTGACAGAAGCTATTAACATTTTAATGAGTTACTCAATAATATTCTAAAGATGTGCTGGCAAGTCAAGCCTCCTTTGATTAAGGACAAATTTCTTAGACTACTGTAAATATATATTTCAAGGTCCAGAATGCAAAGCTGTCACTTATCAATCAAGAAGAAAGGGCAAAAGTCATGACTAAAGAAGCTAAGGAAGGGGCTGTCCACATGATTATAATGATTACTGTACATGATGGAACTTTTTAAGATGCCATTCATCTTAACCAAACAGAGCCCAATATTAGTCGTGGGGTCGTGTGTTTGGTTGTCATACAACTGAAGAAGTGTCCATGACTTCCCCCTACAACACACAGAAACACCACGACGCTGGGAGCAGTCGGACACGTCTATACATGGTTGAATGGAACAGCAAATACAGGCAGTAAGCCAGGTGAATGGGAAAGCAAGTGTCTGTGCAAACTTTGCTGAGCCTCAAGAAAAAGGCAAAAGGGGCCAACAGGGTGAAATATACTTGTCTAAGGGCAAATTTTGCCCTTCAGACCATGCGATTTAATTGCACTAAAATGAATCAGGATTTGACCTAAGGGAGAGATGTTACCTGACATAGTGTTAACCATTGCAATAAATCTGTTGTCGGGATCATGCTATTGAACATAATGCCAATAGGTTATAGGAAAATCCTGGCTGGGTTGCCACGCTTACAGAATATTGACTTGAATGCAACATTTTTAAAAACAAATATGAGTCTTTGAACACAAAGTCAGACGTGACTTTTCTAATGGAGGCAGTCCAAGAGAATCCAAAGTACTGCAATAAAGCTGGGCACAGCAAAGGGCTGTAGGGCCTCTCCATCAAGGCACAGGAGAAAGCTGGGTAGGTCACATAAAATCACATTAGCAAGTCTTCCCTGTAAGTATGAACATACGGAAACATGAATCATGAAACCAGCCAAAAAGAAACTCGGGTTATTAGATAAGCTCCTCCATGGGCCTGCCTTACTCACAATGAAAACATTCATTGATTTCAGTAGGAGGTATTGCTCTGAACATAAGACGAAACTCTAATCAAAATACAAAAGAAAAAGGCTGCAATCACAGAAAGGGCAGCAAAATGCTCTCAGATATTTTGTGTCATTGATGCTAAACTCCTTGAATATGGCTCATGATGTTCTAACACCTGAGTTTCCAGTTCATAATGTAAGAAATACACATTTGTGATGGAGAGCTGCCAAAAAATCCAAGACACTCTTTCTGCACCAGCAGAGGATGCCCAAAACATGGAATTGAAGCTCTGTAGTTTAATAGCCAGAATACTTACTGTTCCTAAAAAATAAATTTAGACGAAGAGTCAGAACTGTCTTATCCAGTGTGGAGCGCACTGATGCTTTATAGTGAAGAAAACTTCCTGTAAATGAGAACAAGGATAAAGGAAGAAAAATGAAAAAAGGAACAAAAAATTTGCATATGCTACCTATTCTACACAAGATTCTCTTTTATAATTGCCCTTATTTATGGATTGAAAATGCTACTATATGAAAATGCTCTATTAATTCATCTTCTGATAACTACTCACAGGCAATCCTGCTCAGAAATGAGGAGCGCTAGGACTTTACAAGCAAGCAGGTCATGCGACTGTTGAGTAAGTTGAATTCCAGCACACTGCAGAGGGAAATATCCCAGATTTCTTCTCTTCGTGCTTTCTATATATATTATATATATAATATGTGTGTGTGTGCATGTGCATAAACAAAACAGAAGAGATTCCAGGATTCCAGGAGCAAAATGAATAACGTTGGTATTCATAAAAACATTCAACAACTGAGGCTTTGTTGCAATCAAGTTTCTGTTGGCACTTTCTAATAGACATGACATTTATTTACCTCTCTGACAGCCTCAGTGCCTCATGACATAAAACAGCATTTACGGGACTAAGCCTTGAAAACAAAACCCCTAGGAGAGTCATGAATGCCACTTCAGTATATGGGGCAGGTGGCAAAGGGATGGATGTTGCTCACAAATATCAACAGTCAGGAATAACTTCATACACAGCTGTATTTTTTAATTACTATTTTGTCTGAAATGATTGTCTTGCAGTCTATGCATGGGCAATGCCGAAGATTTGCGTGGTGGAGCAGAATGTGTTGTGAGGATTGTTTACTCTTTTTTTCTATTGCAGTTCTTGCACTGAATGGGATCACCTATGTCATCCAAAGGTGAGAACCTAGTCCATGTTCATGTAGAGACTGGATAATATAAAGTTCCTCCCCACATAATTTTTTAGGTGCATAAAGTCTTTGAGACCCCTAAATCCCTTCTTCTGCAAATGGCCAGAATGGCTGCAGTCCCCACAGAGCTGTGTAGGTTGGGTTCAGGCCCTTCTTAGGAGCTACTGAATAATTTTACCCAGTGCAGACGTCATGTATAATGCATAAGCAAGCCTAAGAGCTGGGCTAAGTCCCTGTCTCTGTCTTCCCACGTGAGGAGCCCATCCACCTGATTAGAACATCACGGTCCTTCTTAACACAATGACTCTTGAAGGCTTTTTGTGTGTGTGTGACCCAGCAAACAGAGGAGTGCCCAGCCTTACCAGTAGCTCTGTCACCAGGGTACCATCTTGCGAGAGCCTTGAACAACCTGTGTCCTGAGAAGTGCTTTAGCTGCTGAATCAGAGGACAAAAGGTTATTGTGACGACCGCAACCTCTTGCTCTTTTTTAGCCTGTATGATAAAAGAGGAGGGTGACCTCTTGCTACATTGGTGAAAGGAACAACAGCTTGGGTTAAGAGCCTAACCTCCAAAAGAAGCAAAATGCATGACACGCTACTCTTTAAAGCATTCTTCACTAGCTGATTTGTGCAGCTCGCCCCTCTGCATGCTGGCTGAGGCGAGTCCCAGACAGCACACAGGGGAGCCGAGCGCAGAACCAGGGCTGGACCGGAGCCACGAGGCAGGGGAGACAAGAGCATCTACATCCCTCTGTGGACCTAATCTGATGTCATTTGAGACCTGTGGGGTAGATTCAGTTTTGATGCAAATTGGATTCTGGTGACTTCACTGTAGCTGCACAGATAGGACTAAGATCTCTTTTCCCCTCACAGCTGTAGAGACTCTTGTGAAAGGCACATTTTTCAAAAACATCTCATTTTCTTCTGAGGAACTTTCAAAGGAGATGAAACAAAATTTTCCTCTCAAATTTTTCGAAGCTTTCTCAATCAGATAGGTCTAATTTATCTGATAAAAGTAAAAAAAAAAAGTAATTGGAAATGAAAAAAAACCAATTCCTATTAATGTTAACAGGCCTTGTACAAAGGACTTCAAAGCTCTGAAATATTTAACAGATTATTATGTTTATTTCTAGTTGGTTTTTTTTCTAGGTATTCTTCCAGGTTTTTTATCCTGTTTATTCAAATTTTTCTTCACAGACCCTGCTTTCTATATCTCTGGTTATTGATGTTTCTGTTTTCTGAATTCCCTCTAATTGACTCCTTCTGTGGTTGAGAGGATGGATCACCTCCGCTACCCTGCAGGCTCTGCTCCTGTCCAACCCATGGATGGCATTCACCCTTAGCAGAGTGGACCATGTCTCATCTAATGACCTACTATAACAACTAGGTGTTTTTACAGAGCTGCCATCTATCAACTTGTTCCCTTTCCTATGTCTATGCCATCCCCTAAATAGCACTTTACCCTCATTCCTACTGAATTAAATATTTTTAAATGCTATTTCTCAGTTTTGTAGCCATCACGTGGAATTTAATTTCATTCTTTCACTACTTACAGGTCTTCCCAAACTGGCGTCATCTGCAAATGTGATCAGCACGTTGCTTATTCAAGTGAGTAATGAAAATAATGACTAGTACCAGATCTCAGGGCAGACTGCTGCTCAGCACAGCCTTCCATGCCATTAGTGACCACTGACAACTACTGCCCAGGTACACCACTCCGAACACCTTTGCATGCACGTCATAAGAGCCCCTACTATGTTTTCTCCTTCTCCAGTTTTCCAGTACATCAATGGTCTTCTCCAATGTCCCCTGTCAATAGCTTTCCCATTCTGTTCTGTGGTCTTTCTTTTGCTCTTCATGTAGCAAGCAGCACTCTTGCTGTTTACCACCCCCTACTCACACCCTCACTGCCAGGTTTGGGTTGGAAGGGGCATTTCCCTCCCAGAGATCAGACTGCCCAGGACCATTTCTTCTCTGGTCTCGACAGCAAGAAGCATTTTTGTACAATGTTCTGGGAGCTAGGAGACATTTTGTGCTATTACAGGGTCCTGGGGCAGAGGCAGTATGCTTGGTCCTCTTCTGCCCTCTTCCTGCGGCACAGAAATAACGGCGAGTTTTTGGCAGGAGGATCTAGATTTTTTACAGCATTTCAGGTAGAGTTTATTGGCTTAAGGTTAGTGCATGGAATCAATGCTCTATGTGTTCTTTCAGACTGGACATCTGTCGCAGGACAGGGAGCCAAGTGATCCTTTCCTGCCTGTGTTTTTTTCTGCATCAGATATTCTTGGTGCCCCATGTGAACTGCATTAATTTTCTGCCTTGGCCTTTCTGACTTTGTCACTACGTGCTCCTGCTGTGTTTTTGTGCTCATCTGGAAGTACCTGATTTAGTCCTATCTTCTGTACACTCTCTCCTTGTGTTTCAGGCCTGTGAAAAAAACTCACAATTTAGCCATCTTGGTCTTTTCTACTACACTGTTTTTCCATTTCTTTCACAATGAGATAATTTGCTGATGTGTATATAATACCATTTCCTTAAGAATCCTTTCCACTCCCTTGAGCCAATTTCCTGGGAGATCGGTCCTGCAAGGTCTCTGACTTTGTCAGAATCTACTTTCTTGAATGGATTCATGGTTTCTATTTTGTTGTTCTTCCTCCTCCTTGACTGTGAGCTCTGTCGTTAGTCATCTTTACTCAAGTTACTTTCTGTGTGAACCAGTTCCTCCCCAGCAGTTAGAATGGCATCAGAAAAATCTTCCTCTCTAATACCTTTCTTTGCTCTTAGAATAGACAGATTAAAAAGAAAATGTACAACACTGCATCCCCCAAGTTTTCTGGACAGTCAGTTTGTCTTTCTCTCCCAGAAGTCTGGATGATTAAAATCTGTACAGATCACCAAACTTTGTGCCCTGAATGATTCTCTTAGCTACTCAACAAAATACTTATCCACCTGACCTCCTTAATTTGGCAGCCTAGGTTGGATCTGCAGATCAATTACTAAGACCAGTTCTTTTCTTGTTTTGTGATTACCTCTCTCATCCTCTGCTCTGCTGGTCACATTAATTCATACTTCTTAGGATGTTCTCTTTCATTCTTTTGTCCCCATTTAGGCCTCTCTTCATTCAAGTAACAGATTGGTGTATGAAGATGCTCTTCTCCTTTCTCATGATATTAACTCCATCCATGATCAACATCATCACATGGGATGGGATGGCCCCTGGCAAAGTCATCTATGCAGCCACACACAAACACCAGCTCCTGGCAGGGGAGCTGGAGGGACACACTGAGAGCAATATCTGAACCCCTAATCCTTTATTCTGCCTATACTCTTGGGAATATTCTGATATGCTCAGGGTGACTCCTGGTAGTGTCATTACTAGTCAGAAAAATGGGAGGCAGAGATGCCACAGAGATGCCTGATGACATCACAACTTTTGCACAACTGTTTCAGATTTGAGCTCTTTGCACATTGCATACCTCCTTGAATGTGAAGCTTGGTCCACCAGTGTCTATCTTTGTTGCCTCCTTCCTTAGAGCAATGACTGCCATCACCTTGTACTTCTTTTTGAGAGTGCTAGTGATGAGTCCCATGGTCTTTATGGCACATGAATTTTGCTTTTCCACTGCCTTGTCCTCTAGCAGGTTCATTTCCTATTGGAACAAGGGAATAACCTCCACATCCAGGGGACACTTGCCTTCAGGTCAGTCTCAATCCTTTGAGATTGCCTAATTCATATTAATTACACACACATGCTCTTATATAATACAAACATAAATTCTGTTATGAAATAACTTTGTCCATTGCTGGGGCCACTGCAGATGTCACTCACTGCCTTTGGGTTATAACCTCCTACACTGTGCTGCTAATGCTCTCATGATTGTAATTAACTCTCAGCCTGCTTCTTCCTCCTGCTGCTCTCTTATTTGCCTTCAGAGATATTTCCCCAGCAAGCATCTCCTATGCCAGGTATCATCCCCAGCCTCATTTCACTGCAGTGAATTTGAACAATCTGAGCTCACCATCTGAGTCCTGTCTCTGGGTCTCAGAGGTGCAGGAGAACAAGACTTCCAAAATACAATTCTCTACTTAGACTGAAGCCATTGTGAACCATCCCTTAAAAACATCAGTTGTAAGCCAACCAAACAATATGTGATCATTAAAACAGCATCTGCAGAGGTACCAGGACATTGCCCAATAGTGTTTGTGAGGATTTGGGCCAGATACTGTGTATAAGCATCTTATTACATAACATGTAATAAATAAATGGCCTATGCGTGGGCATCAGAGACATGGCTATCACAGTTTCAAGGATTAACAGCAGCTCACAAAATACCTAAATCTTTTGCTGTCTCCATTTTGCAGACAGGCTTTGGTGGGCTGTAATTATATTTCACCTACTCTAGCCACTGCTCTCCGAGTCTCCCTCCCTGCTACCCTCCAGAAGGGCTCTTTGCTGTTTTTTAATGAAATAGCCTGAACAAACATAAAGCTTCCAGTGAGGCAATGCGATGTTGGTTACTAAGCAGCCTTGGTAAAGAGTGTGCACTGCTTAAGCCCCCTCCCCCTTTTATCACTTGGATGTTATCTGCACGACAGGCCCAGTTGTAAGTAAATGCTGACAGTATAATATGAGCAAGCTTTAGCTTTCTGCTCCCACATTATGCTTTTGACATGCTACTTATTTTGAGGGAACAGAACAAAATGATGGTGATGATTCTTAGCTAAAATTACCTGGTGCATACTATCCAAGAAATCTAACAAAAACATTAAATATGTCCCAGGAAATCAAATTTATAGTGCAGGAAAAGCTTAGTGACTTCATTGCTCAGATTACCAGTTGGATATCAGTTTCATCATCAGCAACCTCCAATTTCCTGTTTTGCTTATCGTAGAATTACTGTTTTCTTTTTTTAATGTTTGCACAGCCCATATGGCAACAGCTACACCAAAATTAGATACAGGGTTTTTTTATGATGGATTAAAGACTATGTTTGTTTTATGATATTTTAAGAAATAATAATAAAAAAAATCAGGAACTGAATGTATATAAAACACTAATAGTGTTTATATGCTTTTCTTTTTTACTATTGGAAAAAGTATGATTCATGGCAGTATGTGCATTAGTACTCCGTAACCATTGCTGATTTGTGTCCTGCTTTGGAACTGTTCCTTCTTACTGACTAATAAGTGCCACTAGACCTCTGGCAGTTCATAATAATGTTATATATTTCTAGTCTTCACAGAAACTTTTTTGCCTCTTTTGTCTTTACCTGTATGAATCAGACACTGTGTCGTCTCTTTGTGCTTAAAAACTTTCCTATTAATCTTACAAGTTGCCTGGTCTTGCAAAAGCCTGACCCACTACACTGTTTCACACACCCATGAATGTCCCTTATTGCAGAATGAATTTTTTTTTTTCAAGGGTAAATGTATTTCTTTGTCATTCCCAATCACTCTGTGGAACTGTAGCTTTTTCCTCTAATGCAGGGCTTCAAACCCAGTTGATAAGTCTCAAAACTCCTTTCAAGCTGTAACATCTCATTGGCCTCTCTCAAGTTCCTCAGGAGGTTCTTGAGCAAAAGCTTTGATGCTGCCTGGAGATTTTCCAGCCAGACTCACAATGGTTGCTGTCAGGGACGTTTGGGTTGCCCAGGAAAGGACTTTTACCTAGGACCTTTTACCTAGGACCTTCCTTCCAAGTGACTAAAATCACACTTATGAGGTCTCTATAGTAAAGGAAGAAGAGAGAAAAAATATGTGATCGATTTGTGGGTCAGCAGGTGGTGACAGTGTGGAGTTATTAGGTAATGCATATTCACCAAGTGTGCATATTCACTGTACCGGGGGAATAAACACATTTTCAGTTGTTATTTAGGATTAAAAATAGGAGCATAATAGAGGTAAAACTGCTTATTGAAGCAATATGAACTTGACTTGAAAACAAATCTTTTAGTCACCTTTAGCAATTGATTGGCAAATTTTTTAATGCTGTATTTTTCACTTGGAAAAAAATTGTAAGATATGCTGAGATGCAAAAACAATGTTAATACACAAAATAAATTCAGCTTTCTGACTATATCAAGAAGTTGTAAAAATGCAGTAGATTTATAAATCCAGAAGCCTACAGAAAATTTCTCTTGTTCTTTTGCAAGCATCAGAATCTCCTGGTTGAAAAGTAAACATTAGCTAACAGACATTCAAACTAAAACAATAATTACTTGTGCAAGTAATTATTTCCTATTTGCAAGATCTGACTTGTCTACTTCAGCAGTTACAATACAGTTTTGAGGCTATCTTTTGCTGCTTTTCCTTGAAGAACAATGTGGCAGTATTCAGAAAATTTTCCCCTCTGGTGTAGGTGAAGTTTAGTTCACAAGCCCATGTGTGCACATAAAACTTCCACGTTCATCAGTTCAGGAAACCAGACTACCCTTTTGGGCACTTGAACTCAGATAGCCAGGATCAAGAAATTTTCAGCAGAAGTTCAATTAATATCAGTGCAAATCTTTCTCCCGCATCTCCTTTGCCTTTGTGAAAAGATGGACTTCCCAGTGGGCATTTTGCAGGCAATTCTGCCAGTTGGATCAATAGGGGAAAATAGTAGCAATATTTGAAAATCTGTCACCTAGGGTCCCCAAAAAGGCCATCTCTGCAGCTTTTATTGCCAGCACCAAATAATACATTTCATAAAAGAGGGAAAAGAGATCACATGTGTACACATGTCCACAGTTTTCTCTGTCTTCCCTCATTCAGACATACTTCTCTACGCTGTCTCTCATGTGAATGTGGCTGGTACTTGCATTTACACAAGTAGGAGGGACTTGAGCCACAGGTCATCCCAATGAGGATGCCATTAGCGTGTATGACAGAAAAAGGATTAGAAATAAACTGCCCTACATAGGAGGGCTTCCCTTCCCTTCCCTTCCCTTCCCTTCCCTTCCCTTCCCTTCCCTTCCCTTCCCTTCCCTTCCCTTCCCTTCCCCATTAAATGAGCAACAGAGCACTAAAGCCTTGTGATATATTAAGTTGTTGCCCTGGAGTGGGTTTAGACCAGGCAAGGAAGAGGTTTTGACACACCATTTGTGGGATTAGCCTGTTTTGACACCAACAATTGCTATATTTGTAGTATCACTGTGACTCTAGCAATGTTTTATTTGTCTAAGTGAATAATGTTTAATTTACAGAATAAAGTACTCTAAATATATTGTAAATTTGTGCATTGTAAATATAGATCTAATATATGGCTATAAATGGGTATGACAGTAAGTTGCTTTGAGTTATAAATAGTGTCCCTGACAATCAGTTCTTAAAAACTTTTTCCATAAAAAAATTGTAAAAGTCCAGGGACAACAAACTGCTGTCAAGATTTGGCTTTTCTGGGTGGTTGTCTGGTTTTAGCAATTAAGATTATTAAAGAGAAATCAAATTACATGGTGACCTTAAGTTTCTGACCCTCTGCACAAAAAATATTGCCCACAAATCACACTTCAGTGCCCAGCGGATGTTTGTCGCCTCTGCTGTCTGCCCTAATAAGCAAGGTCCATGGGCTGTGCATGGTTTTTCAGTTTCAGTCTTTCATCAGGAGTAAGATTAACACTAAGAAGTGAAAAACTTGCATTCATAGCTTAGCACTCACTTCTTTTTTATTCTGCTTCACCCTTTTACTAAGTGGTACCTGCTTAATTCCAGATAATCTATTTTCCTGAACCTTTTAGTGAGTTTGAAGTATCCAGTGTTAATGCATAGCCAGTGGGGGAGGAAGAAATGTGGTTCTGGTGCAAAACCAGAATCCGCAATGATTACAGGGCCATGAAACTCACGTTCAGTGCAAGCCACTGATGGGAGACTCTTCCTTTTAAGCAGTGCTGAATCACCCTCAGAAACCTACACTCTACTTATTAGGCAGAGAAGAATAAAATCATATGTCCCACTACTGTATAAGTGCACTACAGGTGCACAGGTCTTTCACAGGCTCTGTAAATTGTCCACCTATAAGCGGAAGAGGAGATGCCAAAACGACTGCGTTGAGGTTTCCGTGAGGTACCAAATACCTCATGAAAAAGCTTGCTTGCCCATTCAAATAATTTGAAATGAGATCAATGCATCGAAACACTGCTTTCAGTATACACTAGCCCAGCCATTTATTCAGTAGCATTTGGATAATTCAGATTCTGTTGGATCTGCCTATTGTCTCGGACCCTCTCCTCCCTCAGCCCTGGGCTCTCGGTGGGAACCCAACTGCCCCCTCAGCTTGCGTGGAAAGAAAATGATTCCCGTTTTCATGTGCTAAACACATACGCACGCTCGGACATGTATGTGGTCTTGCCTCCACATTGCTACTAAGGATCGCCACTGCAACATAGTCTCTTTTGCTCTTTAACTGTATTTTATTTCAACAGGTGCCTTTTCAGTGGAGCAGCAATTCAGCTAGCACTCACCTCCCATCATGGCACACGTCTGCAGACCTGCAGCTGCTTATGCCAAGCCACATTTGTCCTACTCACTGTATATTCAGATTGCGTTTCTGGTAGGACTTACTACTGAAGAAACGGGTCAAGCATGCAGGAATTTTTGACAAAGACTTCTTTAAAACAGCCCTATCAATCTATTGTGTACTGTATTTCACTCACACGTTATGAAATAAGACTAGGGAAAATGTTCATCTGTGAAAAATTCCCCAAAGAGAGGCATGTCAAGACCACTAGTCTTTCCATATTGTTATGAATGAAACTCAAAGTTTCAAGTATCAACCCTCAAAAGAAATCACTAGGGATTTCCACTGATTTCCACCCCCTCTCAATTTTAAAGTAACTGCATTAAAAGTATGTGTATTTATACAGTAAGGCATAATGCACACACGCACAGAGAACAGCGACTGCTGCTCCTGATGCAATCAGTGACAAAAAAATTGGCTGTGGTTCAGACAATACTCCATGTTTTGGAGACTATCATGACAGGCAGGGATTAGATTTTACATGAGTGGTGATGAGGATACTTCTACTGACATGTGGGGGCTGTATGTTTTCTTGCCAATGATGCTGAGCCACATCATAATTCATCTTTCTCACTAAGAAAGGAGCACATCGGCTACAGAGACTGCCTATTTACACAGGGAGGACTACACTGTGCACAAATGGAGCATAGCTATATAATGAATCCAGCAAAAGAGATTATTAAGGCTGATTTTCTTCCTGTTAATTATTTAGAATTTCTTACCTTTTGTAGCTGGGACTGGCATCGCTACAGAGCAACTGTGCTAGCTTGTCACTAACAAATAGCAGAAAATCAACCCCTGCAGATGTAGAAATGTACTGTTTTGAGACATTTTAAATGCATATTTTCTTTCAAGATTCCTCACTTATTTAGTCATACTGCTGTGTTATAAGCAGTCCTGTACAAGGCTTGTTTCCTTAGTTTTCCTATAATCACTCAAAAATATATATATTTTTAAATTTCTACTTTTCGTACCTTGAGAAAGAACAGTTGTGGGACACAGACCACCCAGATAAGTGTGGGAGAAGTTGCAGCACCAAATATCCCAACAGAGCTTGGTTATCACCAGTCAGTAAGTACAGGTTTATGGTGAATGCTTACTTTTAGCTACCTCATCTACAGAACAGTAAAAATATGAAAAGTAAAATGTTTCTATTCTGTATTATATCTGGTATATTGCCTTACCATTAATATTTTTAAAGAGTTTATTTAAAGGCAGTTACTGGCAGTATGTTGTTTTTGTAGAGTGTAGATTGAGTGGACTAGACATCTTTTTATTTTAAATCAGTGTATTTCTTTAACTGATCAGCACTTACTATTTTTGTTGCTTACATGTGTAGCGCAATACTTAATGAAGCTGGCAAGCAGTTAAAAACCCCTGGTAAGCATGTTTCAGCTCTGTCAGAGTCACTGTATGACCAGTGGGTTTATGTTTTGGAACCTTCCCCTGAGCTATGCAAGCCATGATGGGACTTTTTGTCTGTGCAGTATATAGGTATGCTCATGAGCAATTTCCGTGCTACCCTCTTTTTTTAAACCACCTCAAATAAAATAAGACTGAACCTAGACGCTATGCCAAACAATAAAAACTTGAGATTAGCGGGCTTTAAAAATGTTATCTGCCATTCCAGCCCGGCAATTTTGGATTTCCGGGTTTGAGTAATCATGAGTGATAAAACAGGTACAATAAAATACACTGTTCTCATGATATTTCCAGAATGACCAGACAGTAAATCTCACTAGGCAAATAGATTTCCAGCATACCTCTGATGTCTAAAGGTCTGAATAAACAGAATTAATTTATTAGGATTCACTCATCATTTGGTCTGAGTGTGACGCAGTGCTTGTGCAGCAAACGCAGGCATGGCTTTTAAATGATCTTGTAATCTTCAGTTTTGAGTTTGTGGTTCAAATGAAACTGAAACTTGAAAATCAGAAACTCAGCTATTATCTTGTTTTGTTCCAGTTTCCACCTCAGGTAATAATTTAACTCTTGCTTCCCTGAACCTTAGCCTATGTTTACCAACAACTTGTCAAACCTAGCTCAAATGTGGGGTTCAGCAGCAGCATCGTGGTGGTAACCAGAGTCAGGATGCAGTGCCATGGTATTAAGCACTATAAACTAAAGAATCCCAATGCAAAGAATTTTAAAATAACTGCTAAGCTTCTTTTATTAGAAATGGCACAAAGCTACAACAGGAGGAGGACTGAATTCTTGGGAAGTACAGGAGACCTGAAATATTTTCTAAGACAGCGAGAGGATGTTTTGGGAACATAGATGCACATGTGGAACACTTTCCTCTGCCTCTGGTAGCCAGATTTTAAAAGGAGTGAGGTTCACTTAATATACCCTGTAAAAGCATCAAAAAGGGAAGACTGACCTGTAACAATAAGGGCATGTCTGCACTGGAAACTGGCTGTAGATTTGGTGCATTAAAGGGTCCACAGCAGCTGCTGTGCATGCAGTACAGTAACACACCATATATTCCCATCCTTACGGGAATAGTGCTTCTTGCACTAGGTCTTTGAGCATCTCAACAGAGAAAGGGGTATTTCTCCACACTGCAGCAAAGTCTGGTTAATCACCATAGAAAATGCCCCCAGGCAGGGTTTTTGGGAGGATACCACCATCCTTAGAAGGCTGAATTGCTTTCTGTCGTAAGAAACGGGTCTGCTATTTTTCCAGTCCTTTGGGTGAATCCCATTTAACCCTTGCTGTGGTGTCCTGAGGAGCTCTTTATTGGACTCTCAGGCAGAAGAAAGGAGTGAACAGTACCTTGGGGAGCTGCAGATTTCCCATGGGATGTATGTTTGGAGCCTGAAAGGTTTGCCTTTGAGGTCTGAGTTGGAGGCCAATAAATCTTTGCCTGTTACTGCAGCTGCTTCAAAAGGAGAAAAGACCATGTGGTAATCAACAGGAAAAAGGGACTTTGGTATGTAAACTGACAGAGAATAGTGCCCTAAGAACTACTGCCATCAACTTAGGACCCAAGACACTGCAAACATATAGCTTGATACATGTGCAATCTGAAATCAACGATTGTCTAGTCTATGAGACTAACAGCCACTGGGTCTAGCTGAGACCAAGCACTGCTGGTCACCACACTGTTGGCTGCAGTAGAAACGGTTAGTAAAGATGGTTAATCTCTCGAGGGGAACCAACAAAGGAGACAAAACATGCTAGAAAAAGCCCCAAATGCCAGTGTTCTTGTTGCCCCCACTTTACAACTGGAAACTTGGGCAGAGAAAGGTTAGTTTGATTCATATCACCTACAGAATCTGCTGCAGACTTGAGAACCATGTCTCGTGTCTAAAGTCTGGGTCCAGGTCCTTTAATATAATCCCACTTCCTTGCTTCCTGCTTCATTAAAATTGCTTGGTGAAGTCTAAAGTACCATTGCCAAAACAGCTGCCTCACTATGTATTTTTTATTCATTCATATTTCATGTCTGATTTTCACTAGAAACCACAGCTTCTCCAGCCTGGGCATTCCTTTTGACACTGCAATAACAAAAAAACATTTCGCTCATCACTTTCTCCCAATGGGAATATCATGTACTCTGCTTGTATCTTCTGCGTGCTGGAAACACTCTGCTAGAGATTCAAAACTCACAGCTCTAATGCACACTTCTTATCTGTGTCAGACTGGGTAGACAAGAGCTTAAGAGGGAAGAGATGCAATTTTTTTTCATCTTCTCTGCCTCCAGATCTCACCTCCTTGTTCTTACAGTCCCTGTGGTAGTAGCAGGAGAAAAAGAGAGGGAGGCTTGGGATGGCTATTGTGATAAAAATTAGGTGTCTCTAAAAGGAAGCCCTTTTCACCTTACAGTATTTGTTGATTTTCTTCACTAAATGTATGGATGCCACTGAGAAAAATGCCAAAATATATTAGAGCAGCCACAGACATCAGACTGTAAGGCAAACTAACTGGGAGTAAGGATCCTGTTGAGTTCAACGAGTCTTTTGTGATTTTCAATGCACTATGAAAAAATGCCTTCAAATTACCCAAGAAGTATGTTAATAGCTGACTAATGCACAAGCTGGCAGGAATCATTGCTGCTTGAGCACGGCTCATTAATCTTACTGTTCATTAAAAAAATTCCAAACTTTTTAATAAACAATTTTTATTTAAGATATAAAGAACAGTGGAGTGTGCTTTTTGCTAGGCAAGTGAGGTCCCTGTGAAAATAAAACATTTCTTTACATTTTTTTGTGTGTAAAGCCATCTTTCTTCCATCAGTAGGTTTGGAAATGCACAGAGTACTTTCCACTTCTGTAAACTCTCAGGGCTAATTTTTTAATCTTTCTTTTCACCTTTGCAAGCTTGTACTTCCTAAGCTGAAAACCTCTTGCTGCTGATACCCAGTCTGTTTCTGCACGAGGCAGGCAGCGTTTCTCTCTGGTGAGGAGCTGTGGGGCCGTTGGGGAGCAGAAATGAGAGGAGACAGCTTCTTGCTGACAGCTGGACAACATGTTGCGTGCTGGCCTGCAGCACTTGAAGTACCACTTCACATCAGTTCAGACCCAGTTATGGTCGTGTTTCCACAGGAGAAGACACGTCCGGGGCTTCCCGTTTCCCTGCCCTCCTGGGAAATACTGCACTCCACCTTTGTGAAACGGATACCCAGGCCAATTTTTTATACTGGGCGATTGCCTTCATGTTCCTTTTGCCTGTGCTTGTGGTCTGAAATGTTGTAGTGGAATAGACAACTCTGTCCAGGCTTATTCTTTGGGATCCCTTCATCTGTACAACATGACTTATCCAATGCAGTAGTGAAAATGAAAAATAAACTGCATTATCACTAGGAGTTACAGAAACATAACTGGTTTTGGTGATGTTTTGTCAAGAAACAGTAGGGCAGAACAACTTAACATCAGACGTTGCAAAGTCCTGATTGCACATAGCAGAGAGGTAGAAAAAAACCCACAAAACCCCATCTGATCAGTGTTATCACTGATATTTTATGTTCATGTGCATCTCAGTACAGACATATGCTAACTTTTCTAAGTAAATGCTCTTCAAGGTTTCTACAATAATTTTATTTGCCTTTCAAAACAACCCAGGCTTCAGGATTTATTAATGCAGCAATTAGTATGCTGATCATGCCCAGCATGCTTAAATCTTTATTGGCTGTATGCACCACCGAAAGTTTTAGTTTTATTAAACCTGAGCCTCCTACATACTGCTGTTTAGTGTGTGTTACAAAACTAAGATCAGCTCTGAATGTAATGTAACCCACATGTTGGATTGCTTGCTTCAGTGACTTACAGAAATATTTCAGGTAGCAAGTATTTTCTTAGTACTCTGTTATAAAAATATGTCAGGCACACAATGTTTGCATTATATGTTCCTTTTCTGTTATAGAAACAGAATTCTGCACCAAACCCCCGTGATCCATTCTGAACAGTCATTTGCACCAACTGTGTATCAAACTACTGTGAATTATCATGTTTGACTGAAGATTTTGCAGTGAGATAGACAAAGGTTAAATTAAGGTACAGTTATATTCATCATAATTAGATGGATAGATAACTAGATAGAGTGCATACTGTATCGACAAAGCAAAAACTAGACATAGGTTGTAGGTTTTATTCACATGAAGGAAGGGGCAAGTGCAGCTGAGATTTTTTTTTCCCCCAACAAGTGCCAGAGGCTGTAGGAAATCTGTCAGGCATGGTACGAAGCATATTGATCTTTGCAGAATTGTCTGTCTTTCATACCCTGAAGACAAAAATGTCAGCATGATGGAGCAGCCTCCTGAGAAGCCCTGGTCTGAGGCCCTCAAGGCAGCTCTGTCCTGCCCCCTGACTTGCAGGCACCAACTGGGCTCTTCCTACAAGCACACCTATTCCCCCGCCACAGCATCCAGCTGAAATACTGGTGTTTACAGCATCTACAGGAAAGAGAAGAGCCAGGGCCGATATGATCTGTAAAAATAATTGCAACAGGTGATGCAGAGGCTTGGCCAGGTGGTTGAAAAGGTTTATTGCCTTTCACCATATAAAGAAGAGGCAGTTTGCCAAGTTTGTTTCAGATTCAGTCTGTGGCGATTTATATAATTAATCTGACTAATGGAGCTAGTCTAAAGAGATGTCTAACAGTACATGAATTGCCCCCTGTAACGTACAGTTTAGTTTTGGTTCCAGCAGATGAGCCTTCAGACTGTAGCTGCAGGTGACATCCCCAGCCATCGATCCCCTTTCCATCCCAGGTTATCATCTTCTGTAAAAGTGGAAGTGGAAATGGGTTTGCTGTTGTGCTTACACTGTTGGCTGCCTGGCACACTGATCTGATACAACGTGTAGGCACTCTGCTCTCTTCTGCCACCTCTCCTATGGCAAGAGTCTCCCACCTGGGTCTTGTCAACACTAACATCCAAGGGGCCCTGGCTAATATCTTAAATTTCTGCAGCAGGATTTGCCGAAGCATCTCTGTCAGAGCCCCCCTTGAGTGCAGGATTTAGGACTGAGGGCAGATGGAGAGCTTTGCATTTGCAGAGCAAGAACAGCACAGACAATCTAGGATTTGCCAAATTATACCAGCAAAAAGAATCTGAAGCCTGGCAGAGAAACCCCACCACCCCATCACTCTGTAGCCAAAATTCTGTGTTTAAACATATTACACTTATTCTGTTATACTGAGATAGCTGGCAAAGATGTTCTCGGGGCGGGGGGGAGCAGTAAAAAAATAGATAACTCTTGAAGCTAGCCAACAAATTTCTGCTCCATCAGCTGAATACATTTGAAAGTCAACACACTCAGGCTTTGTTGGAGCTAATTCCAGCACTTAGGATTTAAGTGCGAATCCCCCTCCCTTACCCATAAATACACACATTTAAATGTGTTTGAGTGTTTCAAGTCATCTCAAATTCCATGGCATCCACAGAAAAAAAGCCAGTCTAAAGTCAACAAAGCCCACAATGACGTTGTAAAAAGAAGTGCTATTGGGAATTAATTTCTGTTTTCTATGCTATATCCACTGCTGTTTGCACAATTGCTAGCCCTGAAAACACAGTCTTAAGTTAAATTGGGTTTATCTTTGTTAATCATCATAAGCAGGAATACAGTTTTTCAGATTTAGTAGAGATCTAGTCAGGCTAAGCAGATTACGGAAAAACTCTAAAAGTGTTAAATATGATGTAAAACAAGTGTTTTGGGGATTTAAGCATGTTTTTTTTCTCAAAATTTACAATGATTGAAATCCAGATAGTAGCAACAGACAACATGAATGGAACCCCAGAACTGCTAAAACCAATGGTAATTTGGCTATCAACTGGAGCCGGATTTTATATGCTGTATCTGTTCCTGCTTCAACATCTTCCATCCAACCTACTAGATTTATTTCAGTCATATCCATATTGAATCTGGGCCAGTTAGCCCACCTCTTTTTCTCTTATAAAGCACATGCACAACCTTTACTACCACAGAATAAGTAATTCATAGATCAGGGCTACTTTTCCAGCCTCCTTCCAACCTTCACACAGAGCAACAAGGCTCCGAATGGCTTGGTGGCTTTCCGAAAACTGCAGAGGGTGACTAAAGGAGCAAGAAGGTAAACCTAAGTGCCTCCAAAACATACGCTAGTGCCTGAAACCCCTTTCTTGCTGATCCAGTTCTTCTTGGTGGCTGCACCATGGTGAATACATGCCTCAGCTAATGCAGGGATGGTGCCTGGACCTGAGCCAGGTGGCACCCAGTTGGAGATGCAGCGACCAAGCGCGGGTGTCCCAGGGATGTGGGCATGCTGCAGAGCCCAGCCTTGGAGCAGCCTACCTGAAGAGGTATGGGACCAACACAGGTGGGGAGGAGGAGGACCACAGCTGGATGTGACTGGAAGAGTTCAAAACACAAATCCCCACAACTGCATTGCTGTTCCTGAGAGCATTTACTATGGGAGGAGCAGAGGACCCACCAAAATGCACAGTGTCCCCAGTAAGGGGACACTGGCTGCTACAGTCCCCATGGTAAAGGTTATGGAATTCTTCAGTTTGATGTTTTGAGGACTCTGATAACCACACATGCATATTTAGGTGGAAAATAACCCTCTTCACTTAAACAGCCCACTCATCTCCAACAGACTCGAACAACTTTACCTACCCTTTCCTTCCCTCTCCATCTCCTCCCCTTGATACAAGGGAGTCCAGTTCCATCTGTGTACACAGTTGTATAATTTTGCCCAGGTTAAAGATCCTGGAGTTTTACTTCTGTTCCTGACATTCCCAGTACTGGGCACTGGCAGAGAGAATACTGGGATGGCTAATGATCATTCCTTCAGACATTTTATTAGATCCTTTTGAGTGTAATAGTGAGATTATACTTTCAAGCCTAGTACTCTGCTGCTTTTAATAGCTTGCCTCATACAGTCCAAACAAGTTTAGTATTAAAATAAAGTAATAATAAAAAGAAGCATAGAGGTGTTGCCACAAAACCATCTGTTCAAACATCATCAAGAGGGGAAATCCTGCATTTAAAATAATAATTTCTACAGCCTGGCATTACCGAACAGTCAGGCTTGCCTGCTGAAGCAGGTAGGGCTATTGTTTGAGAATTTTCTTTAAATAAATAAAGATTTTTTTTCAGCTTGTGTGAATGAGCTGAGTCATATTTAATGGCTTATCCGGTTTATGCCTGAGTTCTTTCAGGACCCAGGTAGAGGCTGAAAGAGAAACAGAGTTATGCCGCACTCCTATTTTGTTCAATGTGGCTTTTGTCTAACAATTCTCCACCCTTCTCAGTAAGCACTAAAATTTTAAATTGTTGTCTTTACATCTTTCATCAAACTTTCATTGTATAGTCGTATGAAAGCTGAGCTGAAAGAGCGCTTCTTCAAAGAGATGCTACTAAGAATCCAATGTTGTCTGCAGTTTGCATTAAAGCCACACACTTTGTTATATTTTCAATTACCATGCAGAACCATACATACTCTGCCCTTTTTTATCATCAGAGCTGAGGAAGAAAATCAGAGGTGAAACTGTGTTGGCAGCTATAGGATGCCCAAAATGCTTGACTGCTCCTGCAGAAGGGTGCTACTTAAGTTCTGCTTAATAACAGACAAGCAAGTTCCTTGCTGGCGTGACCCGTCCAGCTGAATTCAGCCTCTCTTGTCTTTGTCAGCACTGGGAAAATAATTCAGATTAAGCAGAGTGTGACTTTGAAATAGAGTAGCCAGACTGGCACCCATCGCCGTGTGTGTACCTGGGTAGGTCCATCTCGGGTGGGAAGCAAACGGCCGAGCCCAAGGCGGAGGCGAGGGCCAGCGTCTGCAGCGCAACAGCTGGGCAGGACAGACCTCGGCAGCGGGAACCTCCTCCACTGGTTTCTGTTAGCTTTTGGGAGCTTTGCCCGGCAGTTGGGTCCTCGCAGAGAGCCACCTGCAGAGCACCCACCACTTGCCCTCCGTCACCAGGTGAGGAAGAAGAGGGTGGCTACAGAAAGCAGGCAAGAGTCTTCCCACCCCCAGGTGACAGGCATTAAACACCCCGCACTGCTGGTTTGACCCTTCAGGACAGGCTACAGGAGCACAGCTTGCCGTGTGCTTCAGTCTAGCCTGGTCCAAAACATTGGCTAAATTATAAGCATCAATCCTCTTTGATATTTTTTTTTAAAGAAAATAAAAGTGTTTTTATCTAATGTATGAGATGATACTTTTTTTCCTCCTACTGAGGAGGAGTAGGATTTGAAATCACAAAAATACTTAAACACGCTCCAAGCTTTAAATGCCACAGGGGATTTATTCAGCACTCCGATGTGTTAATGGATGAGTTTAAGTACGTGCCTAAACACGTTGCTGAATTGGGGCCTAAACCAGCATATTTTCATTTTATTTTTATTATTATGAAATTTCTTTAAATACTCATGCAAATAACTTGGTGAAACTTGACTTCACTGGAAAAACATTTACTGGAAATTATTTCTTAATTAAAATCTGAAACCATAATTTTTCATCTACAGATGATGTGCAAGATTTTTCCAGTGTGAATTTGATGTGGTACAGAATTTCGGGTACAGAGAAGAGAAGGAGGGGGAAGAGGTGGGCAGTCATCTGGAAACTGTAGGGAAATATGGCAGAGGCAAGGGAAACCAGCAGGCATGTATAACAAATGCTATAAAAATATATCCACAGGTTTTAATCAACAATTTCTGGGAAGAAAATTCCTTGGGAAAAAACTCATTTTGGTGCTTCACACTGAAATTTCTGAACAGATTCAGCAAGGGTTTTTTTAATATAAACTGTCCTTGGAAATTAGAGTTTCAAAATAGATACAGCACAGAGAGCAGCTGGGAAGAAACTCGGTTGACTTCTGTGAGGTGCAGAGCTTGAAATGCTGACTCTGTTTCAACGCCTTGCAGCCCCTGCCTCCCCCACCCTGCCCGGCTATTTCCTGGCTGCCGCTCTCCTGCTTGAATCGGAGCCCAACGAAGCAAACTGTCACAACAATTGTAACTCAGAACCTATGTATTTCTCAAAACTGTATCGCACTCTTCCAGGTAACCGGCTTATTTACTGCCCCAAGCTGCAAATGCTGAAGTAGATGTGAAGTATAATTTGATTGCCAGTCTACAAGAGAGATATGAGGAGGTGCAGCTTTCTGCATGTCCAAAGGAAGACTCAGAGCAAAGAGTTCCTATCTGTACACTGGGGAAACACCCATGTCACAGCTGAAAAAGAAAAATAAAATTACGGGATGAAATCTCCTCATGTGCAGACAGCACAGTGCCAACATCTGACATGCCCACGGATGAGTGTTTTGCAGCATTTAAAAGTGCAAGAGATCAGCACCAACTGCCACATTCCTGCTACTGGTGACATGCTACTTACAGAAAGTATTTAACCCTCCCTTCCAGCACTCACCTTCAACGGTACAGCAGCAAAAAGGTACTTGCCTTTGCAGATTTTATTACCACAACTGCCCTGACATCTGCCAGGAGCATCAGCGGCCACTGGCGTTTGCCGACTTTCAGCATGAGCAGAGCCTCACGGCAGGACCGCAGCCAGTGCGGGACGACAAAACTCACGTACAAGCTCTGTTTAATGCTTCTCCAACAGAGTCACTGCAGGGCTGAACCTAGATCCATAAACACACTTTAAGGGTTAACGTTGCAGAAAACCGAGAGTTTATGGTTAGAGGTGTTTTGGGGTAGGTTACTGCTTGCCGCTTCACAAAATCCTCACGCTGCCCTTTTCAAAGCTCGGTGACGGAGCTGTCATCGACCACAAAAGCCTGCCAAAGCGCACCAGTGCTGAGGATACGTTTATGTGCATGGTTTTCCTATGCTCAGGAAATCTGCGGGGGGGGAGGACGGAATTGCGCATGCCAGTAGCAAACATGGTGGACACTGTCCCTGTGGCAGCAATTGCAGCCGGCACCCCGCCAGCAGGGATGTACCCCGGTTTTGGGCCGGTGCCTCTGAGCTTGGAGGGTCATTCCTCCTGAAAAGTGAGAGCCATACCTACCCCACAGGAGGATGTGTGAGGATTAGCTCTCTGTAAAAACAGACGTCTCCTCTGTGGATCGCAATTTATATTGTGCGAGAGGCCTCGCCCAGGACTGGGTAGCGCTGCCTCCAGCCCTGTGCAAACACGCGGGCTGACAGACGGTCTGTGACAAAGGGCTCCTGGCCCGAAAGTGTTGGGACAGGTGATGGAGACAAACATGCGGATGGGAGAGGGGGAGGAGGAAGGTGATGGATGGAAATACAAAAGTAGCAGGATGTCTTTGTGCTTAATAGCTGCCAAGTGCTCCACTAGGGTGATTTGGCTGAAATAAAAAGCATGTGAACTCTGCAAAAATAAAAGCACAATATTGTAATTGCAATACAAGAAGCCAGAGATACATACTTATAAAAGAAAATAACATTTAAAGCTATTTTTAAGCTTTAAGCTATTTTAAAATAACATTTAAACCTTTTAATTTAAAGACAGACTTCTTGGGGAAAAAAAAAAAATCCATGTGGACTTTAGCAAATCCTGGGAACTTGCCCTCTACTCTTCTGTCTCCTGGTGGGAGACCAGAAACTTTGTGGGGACAAAGATCAAACTGTCTGTGAGAGGGTAGCAAACCCCATATGGAAACATCTTCCTCCTTCCCTGAGGGCACAGATACCTCTCCTTTATCTTTCTGGACAGGATGTGTCCTGGGGCCAAATGAGGCCAAGGAAGAAACTGGCCTCTCCACATGGCACCGTGGCCCGGGAGCAGCACACCACAGGATTTTTCTAGCAGAAAATACCAATAGCATCAGCACAGAATTGCCAACTCCCACAGCCTTTTGGGGGAGCCAAGGATATTGTGATTTTTAAAGGAAGTTTGCAGCAAGGAGGAAAGTAGGGTTATGGAAGATGGCCAAGGGAGCAACCTTACAGAGCACCCCCTCTAAAGGATTGATTTGAGAGCTGTGGGGTTTATGATGGATTTCCCCATGAATCCTTATTCTCCACGTGGCTGGAGGGACAGATCCAGGCCCTGCACAGTCCACTTCTAGTCTGTGTAAAGGGAGCTGTTAACTGAGAAACTGAGCATTCAATGGGGAAAAAGTTACTTAGAAAGTTTCTTGTGAGAAACAGCAGTGAGACCAAGTAGTAGAGGGATGTGTTACAGTTAAAATAATACAATTATTCCCTTTCTTCTTTCATTCTACCATTTATTAATCCTTTCTTTCTCCAGTCCCACAGGCCAGTTCTCTTCTTGTGTAGGAAATGAAAGTCAGGAAGGGCGCCACTGAATTTGGTAATTCGTCTGGACTCCATGCAGTAAATGCTGTATTTTATAATTTCCCTTTCAATGAATTTCTGTGCAGCAGAAAGTAATAATCTCTTTCGTCTTCTGAAAAAGTACTTGAATTAATAATTCATTTATCTTAATTAGTTTTTAAAAAATCTTTCCAGAAGAGAGCTTACTTACAAAAATATTTCTTTTACTTCTTACCTGTGATCATTACTTACATTTAATACAACAGCTAATCCCCCATGCCTAATAATTTATGTTCAGTCAAGTTGCCTTTACAGTCATAAGAAAGATTTCTATTGAGTCCAGTGAGAAAAGGCATTGGGCCCCTAATCTACTGGCAGAGACCCCAGCCAAATTGCTGCACCCTCTGCAAAGGCCAGAAACAAAGTGAAGAAGATGGGACATAAAGAAAAAGAGGGAGAGCGAGCAAGCGAGCGGTGGAAGGAGGGATGAAGAGAAGCTTCCGATGGCCTTTCTGTGGAAGTCAATGGCAATTCTCATACTGGCTCTGTTTGCAGGAACATGCCTTTAAGCAATTGAGCTGAGCCCTGCCTTGGCATAGGATCAAGCCTCACAGACCCCCATCCAAATCTCCCATCCTATCCTGTGCTAAGCCTGATCTGACAGCAGGTGAGATCCTAGTGTTAACAGTCCACTTCCCCTGCCTTTTCTATCTCCATGGTGAGTGACTCGCAAGTTGTCCCAGTGGTCTTTGCAAGTAGAAGAAAATAAAGGCAGGGTTTTTTTTAATGGAATAATTTTAAAATAACAGGTACTTAAATCAAAGGCTACAGCTGTGCATAAAACTGCTACTTGTAAGCATTTTTATTCACTATCTAAGTGAATCTAACTATACAGGGCCATTAAAACATTTTCCTCTTTTGCCTTGTGCAAAGAAGAATTTTGGGTAGGTTTGCAGTTTTAAATCGAACTGGACTTTTTCACAATTGTGAAATGGGAGGAAGGAAGAAGAGATGCAAGACAAAGGAAAAAAAACCAAACCCCAGAATCGTTGACCTTGTTCTAAACTGCTCAAAATCACATTCACTCAGAATAATTTCACAGAGGAGCCCCTGGGTGGTCTTGCTTCCAAAGACACAGCGAGATCTCTGCCTGATGCATTTTACATTATTAAACTTGGGGAAATGAAATATACCTGGAGGTGGGAAGTTGCTTTGCTTGCAGCCATATCCATTGGGCTTTAGGAGTGCTTGGGACTGCCACTTGGGAGTTTTGAGTCTTAAACTGTCAAGGCAAAGGTCCACCACTAATTCCAGGGGGTTAACTTCATGATTTCACACATTAGGCCAGTCTCCATAAAAGCAAATTCCCTTGCATGGGGGGCTATGTGAGCTTGCATGTTGCGAGTCTTTTACAGGAGGGTTGGATTGCATATCTTGCACATAATTCAAGAAGAAACAGAATCTAACTGATCTAGGCATACAATTTCTGCTGCCTAAGGCCTATTGAAGTGCAAAACTGGAACACGGAAATCCCTGGGGGAACTTGCACACTGATCTATGGTCCCCACTAATATCGTAAGTGCTGCTGTTTTCCTTCTTGCCAGAGACCTGTTTCTGAAATGAAAAACAGCATTCTGGAAAGCAAGCATCACTACCTTGGGAACAGAGCTTTGCATATAGAAACCCCATATTTTGGGGATCAGCTCTTCTACAAACACAAATGCAAAGTGTTTTAACAGAAAAAAGAATACTTAATATGCTATTCACTTATTAGAAACGTAGACAGTTATGTCTGTAGTAGTACACTTAATTCCAGATATGCAAAACAGTCACTTTCAAAATAGCAGGTGGCAGGATGAGCCACAGCCCTGTTGTAATAGTTACCACCAGCTTATGGGTACATCACCTCCCTTTTGCCCACGTGCATTCCAGATCTTCAAGTGCAAGTGAATTAACATTTTAAAACAACTACGTGATCTTGTCTGGTGTGATGTTACCCTTCATGAGCTTAATTTCCCAAGAACAGGAAGGACAAGCATTGGTCAGTTTGGAAAAGGCAATGGATTTTACGTCCAGTGCTGCCTGAGCAAGAAGGCAATGTTCATTCATCATACTCTAAGTTTCTTTTTCCAACAAGCTGAGGAAAAAAACCATAGTGATGGCAAATCAAAAGGATCCGATTTACATTACTAGAAAATTTCTGGTGTATTTTGCACTAAAAATCAGTGGTGACTTTGGTTCAGTAGCTTTTTACATCTTGCAAGCACTTCAGATACCAAAAATCCTTGGTTAGCAGAGCTCTAAAAAGACAAAAAAGTTCTCCTCTCTTTCGTACATTTTAGCAACTGAGCAGGTCAGACTGCAAACCAACAACAATGCATGGGGGAACAGCTCTGTGCTCTCACAAGTCTCATGCAAAGAAGTATTTTTTCTTCCTGTGAAAGTTCACTAAAATGAAAGCCAAAAGCTGTTGGTTTCCATTAAACTACGTCTTTGGGTTACGTGTTTATATGAACAGGCTGCCCCTTTTGCAATACCTTTTTTCTCACCTTCTCTATTTGTTATCTTGATTTTTCTTGCCCCCACTTTGGTCATCCCTGTTGGCTGCAACTCCAGTCTCTCACTGTTCCTGGTCTTGGGGTACAGGGCAACACTAGCCAGGGTGAGATGGATGAGCTCTGTGTTTCCCAGACCAGTGGTTGTCTGCAAGACATCCCAGTGTGGCAGATGCCAGCAGACCCTCTCTCTTGCCGCAGCACAGCCTTCCCACACTAGCAAGTGAAATAGGGCTGAGACTGAGAAACACTGAAAGCGGTGTCCTTCTGACAGCTTTTCCAGCCTTGTATTTGACCAGCTGGTCAAAATAATAATTTGAAAGCGGGAAGTTGCTGAAATATTGCCTACAAAGGTTAGGACACGCTGAAGTCCACTGCTTGGTTTCCCGAAAGGATGAAGCAAATGTGTATTTGGTGTCACGGCTCCTGCTCTGAAGGAAAAGGCAAGGAAGACAAGAGGTTGTGCCAGAGCCAGGCGGAGAGGCCTGACGTTAAGCTCTCAGCCTGTTCAGACTTTCAGCATTGCACTGCCTCTTCATGGTGAAAACTTTCAGATTTAAACCAGGAACCTTTTATCCGGAGAGCTAATTTCTTTTGTTTGAAATGCCCAGGAAGCCTTGTAGCCCAGCGTTTTCACAGGGTTCCCTCCAAGTTTTCACTTTGGTCTTAAGAAGATTTCACCTACAAGTGCTTTCCTTTTCTGATAGATCCAAACAAGGCTCCCCACTTTCTATGAAGATTAATTTAGATTTTCTATTGCGGAGGTATCCACCCCCCAGCCACGTGATTCCCCTCCTTTTGAAAACTAGGTAAAGCCTGTAAAGAGGCAGCTGTGTTTCAAGCTCTTTGAACAGTGTCTCTTATAGAAGAGGAGAATAGATAAGCCGTCTTGCAAACACTGTTAGTAGAGACCAGTAATCAGTGTAGAAGAAGTCTGCACTGGGAATGAATGTATCAATTTACCTCAGGCTGTGCACTTCAGAGATGGGCTTTGCCCTAGATTGGGTACATTTTAAGCTTGGCCTGTAACTAAAATTAAACCACTTTGTTATGACAGGGGTTAGTTTCTAAATTGCAGATTTTCCCCTTTGTATGAAAAGGCATGCTGATGATACTCTAAACCTGCCTCTTTGGGGGTTTTGCTTTGTGAATACATACATTATGCACACGAGCACTCATTGTTTATATATGTGTGCGCGTGTAAATCTATCTGTCTGTCTATAAATAACTTAAACGAAATGCAATTCAAAACTTCCCTTCTCCCCATGCACATAAGCTGGCTATAAAACAGTGGTTAAAAATCACACATTGTACAGTACATTGATTTCTTAATTTGCACGCTTCCTATCAGCACTAAGGAAGGGATTCCTGGGAACTGTAAAGCATCATTATCTGCCTTACACAAATGTTTGCATCTTTTTGGTTTTTCACTCCAGTGCTTGTCAGGTTAAAACCTTACCTCTGTTATACATAAAGCTAAAAGCAGCAGACTGAAAAGTGCTCTCTGCTAATCTAATCCTGTGCAGACTGAGGTGAGATGAACACTCTAAGAAAGTCAACTGAAAAAATTAAATTCCTGTGAATCCTGCAGAATTAGTGCTTCAACCACTAGCTGGGAACAAAGTCAAGTTATGTGTAGTTGACTTTCAGAAGAAAGTTTTCACATCCTGGAGGAAGATAAGCACATCCAGTTCTCGGAGTGCATGGCGAGACACTGAGATGGGGGAACAACTCCATGTGCTTCTTATTCCCTAAAAGGAGGGAAAGCTGAAATATAGGATAGAAACCTTCAGGAAAATAACAGAGATCTCTGCTACTTAAAAGATCAATGATTCAAAGCGACTAGCCTGAAACAGTGAAACTGCTTCAGTTGAAGATCTCTGGAACTTCAGTACGGAGGAGGCTTTACATGTCTTTAAATCAAAGGTACAAAAATAGTGCCCTAAGTCTATCCTAGTGAAAGGGAAAATATTCATAAGGAAGATCTTCAAACCAAATGGATAAATAAAAAAATTGCTTTACAAAATTGGAATAGATGCAAATGGCTGCAAGGATGGAGAGTAAAGAGCAGGAAAAAAAAGCTGAGTACTGTGTTCTAAGTAGGAAAGTGTAAGTATAAAGTGAGAATTTCCAAGAGTAAAGCTGAGGTAAATTTTTGGGGAAAAAAAACCAAGTAGCAAAAGATTCATCCAGAATATCTATTAAAAAGATCTCACATCCAGTGACAATAAGTCAGGTATTAAAGGTCATTCATTTGAGATTCAGATGAACTCGAATATCTTGCCTCATCTTCTGAGAAACATGCTGTTGTTGATAATGAGAGGCCACAATGGAAGGTGACTATAGAAATGGAAATGACCATGGCATTGAAAAGGAAATTGTAATTCCAGTGGAAAAAATTTTATCAAAGTGATCAAATGAAGAAGTGGGACTGCAAAACAGAGGGTTGTATTAGTGGCATATGCATTTTAGAAGAGGTAGCAGAACAGGGCATCTTTGAGCCCACTGGTCTAATCTCAGTAACACATAAGAGAACAAATGTTGAAAAAAAAAAGAATATTTAAAAGGAAAGTGCAACAAGATATAAAAATGTGACAGAAGTTTATTGAAGAGATCATGTCAGCCATTTTAAACTCTTTGATAACTGATTTTCTAGACAAAGGAAATCTATTGTATCTACTCTGTCTGACCTTTGTAAGGTATCAAACATGCTGACACATGGGTAATCTTTAGAAAGGAGAAAAGAAGGGGATGAATTCAACTATTGAAAGGAAGTAAAGAACTACCTGCCAGAGAGGCAAAATCAGCTTGTAAAGAAAGCAAGTATCAAGCCAGAGGGAAACTACTAGAACAATTCTTCAAAGATGGATCTAATAATCATGCAAATAACTATCTCACAGAAAGTATGAACTTCACCAAAATGTCGGTATGCATTGCCAATACTTAGGAGGGGCAGAATATTCATGAAGAAATAGAACAATAAAACTGGGTTAGTAGTAGAGAGCAAAACACCCTGTATTTTGGGAGCAGTAAATGCTAAGGGTTCTTTTTATTGAATACTGACAGATAAAGATACTGTTGCTGAGCAATAGAGAGAGAAAAAAATTTATTTTAATATTAGTCGAATGTCAGAGTTTTATAACAAAATTACACGAATGGTCTGTCGGATGTCTAAAGCATCTTCTAAGAAATAGGCAAGTTGCTGGGAAAGATTTGACATATTTAGTTTCACAGCACTCCGGAGAGCTAAGGAAAATATTCCCAACTTCCACAGCAGGACCTGAGGGATGTTCAGCAAGTTCAGGTTCTACCACTGCAAACACCCAAGGCCTGTATGTGCTGCTTGTGTGATGTAGCCTAGAGCGGCACTTCAGATTTAAGAGCTATTAACAACAGCCATACAATTGTCCATCACTATCACTGTCATTTCAATGGGGAACTGGGATAAGACTTCTAGAGGAAGAGAGACTTTATTTTTATTTTTTTCCCCTGAGTGTATGCTTTGGAAAGGCAGTGTGCAACTCCTGAAGCAGATAATCCCCCATCTGAGCAGCAAAGCTGAGCAGGTTCCTCATATCATAGGAGAAGGATCTGCTGCAGTTGTGGGTTGAAGAGAGACCCAGTGCTCAGGAAGGCCCCCACCTCCAATAAATCTGTGCTTGCAGTTCTGTACCATTTCAGTAGATGAGGACACAGCTTAGTGATTCAAGCAGTTTAGCAGATTTAGGATCCTTCTGGATCAGATTGGAACTAGGACCATCTCATCCCCATGAGCAGGAACCTCTTGAGATCTACAGAAATAAACATAGATAGTCTGATAGAGGCATGGGTAGAAGATCCCTCTCCTATTCCGTGTTCCAGGAGAGAAGAAAGATCTCTGATCTAAGTGATCTCTGTTTTTCAGAGTTGTTTTTGCTTTCCACCACAAACACTTCAGTGATACAGTCTGGTGTGGAATCTTTCAGGATTTAAAAATACACCCTTTAAATGCTATTTTTAGGGTCTGAAACAGTCCTTGCTCTTAGTACTTTCCACATGCCAGAGAAATCACTAATTGCAAAAAAAGAGCAGACCTATGTGCAAATCTCGCAATGTAGTACGGGAAAGATCATCAAGGTTACTCAGAATTGGTCATTCTCTGCCTCTGTTAAGTTTACATTTACCACTGGTTTAAAGAGAAGCATTCAGACTACTGCTTTCACTTCTGAAAAATCCAACTTTCCCTCTGTGTATTAGACCTGATTGCAATGTCTTATTCTAGACTGGTAAAGAGTTTCATGGCAGGCAGCCTAAATACCTTGTAGGCTTAAACTATGGAGCCCTACCAACGCATAACGGTGTTCCAGCTATGCTAATTAGTGCATTAATACCATGCCTTGATAGGGACAACTTGGACTCATGCCAGAGTAATTACTCTTATGTATAAACTTCAGAGTGATTAAAAGATTACACATCTATTTGAAATAATTGTTTGAGAGTGCTCTTTGTAAGGGCTATAGTCAGCACAAGGATCATTTGTATTTATGTTGCTGAAAATGGTGTCTTAAAAGGACCAGCACTTCATTTAAACACTTCATTACAATAATAGCAATAATGAAGCCTCTAAACTGCTCTCTCTTTCATCCCTTCCACCACAAAATAAAATAGAATCGTACAACTAGGGAGATAAATAAGCTGACCTGGTATACAAGTTTTAGCAGAAAATACATAATAATGAGATTGCAACAATGGCCCCAAAGAAAACAAAGTTACAGCTTTTTCCAGAAATGTCCCCCGGCCATATCCACATTAAGCCCTCAGTTTTCCATGCTTGGTCTGGAAAGGTTCAAAACCACACAAAAAAAGATGTAATTTACTGGAATATAAAAAAAATGTAAAAGTGAATGATGAGTAGATTTATTGCAAGACAAGAAATACTGAAAACATTTGGCATGCTTTTCAATTCAATTGAAAAGGGAGGTGTTTTTGAGAAACCTGACATTTACCACTTTCACATTGCATCCCTTAAGACAGAGCTCCAAAATAGCTGAAAACATTGACTTTCTTCCAGAAATCAAGTAACTTGAAATAAATGAAAATGGAAGGTACTAGCAACCACAAATAATTAAAAAGTGCTTTGGAAATATGCTGATAAGAAATGTTGTTAGTGAAATAAAAGAGGAGTTGAACAAGAAGAGAACAGCATAGCCATAGGTGATGAAAATATTTGCAAATGACATCCCACTGATAGAAGTCTGTGCAGACAGTGGCCATTTTTATCCCACCAAAGGTTTGCTCACTTCTCTAGCATCTACCACCACAACCTGAGAGTCCTACCTCGGTTACTTGTAGTGAATACCACAGCATACCAGAATGGATCCTGGACATTCTCTAGTTTGTTTTGAAAGTGTGATCTCCCAGCTCAAGTTGAAACATCGTTCCTTCTAACTTAGGTGATCAGTTGTATTTATATTATTCAAAACATTGAAATGTTTTATATTATTCAAAACATTATATTATTCAAAACATTGAAACATAAATAAACCCCTCCTTTTTTTGTTGCAAATATTTGTTTAAGATTAAAAAAAAAAATCCATTGAGAAACCATTGAGGTTGCTTTAAGAATTTTTGCCATCTTCAAAATGTCTGGAAGGGCTTTTGAATTGTAGACTGTATACTTTCAAGATCTTCCTTGCATGCTTGTGCTTCAAGTCACTTTTAATGTCACAGTGATGACCATCTGCAACTCCAAAATCCAAGGCCTTTACAAGTTATTTTTATATTTCATTTGTTTATTGTGTTTTTTTGGTCAAGTGTTGTTTCTAAAGAGTAACCCAAAAGTGAAACTAAAGCAATTTTCAGATTGCTCTCATTCCTACCAGAATTGGCTCTATGAATTAAATCCTTTGGGCTTTAACGTTATTCTGTATGCCCTCTGGAATTGCTAGAGGAGCATAATTTAATGAGGTAGAAGATTGTTTCATTTAGATTGAACATTTCATTGCTCCAGAAGAGGAAACACTAGTCAAACAATGTACTTTAATACTAGAATCATGAAAACACCACCCATAGCATTACTATTACTTAAGGATGTCAGCTAGGCTCAGTGGGGAGAACAACTCTAAGATAAAGTTATATGAACCTGCTTTTTGTTGTTATCATTGTACACAGTAATACACTAAGAGCTTAAACAAAAACCAGCTTTAGCATGGTAGAATTAAATGACACAGTAAATTTATTTCCTTAAAAACTATACTTACTAATCAATTGTGATTCAATGTTGGCATTTAAAAAGTGCAGTCATGCAAATTATCATGTGTATTTTGAAGCAGCAACTGGAATCAAACAGTAGAATCTATCACCACAGAGAGTGCAATCTAAGAAAACTCAGAAGTATAGAGCTTTTTTCAATAGAAGTTTTACCACAATTTCAAAGTAAGCAAGGTTAGGCTCTAAATAATGTCCCTTGGATTTGTCCCATGATCCTGCCATTTATAAATGACTATTTTCTCAAGGTTATGCTAGTTACATCACATTACATCTTAAAGTCTCCTCCCCTCTTTCCACTGAATCCAGTTATGATTCTTCAACTTGTCTTCAAACAGCTTCATTGTACGGATCCTTGATACTCCAGGTGTGACCTACTTACTATTCCTCCCCTCTGTCCAGGGCTCTGATGTTGACTCTGCATCTCACAAGAGGTCTATATATATAGTAATGCTAATCCAGAGGTGTGTAGTAGTAGTTGGGAACAGTTTTGCAAGATCACCCTGCCACCCTACGTGAAATCTGATTAATTGGCAATAAGCTATGTAGTAGAAGAGGAGCACTCAACTCAAAACGAGCATGCCTGACAAAGACGTAATCTATTTAGATTGCAAAATGCATTTTTTTGATCACCCCATGACTACTGCTTGCATGTTAAACCTTATCTTCCCCATGCCGCTTTTCTAGTTTTCTCTTTTTTCTAATTGAACTTAAGCTAGGACCACTTCCTTTTGTGTTTTGCACTATTGCTAGTAGAATCACAGAATAGTTTGGGTTGGAAGGGACATTAAAGGTCATCTAGCCCAATGTCCCTGCAATAAGCAGGGACATCTTCAACTAGATCAGGTTGCTCAGAGCCCCGTCTAACCTGACCTTGAGTGTTTCCAAGGATGGGGCATCTACCACCTCTCTGGGCAACCTGTGCCAGTGTTTCACCACCCTCATTGTAAAATTTCCATCTTTGAAGGGAAACTTGTTGCCACCGACTTTGCTGCAAATAAAAGAGAATAGACTGCACATAGTCATCATGTTGCACTAGTCAATCAGGCCCCTGAATTTTGGCTGTGAAAGATAATTCCCCATTTTCATTTCTTTCTCCACCCCGACCAAGTACCCTTTCAGCACAGTGAACTTAGTCATTTCTGACTGGAGAAATCCAATGCCGCAATAAAACTCGATAAAACAACTGAAGCATAGAAGTATGGGTATTGGACACATTACTTCTTAGATGTTAAACTGGGAAGGAAATTTCATGGACGCAAATGCAAATAAAATTCTAATTTAATTTCTTAAGGCTAGTTCAGCAACATATACTTGGTTGTGAGTCTAGATATACCCAGTGGAGGAAAAGGAAATATGTCCAGCACTCCTTCGATTTTAACAGTTTTTTGCATACGTACCTCAATGTAGCTTCAACAGAGAAGGAAAGCCAATGTTTTCAATTGGTCATGTAAATTCCTATGAGAGGTATATTAGACACAGCCTATGTGGAACGGAGTTCATATTTCTTCTTCAATTTACAGAAACTTGGAGTTTCAGTGAGAAACAGAAGATGATAAATTGTCCTGCAGAGTTTTGGTCAGAAATGGGAGTTGCTATCAACTGTGCATCAAAACATTAAACTAAAAGAAAAGAATTAGTGGATACACGCATAAATGGTCAAATGGATAACTGATTTCTTAGGAAAGAATCAACATGGCTTTTATAGTGAGAAGTCATGCCCTTGCAGATCTCAGAATTACCTGAGACAACAAATGTGGGCAAGGGAGACATGGTTGCTATAGACCGTCTGGATTTTCAAAAGGTTTTCAACAATATTTTTCCCTAAGTATTCTTAGGGAAAATCAAATTGCCATGGGACAGGAGGGAAGGTTGTGACATGTTTACATTGCTGATGAAAAGGTGAGGAGCACAGAGAAAAAAAATTATCTTTTTTTTCAGAGAAGGAAGGTCAAGCATGGATTTCCTCTGATTTCTGTGATAGGGCCTGTGCTCTTCAGAAATCAGCTGAAAGAGGGGATGAAGAGTAAGGTGACAAAATTGGCATCAAAACTAAATTATTCAGAATATTAACAAGCAAAGTCAATCACAGAGCTCCAGAAGGACCTTGCTATATTGAGTAACTGGGCAATAAAATGGCAGATTAAATTTGATGCAGAGAAGCATAAAGTAATACTCTTGGGGAAAAAAGCCATGCAAGATTTGCATATAAAATGATAATTTTCAGACTGTCTACTACTATTCAGGGAAAAGATTTCTGAGCTGTGGTAGACAGTCAGCTCAGTGCTCAGCAGTGGTCAAAAAGCAAGTAGTATAGGAAAGGAGTATCATGACAGAATACCATGTCTCTAGATAAACCCACAACACACCTGCACCTTGATTACAGGGGTAGTCTTGGTTTCTAGCCTCTGTTTCTAGGCAGATATTTCAGAATGAGAGATGGTTTGGAGAAGGTCAAGGTGACATAGGAGAGTCTCCACATGAGGAGTGACCATAATCTAGTTTCAAGGAGCGAGGAATGGAGAGTAGGGGAGAAAATAAAAGAATTAACTTCACACAAATCATATATAAATTTGTAGGTGATGTGGAGATAGTGAATATGGAACTTTATTGATTGCCACTGCAATGCAAGAAAAAAGGGTAAAATCAGCCAGGGTTATAATCACAACAAAGGAGGTATTTTTTCACATGAACTGCAGACAAGCTGTGAAACATGCTGCCATGCAGATTTGTGGAAGCTTGCAAACTAACGTGGTTTCAGCAATCTGTTAGGCAAATTAGTGGAAGGGAAGTTCATCAAGCCCAATGCTGGTGTTACCTTTGACTCAAGAAGTCTCCGAGGTGGAGACTTCGTCAGGCTGTGAGGATGGCCCCCATATGCATACCCCTGGGACTACCCCTCTGTGCTACACTTCTGGGCATCTGCTAATGGCCATTGACAGGTGAGAAACTGGGCTAGACAGATCTCCAGTCTGCAGTGTCTCTTATGTGCACATAAACAGGTTTCCTTGTGCACATAAACAGGTTGCCTTGTAAGAAGGTACATACATTTGATAAAGAAACATGTGTCCTCCAGGTTGCAAAACCACTTGGTCAGATCGGTGAGAGAAGATTCTGGTTTCCAGAACTGAATGGGAATTGTTTTTCTCTTCAGCTTAGGCTTCATCTATAGGAATGTTTTTCCCATTGCTTATAAATTTACTAACTAAATGGACAGCATTGATAATGTCCGAGAAAGTTCTTTGATGTGTACTGTTTACACTGTGCAACATCAAATAACAAGAATTTCACCCATTATACTGAAAATTAGAATGATTCCCTGGTTAAAGTTAAAAATGAAGGCTTAAGTCAGACTGGGCAGGAACTAAAAAAGGTATTAAATTTTCACGGAAATGTAGCTCAGTAAATAATGTCACGTTATTTCAAATTGACACGCAGAATATGTGCAGATGTGTGTATATACGTTATGCAGGTATAAAGTTAACAAATTTACATGTGTGAATGACAAGAAAATAATTAAAAGCAAAACAACTAAGAATAGATTAAAACTTGCCTCTAACTTCCTTATGATTTGGGAATTACCATTAGATAATGGATTCATAACACCTGAAAATACACTAATTGCCATTCCTGTATTTTGAAGCAGCTTTTTTTTTTTTTTTTTTTTGAATACCCATTGATCTGGCACTGGTGGCTCTTGAAAGAGGTACAGGATGCCATAAGGGATTCTATATCTCATCAAAACTGTTTTTCTAAGGGAATTATTGTTAAAAGATGATTTAGGAAAAGAAACCTTCTCCCTTTCCTTCAGAACAAAGATTGTAAATTCTGTTGCAATAGGTATGTGTCTGAATGCAAATCAGAAGATTTGTAATACACACTTACTACAGAAGCAGAGTCGCTCCCTGGGTTTAGCGGAGAGCAACCACTTCAGGCTGTCTCCCCTGCTCCCCTGTCCTTTTCCGTGAGCGCGTTGAAGATGAGGTATTACATCTGATGAAACCCAGGACTGCAGATCAATACACCATGGAATCAAGATATGCTCTGGAAAATGTAGTTCCTGCATCTTTAATATTCTCCATTTCCTTTTATCCTAACCTTCACACTCCCAGGAGCTTAATAGCTCTTACTCAGCTTGGTGGTTCCAATGCCCCTCTTCTTCCTGCTGGCAGATACATGCTTTCCGGCTCGAAATGCTGATGCATGTCAGACAATCTAATTTATAATCCTAAATCTTCTGGAAAGAACTGCAGAGGCCAGGCCATACAGGGCTTTCCAAATTAATTCTGAAAGTAAAACAGTATATGCAGCAGGAGGGTAACTTTATCTAGATTTCAGAGATTTAGTTACATGAAAGTGAGAATATAAAAATGCTTTCGCATGTAGCAGAATACTGTTGAACACATTTGGAAAGGATCAAGTCAAGACTACCTAAATCATTCAATAAAATCTGCTACATAAAACATCTAATAAATTGTAATGGCAAGGACTTGTGCAGAGAGGCTGAAATTCCAGCTATGTGCTGAAAATAAAAGTTTGGTCACATAGTCACTCTCTTTTCTTTTCTTTGCTGACTTTACTAGCCATTGGGCTGGAAGTGTCCAGTTTCACTGGAACACCACAGAAAATGTTTGGCAACGGTCTCAAAGGAGAAATGATTTGGTATGCTGTGATTTGCTTTATGATTTTGGGGATACTTTATTAATCCATGAAGTTTCAAATCTCTTAAGACCATGATTAAATAAAAAAACCCCTCCCTTGGTGCAAAGGCAACTCCTATCATTAAGAAAGACGATCATAAAACTCCTGTGACAAAGCAATAGGGATTTCATAGTAAATTACAGAGTTAAATAATGATAGCATCTCACATGAAAACAAAATTTACTAATTCAGTTAAGCACTCTGTAAGTAAAACTGGAATGCTGCTAATGCAATAAGATTTTTGTAATCATGTTAGTAAGAATGATAGCCTTATGTTCCATATACTCTTCCTCAAGTTCAGTACCTATAAGATGCAGTGCAAGAAAAAACCTCACAGAATACATATGAGGAATCTGGAAGCATCTGTTTCTGTTTCTCTCTGTTCTAGCCAATAGGTACGTTGATTAAATGGCATTTATCTGCATTTTTGCTGCTGAACTGCCTTAAAGACATAACAACCAAGAATAGGAAGCTATTCAACATATGCAATAGCATGTATTATGTATTGCCTAAACCAAGGTCTCTTAGAGACAGGGTATAAGATGTGTGTTACTAGTTTCGAGTTGTCATAATCCAGGTATTAAGTTCAGTTTGAGTGGGTTTTAGAAATCGGACATGTTTTCTCTTAGTAATTTTTTTTTTAAAGTAACATTGCCCAATATGTTCTCCTCATTTTAAATGTGACTTGTGAGGTCTCCATAATTTTAACTACTAATTTAAACTAGTTTCAACGAGCACTGCAGAAGTCAGCATGGAGGGACCTGGAGAAATCTTTGACACATCAGTTAGCCCTAAGCAAGGGCAAAGGTTTCCTCAGAAACAGCTTCTTCTTCATTACTTTCCAGACTATTTTTGCCTACAGTTTTTCATTTTAATGTAGATGATGGCCTTGTGCTGCATCTGGACCTGTTAATTTTTGGCTTATTAATGGCTAATGAACTCAGTGAGGCAACATGTCTGCATGGTCCATGCAAAAGGTGGCACACGAGTCCAGTTCACGTATTATGAGTAAGCTAGCTCTGCCTGGGCTTGAGCTTCCCGGGTACGGCTGCAGTGTGAACCATTTCTTTTCTCTGCAGTTTCCCTCCCTCAAGGCAAGCCAGTGACTTAGCTTAAAAATAGGGGTCAGATTGTAGCTGTACAGTGGTAGAAACTATACAATGTAAAAGGACTACACACCAGGTCTCCAGCTTGCTGTTTACACTTGCTCCTCCAAATAAGATGAGAGTGGTATGAAGGTATGACCACAACTGGGTGAAGTTTCAAGTAAAACCAGCTGCCCAACATGGAGGGGAATGTAAAATACGCATTTAAAAAAAAAACCAACCCCAAACAGGTGGCATGACTACTGCAGCACAAAAAGCTAAGGAGCTGAGAGCTACAAACCCATTCTTTCTGGGTTGTTCTTGCAGTAAAACTGTGACTTCCATGAGCCAACATTTGACTTAGTTTTTAGCTCACTAATGTCTGCTTCTTTTTCAATTGGGGCTCAATTCCAAGCGTTCTGATATTACTGAAAATACCTATATTGGCTGTAATGGGGATTTGATTAGAACCAGAAGTAATAGATAACAAGTAGGCATTTGGAGAGCCCTTTAATGTAGTAGGAGTACCTGAGCAGAGGGGAACAAAACAAAAAAAAAGTGATAATAAACTACCACAGGGTCAGAATACCAATCTAATGACATCTATATAAAGAAGACAGTAATAGACAAAGTCTTGTCCTGAGTTTTAAAAAATGCATCTGACATAGAGAATTATATGAAAAAAATCCTCATCACGGGTAACAAAGGTTGAGTCATAATTACCCGGACACAACTGCACATGCAAATCCTACATATTTCCAATACACAGATGATCTTATGCATAGTACTTCAAATATTCTTTACAACTGTAATTGTGAAGTATGTCCCAAGCTCACTCCCACCCTCTTGGACTAGATACGGCAGCAAAATTTACGAACAGCACAGGATAGGAAGGGTGCAGCCTAAAAAGTACCAGTAATTTACAACTTTCCACTGAAGAAGAACAGACAGAAAACAGCAACATCCCAGATCCCAGTGACCACGAAACGCTGCAGTGAGACACCCACAGGACTGCCGTCCAAGGAGGTCAGCTTTCTCCTTCCATCGCTGGTGGCAATGCAGCAGGGCACAACCAACCGTCAGGAAGAAAAAAGTGCTTATGGTACAAAGTCTGGATGGGAGTCTGACATTCTTGAAAGAGCAATAGTGAGGGGAAGGAAGGAGAAAGAAGGTGTAATTGAGTGGGGAAAGGGATGAGTGATGTCCAATGTGTGGGGTAGCAAACCTTTTCAGGAAGCCAAGACATACCAGACATGAGTCACAAAAAGGAAAGAGGAGGAAGAAAAATGTGTTTAACTCGAAGACCACCATTTGTGGAGAGTCTTGCAATAAACCCCAACTGACTATTCTCTCTCCTAGGACAAGCCTTCAGGTTCTGGCACCTCATTCTTGTGATAAATATTCCAGCAAGAGCAGGAAGAGACACAACCTGAGTATGGTTTAACAGCAACTTGTAGACAATAAAATAGGAAATGGTGCATACATGAGATATTTTTATTATGGTCTTAGTTTTTGTAACTTTGCAGTCTTCCTTGGACGGCTTATTACTTAGTTGAAACCTATTCCCATACCTCTGTATTATTATTATTGTTGTTGTTATTATTATTATTACACCGATAACAACAACAAAACAACAACAACAATAAAGTATTTTTCTCAGCACATGTTTCAGAAGTACCTTCAATTTTTTCTACATTTGGCACAATACAGCAAGTTGCTTACAAGGAACCTCACAACTCCCAGCCAAGTTTTGAAATATATAATCAGTTGCAAATGTTTTGGGGTGGTTGACTGATGAATGCAGTAACTTTACCATTTATCCCATTTTTTACCATTAACAAATCTTAGATATTTTTTGGACAGCAGCACTTTCCCTTTTTTAAGATTAAAAAAACTCAAAAACTTTTGAAAACTATCGAAATAGCTGTTTAACACATTGATTGGTCTGCTCCTTGTAATAAAAAATACAGTAGTGGTATAACAGTGATGAACTTTTGTAAGAACTAATGTGATTGATAGGATAATTTCTACTATAATAAAACACAGTGTCAAAATATAGTTACCTGCCATTCTTTATACTTCATAAAAAACACTTTCTTTCCTGTATTCTTTTTAGCTTCTTCCCCTCATAATGATACACTTCATCGTTTCAGGAAAAAATCAGCAACTTGCAGAACAGTCCCTACGCTGCCCTGGGCCAGAAGGCTTTTCATTCATTCACCCTCTTTTCAGTTCCAAACTTGTTTATCATTTAGAGTTGCTCATTTTTTTTCCTTCAGCATGTCACCTGTGATTTACATGAATAATAAAAACAGTCAGAGGTGCATTGGTGAGGACTTGCATATTTTGGAATGTATATAAAGCCTTGTATGTCAGGACATAAGCCAAGGTTTAAGTAATAAGGAGCTGTTATTACATCAACAGCTTGAGCTAGGGTATTTTGCAACTCCTTCATGCTGTTGGCCCCTGACGACTCTCAGGATGGATATGGACAAGGAGGACCACTGGTCTGCTCTGACATAGAAATTCCACAAGAGATTATTCAGACAGTTACAATTTATTTAGGGGTGTGGGTGTCGGTGTGTGCGTGGGGATGTGTGTGTGTGTGTGTGTGTTTTCAAGAATTTCTTTCTCAGCTTGACAATAAGGAGTGAAAACCAAAATGACTTTGAAAAACAAATACATATTGTCGCATCAATGACGCTGGTGAGTGTGTTGTGAGACTGCTTCCACATCAGGGAAGGAAACTCCTGGCAGAATACCCGCAGGAATCGTTTATCGGGGACCTACCCCTCCAGTTAGTAAAATTATCTCACCTTACTTTGAGGACTGGAAGTCAGAGATTTTTTTCCTCTCTTCATATTTCAACACCAAATACATCTTTCTCATTTTGCAACATTTAAAATACAATTCCACCACTTCGGGATCTGAACATGTTCACAATACATTAACCTGTATTTCCAGAATTATTAAACACCGCAGTAATAAAGCAAAAGAAAACCATCCTTCAGGTATATAATTTTGATTCTCTGTTCCCTCGTGTCCCCAGATAATGTCATTTTATATGATGTAAATGATCTAAAATACAACTATCTGAGCATTTTTTCATTTATATGACTTTGAAGCTGGCATTGGCACTACACAACCTTGGTCCACAGCACGACATGTGAGCGCACCAGCAGCCTAAAGACCAGGTTCCACTTTTGGTGTTGATGCTGATCTGCTGCAAAAAAAGGGGGGAAATCACTGTGCTTCGCTATGTGTCTGTATCTTTCCCATCTTTTGTCTTACATTTAGACTGCACACTCTTTGGGGCAAAGGCTGCCTCTTTGAGAAACTACAGATACAGGATAGAAAGAGGGACCTTGGCCTGTTTGAGTTTTTGTGTACTACCACAATTTAAAAATAGAAAGCATCTATTTCTGAGCCTGGATGAATTTTGCAACAAGTTGCTGTAAACACATTCCATCATCTTCCTGACTTCTGCTCTTTGGCATTCCCAAATTTTATACCTCAGAATAGAAGTTTGAACTCAGCTAATATGGGCTGTCAAAACTTTATTTATTTCACTGGCACCATGACAGTTCACACCAGCTGAAAATCTGCTTTGCACATTCGAGCTTCCATCCTGGAGATGATGTTCCATAACTTGCATAGCCAAGATAGGATTTTCAAAGTTATGCGTCTCAACCAGGGCAGGGACAAACCAGAAACCATTTGATTATTCTTACCACGTTCTTTTTCCCTGTAAATGTCCAGAAACCCCATGCTTTTAGCCAACAAATGTTACAGTGACTTTTGTAACTAAATCTCTGAAAGGTGTAGAAGGAAATAGTTTGTTCCTTTAATTGTTAAGTCTAGATTAGTACATGCCTATCTCAGTTTTTTTGTTACTTATTCTTAAAAAAAGGAAAAAAAAAATTCTTTACTTGGGGAAAAAAAACCTTCAGAGGCTTCAGGTTCTTCATTCACCACCCCAACCAGAAAAAGCTGCACTTGCTTAGTGACGTAACAGAGAATATACATTAATATAAGTGCTACAGAACGTGTTCAAATTTTGAATATGAAGTACTGAAAGTCTATAGCAAACTCTTCAAGAAATCCCATGACTGCAAGAAATACTGAAATATTTGTTGAGTAAATTAGAACAAGTCAGTGTTAAGTAATTGCAAATTGCTAATAGGCATTCAGGAACTAGGAAAGCTAATAAACTGAATACATTTTTCATCAAGTTTTATTTGGTTGTTTCTAATAAAGAACCAAGATATCTGTACTCCTGTTGGGTACAACACTGCATGTCTTGTAGCATTAAAAATCTTTCACCAGCCACACTGCATTGCAAACGTCAAGGAACAAAAGTAGTTTGGGTGCCTAAATAAATGCAATTGAGGGGCAGTGGTGGTGGGGGAAGAGCTGACAAAAAGCCCATCCCAGGGAGCCCCCTGCAAGAAAATGGCAAATCTGCACATCATCCTAGGCTCTGTGTGCATTATAAAGGCTGTAGAGAAAATATTTACTGCTGTGCTTTGAGGATATATTATAATAATGGTCTCTCTCCCCACAGACTGAAATATATGTGGACAGAGTTAGCGATAAAGGCTACAGTAATAAGACAAATATGAGAACACTTTTTTGGGTGAGTGCCACTATTCCAGGATGTCACTGGCATCCTATAGAGTATCTGTTGTTCTGTGTGGTCTCTTCTCTGCTCCTTCTGATACTCTTCCTGCTGCCGCATGATTTTAGAGACACTGCCTTTTCCTCTTCCTCCAGCCTTCGCCTGCCTCCCTCAGCCACATCCAGGGACTCTTCCTTCCGGCTGTATCTCTGGAGCCTCCCCATTTCCACCGCCACGCACAGCGCTCAGTAGCTGCTTCTGGAGCCTTGCCTTCCCTCCTTCGTCTACGGCTCAGATCTCCACGGGAGAGCAGCTAAAATGACCATCCATTACTGCAAAATCCCTGGACACCATCTGGGAAACCAAACTTTCCATCTGCTCTCTCATATGGAGAAGATGCTTTGTAGTGGAGATGGTTGAATTTTCTTCAACTGACAAAAACAAAAACCAAGCCCTAAACATTTTTATTAAAACCAGAAGCATGTTCAGGTCCTGGTATTTCACCAAGACACAAAACATATTTCCACAGGAAATTAATTTTTTTCAAAGTTTCCAGCACCCCCCTCCCTTAAATCAGCCCTAAACTTCTTTAGCAGCCACATGAACTCTCTGATAACCTCAATGTGCCGTCACTGTGGAAAAGGCAGATGGAAAAAATTCTGACCGACACAAAGAGAAAAGGATGCCTCTCTACCAGGGGCGTCCAACAGTAATTGTCTGATTAATCCTCTTCTGTGCCTCTGGAAATCTCCCGCCTGCTCACCGCAGAGCTACACAGAGGCTCAACAGCCATCCTGCTTTGCTTGGAGCTACACTACAGAGTGGGTAAAGACAGCAAAGACACCATGCGTCTCCAAACGATGGCTATCAAGCCCTTTCAATTTTCTCAAGTCAAAATAAATTTTTACTAATACTTCTCAGTGTGTGCAACGGGATCTTTGCTGAAGCTTTTACGAGCACAGCAAAGCTGGGCTTGCAAAGGAACTAGCAGTCAGGAGTGTTATATGTAGCAGTTGTTCTCTACCACTTTTTACAGCCTAAAACTCACTTGAAACAGTTGGAAATACTCTGAGCCCCACCGAGCTCAGCTTTTTTCCATTCTCTGCCATCTCCCTTGGTTTCCATTGCCCTGCTTTGCTTCCCACTTCTTCTGCAAAAGCTGGTTTTCATGCAGGGATAACTCACAGGACCAGCACAGATCTGGGGTCCACCTCTCACCTACAGTTTATCCTGTCTTATTTGTTTGAAACTACAGTCCCTCTTAATAAGGCTATTTTTTTTTCATGGCTTAGATCATTATAACTAATGTTTGTAACTTCTATTTGGAAAGTTAGGTTCAGGCTTTGATCTTCTTTAAGCATATAACTTAGACAAAGTTGTTCTATTGAACTGAAAGAGACTTACATTCCTGAAGTCAAGCATATGCACAAGCGTTTTAAGAATTATGGCTTCAACCTAAGTCAATCCTAAACCTTACATGAATTTTGGATATTAAAAAGAAAAATGTTTTAAAACCCAAGTCTCTAAGGAAAGAAATAAATACTTATATATGTCCACTATATTATGAAAACTACTGTACTTGAATAAGACAGTCATGAATGTTTTTTAGATTTAAGAAAATAATTTTGAAATAAAATATATCCATACATACATGATTAATGTGGCTTCTCTGTTCTCTTCTCAAGAATTATTTATATTCCTAGTGAGAGGGGAAAAATTCTTTCCAGCTAAAGAAGCAGCCTCTTTTATGAATAAAAATGAGCTTTTTTTTTTTTTTTTTTTACAGAAAAGTGGAAAAAGGGTCTTTCAGTTTGATTTTCTGACATCAAAATAATATGGTGCAACTCTGAATATGATCTTCTCCTCTCTTTGCTTTCTACCATGTCAAATATTCATAACAGACTTCAGCAGCACTTAGAGACTCCAGTGAGGCATTTGGTAAAGTACACACAATAAGTAGGTAGTCATGGCCCAAGGAGCCTACAATGAGAAGACAGGGATGGAGATAACACAGACGGAAACAATAAAATAGCACAATTCAAATAGTAAGCAGCAGTTATCCCACACCCATTTCCTTGCCATCACAACAGAATGATTTCCCAGCATATACATTTATCATGAAGACTACTACAGACAGCTGTGTTCAGCAAGATCCCAAAGATTCAAGTCAAGAAAACGCTATGAGGCCAGATGCTTAATGAGCAAAGAAAGAAAACTGGATAGAAGTGTAATCCACATGTCAAGTAGCCACATTGCAAAGCAGACATTAGCCAGGGAAGAAATGTTAGAACAAAAGGTTTCTGTAGGATCAGGTTACTAAAAAGTGGAGAGCTCTGGAGACAACGCAGCAATTTGGACAAGTTCCAGAAAGTGAGGAAGGCTACCTCCTGTAGAGTTCTCTCCCTCACCAGCTCAATAGATGGTCCACTTCTTCAGACTATGGAAGTTTTTTCACTTAAAGCAATGTCTTGAGCCATTGGTGATGTCCTCATTCTCTTCTTGGGACACACTGTATTTCCTGAAGTTGCTACAGGTCTCTTATATTTACATACAAAGTTTGCTAAAGGGTCCTGAGGAGCATTCTGGGGCTTGCAGTAATTATTTTTGGCTCTCCAGACCAAGTGCTTGTTTGTAGCTGTGGGACATCGGGCTCTGTGATCCCAGGGGTCCAGCCCAGGTTCCTTTCCACTAGTCAGTCCTCAGAGCTGTGACCAACAGATCAAAGGCTACTGATCGCTGCAATAGCATGCATCTTCACTTTGCCAAGGAATGGAGGTCAAATGGGAAAGACAAGAATTTGCAAAACTAGACTGGCATAGAACAAACATGGGTATACGAGCCTTCAACCAATGTGAACAGCCCAGAGATGAGAAAACAAGGTCAAACTGGAAATGGCATAGAGACAGTAAAGGAAGAAGACAGACGAGTGCAGATTCAAAGGAGAATAACAAGAATGGCAGGAAAAGAAAACAGTCTTTTTGTTTGCCTACAGATCCAGCTCCCGGCGTGCAACTTCTGACAGCACACAGGCAAGATTATGTTTTGAAACAGCAGTTTGCTGAATGTCTTCTCAGAAGCAGCCTTTTCCCGCTACCTGATCCATGCTGAAGATCTTTGGTGACAAATAAAATACCGATAGGTTATCAGACACAAGAACACCTTGTATCCACAAGGTCCATTTGTAAAAGCAGCAGAATGAAACTCTCCAATAAAAATAAACCGTGAAAAAAACCCCTGCCTAAATGCTGCCCAGCGGACGCAAAGATAAGTTTGGATTGTGCGTTGCCCTCACCAGGCCCCTGCCCCAAAAGCACTAGAGGCTCTCTCATGACCTCTGTTCCCGGCTGTCTCCCAGCAGCTGAGGGTACAGAGAGCGGTGGTGCCTCCCCGCTGCGGGCAATGCCCCGAGGAGGCTCTTGCTTTCCGGGAGGCTGCCTTGCAGTGGCTGAAACAACACAGATGCTGTCAGGAAAGCCAAAGGAGAGTGCAGAGAGGTGCCCTGATGGTCAAGAATCAAACAAATAGTACATTTTTCAGAAACGAAGGTCAGCTATTTGTGGCCTCGCCGTTACCTACTACTACTTGTTCTCCACCTGCAGAGCCAGAGGTTTAAAAGCAGTTTCAAATCAAATTCACCATGAATTTTTTAAAAATCACTCTCAGGGTGATACCCAGCTGTCTTATTTGCCTAACCAGCTCACGAAAAGCCTTATAAAGCCCAGTTTGTTCTTAAACGATAAAAAAGAGAGCGAGTTATTTGCTTCAATATTGTAGATGTCAGTACTGATCCCACTCAAGGTAATAGCAAACTCCCTTTCAATTTAACCTCACTGGGACACTTGGCCACAATTCTTTAGTACAGGTACACAAGTGAGTCAGTCATAAGTTAAGCTGAACAGCGAATCAATTTGTATCATTTTCCATTAGTGAGTAATAGACGGGAAATGTGAAATGTCATTACAGGGCTGGTTAACCATCTGGTAAAAGCTTCTGTATGAACAGTGCAGATGAACTACATTGAAATATTAAGGAAACATCAACTGAAGCTATTTAGCCCCTCCAGAGACCTATAGTTCACGCATGGTGGGCAGGTAATAATGTCCAATTATTCTGGAAACAACTAAACAAGTCACTGTAAAATTATCTCATTTGCACTGGATCCAATGTTAAGTATTTTTTAAAATATTCATCATTCATTCCAGGTAACAAAACAAAACAACTAATCAATCTCTGAGGAACTGCCCATAAATCAAAAAGCCATACTGAGAAGCTGGCAATTTTTCATTATTCCAGGAGTAATATTTTAAAACTGACAAGCTGATGGGGTGGTCCAAGTCTGTGACATTATCACATCTGTGATGAACAACCAAGCTTTACACAATTACAGTAGGAACTGTTAAGAGTTACTCTAACAAGTTATCACAGAACTCGTGGGAAAAGAAAGACCTTTTTTTTTTTTTTTAAAATCTGAACTGAATTTACTTAGCAGACAAGTTATTAAAATCAAGTCTTGGCCAAATTAAAGGCATCTTGTTATTACTACGCAGAGAAAAAGATTTGGTTTTGCAGCACCCTATGGCGATCAGCCACAGCCTTTCACAAAAGACTCATCTGAACAGAAGTGTACATTCAGCCTCTACTTATTTCAGAGCAAGTTGACGTGAAAAGGTTAAAAATACTTCAGTGAATGGCAAATCAGGTAGTAAATTTGAGGCTATCCTGCTTGCAAGTGGTGCACATTGATTGATCACCTGATGGTGGTGATAGCACATAAAAATAAAGTTGTCCATCGCTTTACATCCATGTCTGCTGCTGATGTATTTCAAGACTCTACCAATGTCACCAAACTGCTGAAACAGGTAAAACCAGGGTCAGTAGAGCTTCTGGCGAGTCATGTTGGATGCTCATCTTACCTCTTAAGCCACTCCTAACTGCTGCCATAACTTAAGGTACAAGTGAGCAAATCCTGAAAGTCCTTTAAACGCACGGCCCAATTCTGCACAGTCAGGGAGTGATTGGTTACATGTGCATGAGGAAGATTTGAAAGAGAGCAGGCAAGGAAAAAGGACAGAGCCTAAAAGCCTGGTTTAGCAGAGCAATGGTATTCAAGCATATGGGTCTTATGGTAGACATGCAATTTATCACCTTTTTTTTTAATTTTTTTTTTTTTTTTTGTAACTCAGAGCAAACACCAGCTGCATATACAGATGGTTTGGGAATGGCTTCTGTTTTGGATAGTTCAGTTTAGGAGAAAACTTCATCCAGGCTTGTGCTGCAGCATAGTTTGCTGTTTTGGGACTCGGCACAGCAGAGCGAGGAACTGCAGAAAGGAGGTTTTGAACGTGGACCCTGAGCACATACAGCATCATACACATGCAGGAGCATCCCACAAGACAAGCCAGTTCCCAGCGGGCATGCAGTACCTCCATAGAGCACATATTAACCAGGGTATAGTAACAATGTGTTTAGGAAACACTCCTTACACTTTCTCAGCAAATGGCTTGACTATAGCTAAGTATGGAATGGGGAGGCCACAAAAATTTTGGGTGATATGAAGTGAAGGATGGAATGTCTGAACTACCTGCTGTTTTACCCAGTTTGCCTCTGGTCTTTTTATTTTGCCCCAGTTATTTTCACTTTGGCAAGTATACCATAAGATACAAGTGCTTACTTCCCTCATTTTTGTCCTCTTTCTTCCCCTGCTTCTCTCTTTTCTCATCCATTAAAAAACAAAGGATTCATATGTTTTTAAAAATTATCTCTCTTAAAATTTTGGTGATACAAGAACACCAGAAGTTTTAGAAATCAAATTGCTATATATTCAGATGTGGCCACTTGCATAACACAGCCTCTATTTTTGGACGTTTACCCTCTCTATCCGAGCCTTTAAGCTTTATTTACATATTCAAATCCTGTTGTGCTTCTCAGGTGCCAGGGGCAAAGCAGAAATCATTAGGTGGTAATATATCATCAATAGTAAAAAGAGACAACTTGCAAATTCACACACTCAAACTTCAGATCTGGTTCCTTCAATCTTCAGCAAATTCTAAGAACAAACACCACAGCACAAGTCTAAGTATTTTAAATACAGCTTTTAAATTGCAAAATGCTCACAAAGGCATATGGTTCCATTGCCAAGAGCTGTGTACTGCTGAATCTGAGGACCTCTCAGAAATATCCTTCAAGCGATTTTTGTTAAACTCTCAAACTGCAAATCTAAGGCTACACCTACATCAGCAAGCATGCAGCCTGATAAGAGTGAATTTATAGAGTGAAAAAATGGTGTTGAGTATCTGATATGCAGATGATACATGTTTCAAGGGAATTTACTTCGGGCTAGTTTTAGTCTGGGCCTGTGGACTGAATATGTAGAAATAATTGGAGAGCATTAAGAGCAACACTGGAACACATTGTCTGGTTTCATTTAATCCAAAAGGAAACCCGTTTGTGTACTCAGAGACTGCTCTGTGCTGTGAGCCAAAGTGTGGTAAGTGGCAATGATCAGGAGATCACTAATGTAGCTGACCCTAATTAAGTGTCAGTCTGATCTACCAGGAAGGTTCAAATTCACATTTCCTAAAACAATTATTAGCAAATTTAATTGGAATAGTTATATTTATGGTCCTAAAGAAATCTCAGTGATAACAGAACTTGTCTCAGAATTGCCAAAACTTTCCTGTCCCATTCTACGGATACTTTGATCAAAAATACACTGGAAATTCCAGTGTGTCCTTGCAAAATTCCTGTACATATCAAACCTAATGACTGAGGACTAGGGAGAGAATTTGAGCCAAGTCATGGTTCATAACTTGATTTTGAGCCTGTTCCAGTAACACCACCCTGCCTCACGCCAGTTTGATTTAGAGATAGGCTTTGTGCCCAGCATCTAATTTTGTATATAATTACAGATTTGATGTTTGTAATATGGTCTTTGTAAAAGAAGGAACCCTCTGAGGAACCTTCAAACTACACCAACAGTCTGAATAGCTGCTTAGGTTGAGACTCAAATGCTTAAAAAAAAGACAGAAGTGAAGAGAATAGATTAATACAGCTCAAGCATGCTCATGCTCCTTATCTGCTGCAGCACTGGCCCTTGGTCAGTGCAGGAAGCTGTCCTCTATACAGACGTGCATACAATGTTTAGATGGGGAAGTGGTGGACAGATTAGGATCACAATAAACCAGGCTTGATTTCAGCATGTAATGTGAGGATTATTGGCTATACCTCCGAGATGTGTTTTCTTTTTGCGACTCCTCCTCCATTGGCATATGAACTGCTGAAAAGCAGGAATTAGACCCTGCTAGTCAGCAGGACTGATTCTGCAGCTACTTTTGCTCCCTTGCTTGTTTCATCCTCAGCAATCTTTAGCCATGCTGTGTAGGCTTGTCCTCAATAACAAACCGATATGACCGGCAAGATTCTGTACAAGATCCACAGAAAATGGACAAGTAACTATCAATTTTAGACATGGCAATGCAATGATTACAGCATTACACTTTCACATGTCTCTATATCCCTTTGTGGAAGATTAGTCTGATGATAAAGCTGGCACTACATTTCAAAATTACTCAATAACCCTTAAGAATAACTCAGACAAGAACTGAATTTTTTCCTCAGAAATTACTCACAGAGGAGACTTCTGCATAATCCTGATCACAAACTGTAACCAGACTGGTATCTGTTAAGATAATATAAAGACCATAAAGCTGCAATTCTTAGAACTGAAATTGAGACCAGTGCCAACTTTATTCTCTCATATTTCTGGGTGATACAGCTTGACTGGTTGAGCATTTAACAGGCAGTGCCAACCTCAACAGGCATATTGACTTCTGGGACTGGTAATATACTTTATTGACTGGGTACTATTCAGAAAGTAAATCAAAAGCTCTTGGTTTTAATTTTCAAGTAACCTGCAAGGAGATTAAATTATTAAAAAAAAAATAAAAAAATCTTCACCTAAAGATTTCTTCCTAGTTTTGATACCCTGAGGCAACTCCTGTTGATATAAAAGCCTTTTTGCTAATAATTAGCTAATAGTGAGTTTGCTACCTCTTGTGGAGGCAGGAAATCGGTGACTTAGTTACCACATGACTAAATATGTACCACACTCTGTAAACCTGCGTTGCATTCCAGAACTCATAATTGTCACTATTAGCATACTGTTCAGTTTAGCTGCAAATGATATTCTTCCCTGTTCTTCAAAGTGCCATTTTTTAAGAAATTATGTTCTATAGCAAAGCCAGCATTCAGATATTCTCACCCAAGCCAATTTTTAAGATTGATGCTCTGCTCCAATTAGGAAAAGAAAATGGATTTTTCTTTAAAATGAAGCATTGTTGGTGAAGTCCTTCACTTCAGGCTGTTGCTAAGACAAAAAAATGGACCTCTTTCACACAAGGTCTTTTAGAGAAAATTGTTGGTGCACTGTACAAGCACAGGGAAACAGGCCATGCAGCTGAGAACAGGTTTTGAACTGAGCCACGTAAGCTGTTTCTCAGCTGCAGGACTTGGGATTGCTCCTAACTTCTGAGTCCAGGGAGCTTCTTGGCTAGGCTTTTACACCACCCAGAATCAGGTGAGTCCAAGGTATACGTCAGCTTGCCCCACACCCCACTTCTAGAAGAAAACCTGGCTATGTCAGCCAAAGGAGAGCTGAGGTGCAGTGCGGCCAGGTCACTGGATTAAGTAGGGTGCCAGGCACTCCACGATGGCACACAGTCTAAACACAATGTGAAAACCATTTTAGGAGTTGTACCTAATAGGAATGTGATAACTGGGTGGAGAGATGTCCATGTACAACTCTAACTTGTCCCTGAGGAAAAAGAGCCTATGGAGAACAAGTGCAGGCAGGTAAAACCGGAAGAAATATCGAGCAATATTTACCTCCCAGAGCAGTAAATGCTTGAAGCATATGAGATTGGGCAAAAGGGCTGGGCAAAATAAGTCAGTGAGATGCTTCATGCCAGTAGCCTTCTGAATGAAAAGTCACCTCCTTGTGCCACTCTCCTGGTTTCTGACCATCCTCCTGACAAGCACCCACTCTCCCAGATGCGATGCAGCTACCGTCCGTGTTCCCCAGCAGCTGCCTCGCAGGAGCCTCTGCAGGACTGCGTGTTGCTGAGGCCCCGGCAGCTGCTTTGCCCCACTCCCTTTTGATGCTGTTTCCAGCCCCCAAACCACAAGGAACCACTTTACACAAACCGCAAGCAAGGAGAAGACTGTACTGCAAAGACAGCGCTCCTTATTCTGCAAGAGTAAGGGCAGAAGAAGAGATTGCAGAATCAGAGCAACTTTGGCACTTCGCAGGTGGAAAAGGACCTCTACCACTCACTCCTTTTGCGGAAATGTTGATGGAAGGTTTGATGTTCTCCCTTTCCATCTCTGTTACCAATAAATAAATAAATGTTCTGGGGAAAAACCTGGGCGAGGTTTTCCTGTTCTTCTTTTGAAGACCTCAACCTTTCTAATTTCAAAAGTTTATTCAAAGCATCTGACTAGCTCAACTACTTGACTACTGTCACCCATATGGCGGTGACAATGCAGGATGACCAAAGACAGCTGTGGTCACAGGCCACTAATGGTATATTATAAAAATCCATTTTTGCAACAAATATATCTGGTAGCAAAACATTCAGAGTTTATTACATATATGTGGAATATAAGGGCTTAAGCAATACCCCAAAGGAGTTCTATAAAAGGTTAAATACTGTTTATTGGGGAAGATGAGCAAGTCTGCAACAAAACAGGGATTGGAAAGGACATAAAAGTTCACACGTTAGCTGGTATTATAGAAAAATTCACCTAACTAGCAGAATGACATTTTTTCCTTTTGTTTTCTCTGTCACAAGACCCTTTTCTTTTACCTAACTAAAAGTAGCTCACTATTAATAACTTGATAAAATGCAGGTCAGAGGTGACATTAAGAGATCATTTGCAAGTAATGCCTGGAGCTAGTAGGAAAAAAAAAAAGGATTTGGAAGGAGTTTTAAAAATTTTACCTCAATCAACAGACATCTGTGAAGATTATTTGGCTGTTTTAAAGCAACAGAGATGTCTCAGAGTGAATGCAGCCATTTCTATTCCTCATTAACTGATCTGCTACAAACCTCACTGAGCTCACCCGCTTTATATCTGGATACAGCATTAAAAAACTCAAACAAAACCAAAAAAGGCCCTCGCTCCCATTTTTCTGTACACGTGTGAGAGATTGCACTTCTTCATCTGGCATTCATGTAAACAAAGATTTTTTTAAAATCTTCTTGAACTAACTGAAGTGGTGGTTGACAAGAGCAGATTAAAATAGGGTGCTGCACAAGGCTTGTCAAACGTGTCCTTTCTAAGTGCAACATGGTCGTTCCAAGGAGCATTTCAGGGAGAGCATAAGGTGAGGTTAGTCATGATTCATCAGCTGTCCATTTTAAAGTAAATTACTTCAAACCGGAGGGTGGAAAACCTGGGGGAAGTAAAGATCTCTTAGCTCCTTACAGGGAGTTAGATCCTGGATGAACATCTGAGAACATGAGTAGGGAGCTTATGGGTGAGATCTGCTCCATTTCTCACTTCTTCCCTGCGATGGCATTCAACGTATTATATGTCTCTCCCATACACAATTACTTCAGAGATTTTTAAGAGCAGCTGTTTCCATGTGCATGTACCCTCTCCCTTCCCAAATTCCACAGGCACAGGTGGCACAGTGACAGAGAAAGCACTCAACTGGAGCTCCCTGGCAAGCCTACCAGGTAAGGAGGAATAGCCCTCTGTCCCAGCCATTGTCCTCAGGCAATGGATCCCGCTGCAAACCTCTTGGTTTCAGCTGATTTCGATTTTTCTGGGCTATCATTAAGATTCAAAACAAATAAACTGAATGTATAATGGGAGCATACCGCTCTCTTGCAACATCTAATTTCCTCCAGGAGAACGCTTCCTCTGGCAAGTTGTCCAGTCAAAGATGCAGGCCAAATTGTTTCTAATAAAGTTTCTTCAAACCCAGAATCCACATTTTTTGTGCTTCAGCCATTACAAGAGCCACTGCCCTCTAGTAGCTTTCCTGAGCAGCTCCATCACTGGCTGACTTGGCACTTCACAGGGCTGTGAAATTCCTCCATTCTCCATTTTAACCTCCATTCTTGGCAATAGCTGGAATTGGTTTTCAGAAGCAGAAAATTTCATTTTGGCAGCAACCCAAGGGCAATTCATGAGAAGTCGGCTGAGCTTGGGGCTCAATGCTATCATCACTTACCAGGGTTTAGTGAGTCCGAGCAGGCAATTTTCCTTGGGTCACAAAAGTATTAGTCCTTTCACACAGTGAAAAATACTACTATGCTTTCTCCCACTTGACTTTGTCCATTCTTGACCTTACTAACAATTATGATTTATTGTTATAATTATTCATAACTATTCCAATATCTGCTGTTTTAAAGACACTGTATGTCAACATCTGTAGCCTCCATAGTTCACAGGATTCCCCTGCTTGAAAATCCTCCCAAAGGAAAATCATGGCACAGCAACACTAGGAACAAGAAATATTATTGTATTGTATTAATTGTACAGCAATATGACTGTGCATTGCTGTGGCTAGTAACACACGTGTACAAAGGGTTTAAAAAAAAAATGAGCATATCAGTATTGTGATGGGCAGAAGAAGGTTTCTATGCCTCATGGAAGGAACAAGTTTTAATGAGATATGTTAAGGAATTATTCTTTCCTATTGTCCTATATGTTTCAGCATACAGTAAACTGTATATTTCTAGAAATAGTTGGTCATATACCTCTGCTGTTTGCTGAAACAGAAAGCTTTTAAATCCAAATTTAGACACATTAAAAAAAAAAAAAAAGACTGTTAGATCATCTGGTCCATCCTCTGCCAACCCAGAACTGTTCCCAAGTTTGCTAGTGGTTTGTCCGTTGCACTACTCAGTGAGTCAGGCAGTGGGACCTAGTGCAGCACCTTGGGGACACTCTTGCACAGTTCAGTAAGACTAGTCAGCTAAGAGATTTTTCCTAGTATTGTTTTATGTAATGATGAGATCAATAGGGTGGATATCTGGCTTACCCTAGTCAGAGCTGTTGCTGGGTTCCCTGCTGCATTTCAGTTTTAATTTACATCCTCTAATCCGCTTTACATTGAACAGCACTGTGCTTCCCTTAAAAAAAACTCATGCTAACCCTGTACATCCATCACAGAATAAATAAAATAGATAAATGCTCAAATACCTGACCTACTTGTTCAGGCTTTGTGAAGGCTCTGCCAAACTTTGTTGTATATCAAACATCTGAAGGAGGCATTCTTTCTTGCCTCATCGCCTAGAAAGGTTTGTCCCAGATTTTTTTCTTAAATACTAAACCTCAGGAATATTAATATTCTTTGCAAGACACAGTGCCTTGAAACAGTATAACGAGTAGATTTTTATAGATCTGCCAAGACTTGATGATGTAGTGTCAGTAGGATTTTTTTTATTTTTTAAAAATAAATCAAGAGTGTAATGTCTGTGATCGAGATAGGCCCAGAACATGGGATCAGGAAAGCTCCAACAGCTGTGAGCACGGACGGAGAGGCTGGGTGACTCTGAACCCACATCTGGATTCAATGTTGGGCCAGTTCCTCTCTTTGGAATGATATGCACCAAACGCTTCAGGCCGAAACATCTATGACCTTTCCAGGGAGGCAAGGATAGGGGAGCTTAATGGCTAATGCAAAGATCTGCCTTTTGCAGACTTGGCACTTCCTAAAGGATCGTTCCTGGTGACAGCATTCACAAAACAGAGTGAAAATTTATAGCCTCGTGTTCAAGAAGGATATTGGATAAGTCATTTAATAAATGCTTCATGATGATGCGACCTGGCGGTAAACAAGCAAGTTTCCAGTTCTGATACTGATGTCTGCAATGTCCCCAAGGCAATTTAACATTTCAACCCCATTTTCTTTAGGAAGGAGCGCGCATCTACGAGACTCAACCAGCCAAAGGCATCGCCAAGTCCTCACGCATCCACCCGACGGCTCCGGCTGCGGATTCCTGAAGGCGCGAACGCGTCGACCGCCCAAGTTTCTTTCCCTGAAAATCGGAGGAGCTTCGCGGCAGGAGAGCTCAGCTCTGGGGCATCGCCCGGCCGTCGGGGGCGGCCCGGTGCCGGTGCCGGTGCCGGTGCCGGTGAGCGGCGCCCGGGGTCGCTGCCGGTGCGGGCCCGGAGAGGGGCAGGCGGCGGCGGGCTCGACGGCGGGAGCGGGGGCACTCGAACCGGCAGAGCACACTGACATCTAGTGGGTGTTTGGGAAAGTACCGGGCTTGCAACAATCAAAAAAACCCAACAAAAAAACACAAAGCCAAAAAAGCAGCGTTTTACAGGCTACTCGTTTTCAACCATCAGGCAGATAGATGTCTGAAAAGGGCTCCTGAAGTCTGCGCTTGGCTTTACTGCTCCCACTCAGCAATGCATTGCTGTCTGACAAGAGAGAATCCGTCCCCAACTTCACACGGTTTTGAGGCCAAAAGAAATTCTCATTGCATTTCCTTCCTCGTCAGTTTGCCGTTCAAGCCCCAATGAGCAGAAGTTGCAAGGTATTCCATATGGGAAGGGAAAGTGTAATTTTCATTTTTTCGAGGAGATAAAGTGTTTTCTGAGACGGGAACTGTTAACCATGTCTACAAGGAACCATAGCTCCTGAAAGCCTTCCAAGGCTTTTTGGGTTGGGAGCTGTTACATTTACCATGGTCCAATCCAACAACACAGACCATTTTGTCTTCTCCCATTGAGAGTACCTATTTAAGAATTAGGGGTTAGAAGAAAAGAAAACCTTTATTCCTCAAGGACATTCATCACTAGACCCATAGTGTTTCCTAAGTGCCCATGTGGGATTGACCTTCACCACAGATTTCTGCAGAAGCAGCTCCCAAAGGGAGGAAAATTTCCCTATACCACCAAATTATTTTGCAGCCTTTCATCCTCCTCCCACTCCATCCCCATCACGTCCAGCTCTCAGAAGACCAAGACAAATGGAGGGTCTGGAGAGGAATATTTATACTTGCCCAGGGTGTACTATTTCTGAAACAGCTCTGGCATTAGCACAGAGAAAGATGATCCTCTTCCTTGCCCCAGCACTATTTTGGCCACAGTTCCCACTTACTTTCCAGGTGCAGTCGACAAGTCCCCTTTTGGGGTCTGAGAGGGAAAAGACAACTGCAAAGGCTGTAGCCAACCCAAGACACCTTCCTGCAAAGGGAAGTAGCTCCCTGTAGAGGAATGTAGCAAGAGAAAGGGACAAAGAACACTAGAGGTAAAATACTTTCAGTTACATACTCCTAATATGACTTTCTTCTTTAGTTTAGCTACGTCCCTCCAAGTTCACAAGACCAGGGGCTCTGGTTTTGGGTTTGAGGGGGAGTGGGCTAGGAAAACCAATTACCCGTTCTGGTCTGACACTGAAGGCTGAACTCACACTGAAAGCATGCTGCTGTAGGTAAAAAAGGGAGTTAATGATGTATATTAGACTGAAGGGACCCCATATTAGCCAGTCATGCCCAGCTGCACTGCCATCTCCATCTCAGTGACCACCACTCCAAAACTCACAGGCTCCTTGTCTCCAGGAGACTGTAAATAGTCAGCTGAACTTGATGCTCCCATTCCAGCATTGCATCCTCCACCAAACAGTTAGGCACGCACTGTTTTCTGACACCTCTCCTCCCATGACAAATTTAGACAGCTTGGGTCATGTACTACCAGCTGGTTACTGACACAAGACTCCTCCTAAGCAAAAGATCTGCTTGCAGCATTTGTACGTGGGAAGATGTGTTTTCTAATTCCTGCTCTCAAGGTCTCCTTGAGCACTGTCCTCTGGTAGTTATTGGGCTTGTCCTCCACAGCATCTCCTAGTGATCCATGTCAGACAATATGAGGGAATCCTGGAGGAAATCAGCTGATGCAGAAAGCAGATCAGCTCTTCGCTTAGCATGCAGCAGCACAGCCCTACTGGGTGAGCATGTCACTCACTGCCCGTGGCTTCCCAGCAGCGGGTATACCGTTTCCCTTCGCGATGCAGTACGGCTCAGCTCTAATCAAGTGTGTGATGGTGTTACCCTTTAGCACTTGTAGCCCACCAGGGATTATCGCCACAAGCTTCTGTGCTGGTGTTTCTGAAGCACGTAGAGGCAAGTTGCTGGGATGTCAGAGAGCTGTACAGAGAGCGTAAGTCATTGCGGTGGGAAACAGGCACTTCTTGTCTTTCCTATTAAATACGCGGATGAGAGGGAATGGATAACAAAGCCTGCTTGTTGTATTTTCCTAAGCAAGGCATGTAAAGCTGATTATTTGTAGAATGAAATACGTAAGCTTAACCGATGTATCTGCCAAAACTTTTTTAATCAGCCAGGGTTTTGAAAAATTCCAGCTCCTGCACCAATTGTGTTTATAAGCGTAGTATGTTTATTTAGTACTGTGCCATATGAAGATTCCTCTCCCCCCAAGTTATTAATAAGTGGGAACAAAGTTGGGGCAGCATCGTGTTTTTAGAAGGTATGAGTCTTCAGGGAGGGGGAGGAGAGTGACTTTAGGATGTTTTATTTTCACCTAAGGAAAACCAGAGTCTATTCTAGCCTGCTATGAACACAGAGGGTTGTTTTAACTGTTTGGTGTTGTTCCTGTTGTTTGTGACTAAATAGCACTAGCAGATGAAATTTTTTGATACCTTACTGATTGCTTCTAAACAGCTTCCCTTCCATGACTGCAGAAGTCAACATCAGAAGTTTACACTGAATTTTAAGTCCAGCTGTAAAAGGCTTAGACTTTTTAAAGAAGGAAAAAATAAAACACACTTGTCCTCTACATCAAAATGAAAATCAGGCTAAAGGTGCACAGATGTGCAAAGTTTCATTTTGCAGTAATTGTCACATAGTATTTACATCATTTCTGTACAAACTTCAGGTTTTGGAGAGCATTTTCCTGTTCACCTCACATCATACATTGCTAAAGGGCCATGGAGCCTTCCTAGCTTTTGAATGTGTGCAGACAGTTCTGACTCGCAGAAACCATTTGAAAGGAGCCAGAAAAATGGTTCACACACTTCTTCTGAATACATATTGAACAAATCTTTCCCAAGCACTAACCTAAACAGAGCCAGCCTGCAATAAAGCCCAAGAACTTATTAATTCACAGAGTGCAGAAGCAGGTGCTATGAGTCTGCTACTTCTGTAGTTTTGGTTTGTGCTTCTCCTGTGATAGTTTTTCCTACTCTTATTTAACTGTTAGGGTAAAACTTACCTTTCCAATACACAGTGATGAAGTGAGCTGTAATTAGCAAGGGAACTCAAGAACTGGGGATATTAAATTCACGCTCTCGAGCCACAAAAAAAACTGCCTACCTTTCTACAGTTATTACAGAAGCCAGTAAAGGGGAAAAGGGACATCTACCTTATTAAGATCCAGTGGCCTACATTTTTGCTTGAGAGAAGTGCCGATGCAGTAACCTGAACCCCATCCCATTATTTTCCTACCTCTCTGCCAGTGCAGTCTGTTCAACATAACATCTTGCTGGTGCAGATTGCCCAGCTCACTGCTTGTATTCATGCAGCAATGCACCTCAGAGCAGTGGTGGCACAGCGAGACATGCACAAACCCTTCTCCATTAGGAGAAGTTTCCATTTTTCCTGCCCAGATGAAATTCCAGTCACAGGTGTGGGATGTTTATTTGTGAGAGAGAGCTAGAGGGTAGTAATGTATACTGTATAAAAAGTCAGGCAAAAAGTCTCTTATAAGAAGCAAGCAGGATGAGGGGGGATTTAGATACAGGATGAAAACTGTAAAACTGGCTTTAATATTGCTATTATGCTTCCATGGGAGGGAGAGAATATGTTAACAATTTTATATTAGAGGTAAACACAATACAAAAGTAAGCCTCTGAGAGATCACCAAGCCTCTCCTCTGTACGCAGGCTATATTTCTTTTTTAAGTAATAACTGAACTTCCTTTACAAGTAAAGTCCTCAATACTTAAAGAAAATCCGTACACAACGGCATCTCAGTTCCTGAGTCGTATACATAATTATGTGATTGAAATAGCAAATGTCATCAATAAGGTTGCATTTGTCTGCTACAATCATTGTCTGTTAGATCGTTGTTCAGTATAAACCTGTGACCTGGATGTTACTTCTCCCATATAGTAACACAGAGCAATTGGGACTGTGTTTGAAATACACACTGAAGGTTTGTTCCCTTGAGGGTTACGCCATCATTTTGCTTATCCACTTCCTCCACAATAATTCTGAATTTATCAGCCAACTTCAACTACACTTGAGAGAGCAGAAGCTTCTGAGATATTAGGTTCCTAAGCATTTTCTGAAAATAAGCAGCTAGGCAGAGAAAACTGTCCCTACAAATGCTTCCAAGGTAAGAAAGGCAGCAGCAGAACTGCATTTACTAAACAGCACAGAGACACCACAGGGATGCTCACTGCTGCACAGGAAACAAGGTTTTTTTGGCCCACTTCTTACTAAAATACAAATACTTGTGGCTTACCCTGTTACAGGCCAGGTGTCCTCTGTAATGTCAGGGCTGGGACCATCCTGGGAGACTGGGGGTTGTGAGGGGTGCAGAAATCCAGCTTCACAGGAGCCCACCTAGAGCTGTACAGGATATTCAAAGGGAGATGGGATCTGAACGTAGGTGCCAACTCATACATCAGTTACTCAAAAGACCCTCAGCTTCCTAAGAAACAAAAGTACCACAGGTTACTACGTACAACACCCTGCCCCCAAATTTCCTTGGACTTAACTTGCTTAACTGCTCCAAAAGAGATGAGCTTTTGGGCAGACCAGAGAAAAATCTTTTCTGTTTCAGGTTCTTCTGGGAAGAACAAAAAGCAAACATTATCCAGCATAAAAGGACCTGAGAACCAAAACCATACTCACATGAGCTTTCACTCCAGCTACAAAGCAGCTTGCCTACGCTCAGCTAAGGCAGCCACAGCTGGAAGACTGGGGAACTTCAAAACTCCTGCTTTAATCAGAGCCCTTACAAGGAGAAGTAAGTAGATTGTGTAATTTTTCACATGTGCGACACTCTCCGTCTGCTAACCCTCCCTTCCCCAAATACAGAAAGACTAAGTCTCAACCTGCTTCTCCCCACTCTCTTCTGCATTTCAATTCCCAGTGAGGCAGAGCTGGGGACTGTCCTCTCCAGCTTAGCAACTCAAACAGGTCAGGCACCTCTCTTTTCCTGCTTGTAGCCTTGACCTTAAACCTTTGAAGGGTATAAGGTCTGTAACAAAATTAATAACATTTGAACTTGATTTCTGGTGTCTCCCATGCTGTACCTAATATTCCTGCAATATTTAACTATTGAAATTCTTGGTGTGGGCTAAAAACACCTGCTGCAAAACTTGATGTTTTCTGTTTGGTATCAGATTTTCAAGATTGTGCTAAATTTTTAAGAAGCAGAACATTTGTTCTTCACTGTACTTACTTATGCACACACATAAAATTGATATATGTGATTTGAAATGTGTGTGGTTAATGTTATTCACAAAGATAATGCTAATGGAAGTATTTAACTGGCTATCGCTACATACCTGGATAAAGGGTGCAAGAGGAAAAAGACTTGTACCAGTTACATCTTGCACAGAAGACTTTAATCCCTTTCACTGTTAGTCTCAGAAGAAAGTAACGGGAAATAAAACTGAAATCACTATTTCTGTTCACCTCCCAAAATATAACACATCATGAGCCTGAGTGAGAGCTATTATTCCCCATCCCTCCTTTTGCAGGCAGTAGGTGCTGCTGTAAATCCCTGTGGCTGACTGATGAGGTAAAGACAGCTTTCCAACCTTCATTCCATATTGCTTGACTTTTACAGCTTTAAAAATTATGTCAATATTGCCTTTGTAGTACAATATTTTTGTAGTTCTCCTTGGCTCTATTCTAAGTTTGCTTAAAGATAAAAGAGGCGATAATTAATTTGTGCAAAAGAAAAGGCAGATCCTTAAATCCTTTCTTGTTGGAAAGCAAACTGAAATGTGTGCTTAATACTGGTGGTAGTTAAGGGGTTTCTCATATTCCTCTTTTTCCCAAGAGGAAGAAGGTGATTTGTAAAAGCCCTTATTATATAGGAGGATCCACTTACAGTGTTTGAAGACATGAATTCAATCCCAGCATTCTTGTAGACATTCCCTTATTAGCACTACTTACAAGCACCATGCTGATCGAATAAGCTGTTTGTAAGGAACTGGCTCGAAGCCTCTATTTGCAATACTCAACAACCAAAAAAGCATTGCTCTTAGTCATGCAAAACCCAGAATGATGTTCAATATTCTTCTGCTGGAACATTATCCTTTTGCTATCCTCTAAGCCAGACAGAGAGGCAGACCTCATAGCAAATTGCCCGGTGCTCTTTCCTATGGCTTGTTTTTGGATGCCATGCAATGCCAGTCATTGAGAAGTGGAGCTTTCCAAAATTGTTCTGAACAAGAAAATTAGATGCTGAAGGCAATAGTACCTTTCCCATTGGCTTCAGCAAGGATGGACTATATGAAAAAGCTGCTGCTGGAATCTTGCTGGAAACAGTCCAATTCTATTACCCCCTACTGGTGTGTGTCCAGCAGACTCCAGTTTGTGCCACGGTCCTTAGACACGTGCAGTGGTGTGCTGTGCCTATCCCAGCCTTCAGCTTAGCATTTTTGTTTTGTCGGCAGTGAGGCATTTCTTATAACTCTAATAATCTCTTCTGGTCATTGCATTCAAAGTGATGTTCATTATGAAGCAACAGGATTTGCACCTATTTTCACCAGGTGAGATTCTGTCCATCCTCGGAGTGAGTAGCATTTTTATTGGAGAATTCACCACATGCTGCTGTTTCACTTAGTTTTGGCTTAGTGTACCGGCTCTGCACTGTCTTTAAAGAAAAGCTCTGCAGTTGTTCGTTTTGTGATGTAGTTGTCCTTTGGGAGAGCTCTTTCAAAAAGCAAGGGGTCATGTCTTCTGCCTCAGTCTCTTGAGTTAGGTGTTGGGCAGATCCACACAGACCTAACTTGGTATTTGGGCTGAATATACTACAACAGAATTGCCTGTAATCTATTTGTAACCATTTCTAGTCACAAAAAGAAGTTTACAGCTTATACGAAACAAGCTGTAGAAAGAAAATACACAGGTTCTGTGCCACTGGATGCCCTCCTTGTTCCCCTCCCACCACCATCACATCCCCCGAAGAAAGCCAAACTGGTCACAGAGTAACTGCAAGAAAGATACCACGAGTTTCCACCAGCTGGGAACTGAACGTGGGTCAACTGCTTGTAAGGCAGCTCTGCTCACCTCTGGAACATCAATGTGCACTCCTTGATGGGAAACTAACCCAGAAGGTCCCAGCTTTTGGTACGTTACTGTACTAGTTTCAGTTTGCTATTTGTATAGTGAAGTATCAGTCAGTAACAATAAATATGGTAGAAGAAATTCTGTCTGCTCCTCATTGAATTAAAATGAGTTTTTTGAATGGACAGCAAAAGATGGGTTTAGGACAAACGTGGAACATGACAACATGCAGTGTAGGACATGAAGATCAGTTCAGTCAGTCACAGGGCTTACATTAAAGAGTAAAACTGCTTTCTTGGACTGCAGGGTGGGTCCCTTTGACTATTCACATAAGTAAGACAAGAAGTCTTGACTCTCAAAACAAATGAATTGCTTAAATCCAAACCACTTCTTGAAAGGTTTTTTGAACAAGTTGTTAAGAAAGGTAAAGTGTAAAATCAGAAGACAACAGTTATACAGCAGAAGAAATATGCTGGATTTGATCTTTTGTATCACACCAGTCTTATCTAAGAGAGATTAGCACTTACTATTTCTTCCTTGCCATTTTGCAGGATGGTAAACCCTTGTTTTTCAGGTTCATACAAGTGCCTAATCAAAACACCTTTCTGACAGGGACCCTGGAAACGTATTGTGTTCATTTTGAAGTCTGTCCTTTACATTTTTCTCTACTTAGTTTGAGCTATGGCAATGGTGATACTTTTGGTTCTGTTGGTTTTCAAGATGTTTCAAATTCAGCGTGTTATATGAGGAAAAGGCCCTGGTAGAGAGGCAAAAAGAGACATATGAGTCATGGGGAACAACTACAAAAAGGAACTGGGGGAGAGGGAGAACATCTTTGCAGGCCAAATGTGTTTCACACATCTTGAGCTCTTGCCCTCCATTCCCCCTATTGCTGCACTTCTTCCTTCTCCACCTCTCTGCTTCAGGAACTTCATCCTCTTCCCTTGTGTCAAGGGCTCGCTATGTCCTATCACATTCCCTTTTCACTCACATACAGTAGCTTTCATTATTCCTTATCCCAGCACTGTTTGCTTCATATCTGAGTTCTACAATCCTCACCTACAAGGAGCCTTATTTTCTTTTCATCGCTTCTCAATACCAGGAGTTGTGTATCTCTAGGTGTTCATCCACAACTCCTTCAGTCGAATCTCCAGATAATTGAAAAGGAAAAAAAAAAAAAAGCTTAAATTTAAGCAAAACAAGAATAGAGTTTCCTGTGTGTACTGGAGTTTTTATGGAGTATTTGCTGCTTAAATATACAGTGAGAGGCACACTGTGAACATTTCTGCTGAATACTGTGGTATGGACTATTATGGACAGGATGTAGCTTCTACAGTACTTAACTATTTTGGAAAAAGTTACCCCCTTTCTTCTGGGTACTTCCACACAGAAAGGACTTTTTTGGTTTTTTTCTCGGCATGAAGCAGAGAAGCCAAGTAAACTACTGAACCCTCCACAGTGGGGCTGTGAGTCAGCTCCAGGGAGAATCTAGTCAACAACCTGTCACCTTGTCTGAGCTTTAGGAGGATGGGGGAGGTTTCAATTACTTTTTATCTTCTCAGAGAAAGTGCCTATCACCTGGTTTCTGATGCCAAGTACATCACGGGGACATGAGACACCAAGTTCTTGCTTTCAGTTAAACCACATTCCTTTTTGAAGTTGGGCTCAGCAATTGGGAACGCCTCTTCTCTGCGTGTAAGATCTGTGCACTTTAGACTCCCAGACTCCTTGCATGTATAAAATTTTCAAAAATATCCAAGAGATGTAGGAGCTCAAACCACTGCAATTTAAAAAGATAAAGGCTCCTAAGTCTCTTCTGGTGCTCTGGAAAATGTTAACTGATGTCCCTACTGATCACTGCAAGAGGAAGAAGGAAGAAAGATGGACTGTGAGCCATGCCTGGGCCATTTCAAGATTTTACAGCTGAAAGACAAGATCGTTGAAGCCAGTTGTTTAACTGGACCAGGAGTCCAGAGGGAGTGCAGAGCACTGGTGTGAAGTGCTTTCTTTGGCATGTCTGACTCAGGAGACAAGTCTCATGAACCAGTTACGGGTTCTGAGTGCCTTTTTGTGGTTAACTCCAGTTTGAGAACGTATTGCTTGCAATAGTCTAACTTGAAGGTGATGAAAGCATAGTTTGCTCAGCCAAGTTCCACATCCGAATATGAAGGGCACAATTTCCTGGCTGGTTTCAGATGAAATTAGGTGTTCCTGTTGTTATTTTGGTTTCCTGAAACAGAAAGAGCAATGGGAACCTTAGGTCCACATCCATCTTAGCTGCAGGAGGACTGGTCCTTCCAACAGAGATGAAACCACAGCTCTTGCAGATCTGTTGGTTTCTCCATTTTTGCTACACCCAATTGCTTTCTCCCAGTTATTCTCCAGAAGAGAGTTCTTTGTATCTGGTTTTCAACCATCTTCAGACTGCAGACAGCTAGGAAAAATGTTGCCAGGGCATGGGAAAGAGGGGGGATGAAGGCTGCTGGGATAGTGATGGCCCATAACTCATGGGGTCTTGTTCTCCTGCCTCATGGTTTGACACAACCAACAAATGGGAGGAGGGTGATGAGACTCTGAAAAATCTCTCAGCTAAAGGTCCGAGAGAAAATCAAGAGGCATAGGAACTACTTTGCCTGACTGTTTCTTGTGAGAGCTCTGAAATGGGTTATGCCGTCAGCCCCTGGGGTCAGATTGCCCCATTCTGGAAAAGGCACCTGTTTCTCTGGGCTGAGTCACTCCCACCAGCTGACTTTCTTCTAGTGCCTGGGTAGATCTCTTGCTTGCTGCTGCAGTGCTGCCAGCTCCTGCAGGCTGCATGTCATGGATCCTTGATAATGCAGCACATTTCAGCAGCTTTTCAAACTGTTGACTGCAAATTGGTTTTGGCAGTTTTTCTCTGAAATGAGCCTTACATGGGTTTTGACACTTCTGGGAACAGTCATTACTCAGACAGTTGAGAGTCACTGCAAGGCAGTAGTGATGGATTTGAAATCTGGCCTATTTTTGGCATTTCAGAGTATTTTGTAAGGCCTTTCACTCAGACCATACTAAATATGGAATATCTTACCTCCAACAGCACTGAGCTCTTGTGCTGGAGATTCAAATGATATCCCTTTCTGGGTTCAGAAGACCTGCCATGTTGAAAAGACAGGTAATGTAGAGTAAACACAAATGAGTAGGTGATTAGTACATACCTGTGTCGTGTGTATTAGAAGAGAATGCAATTTGGAAATGTTAGTTCAAGTATTATTAACTTGGTTATTTTCAATTCTGAGCTCTTGCTGGAAAGATGTTTATTGAATGGGTCATAAGAGTGGTTTTGTTCTCCATTTTTTTTCATGTCTGTAAAATTTGCAAATGCTGCGTGCACCCTTATTTACTTTGCAATTATCCTGCAAGAGCAGTGCTTGCTCTCTTGGCCACATTTTTCAACTACTGTAATTCTTTTTTGGTAGACTTCCCAGATAGTGAAAGATGCAGCCGCACAGTCTCAAAATGCAATGGGCAGCCACTGTCACAGTACAAAGCCTTGCTTTCCTCATATTTGCTCACTTTGCTGATATTTGAGACCACATCACGGAGCCTGTCCTGAAGACTTGCTGCTAGGGTGGGGCCAAGAAGATTTGGGCTTAAATTCATGCCCTCAGAAGGGATCTCAGCTCTGTCTGGAGAAGTTTCCTGTGCAGGAAACAGGAAATGTGGGAATCTGTTCCAAGCACTCCTCCCAATCTGCTGTGTGACCAAATATCCCTGTATCCCCAATTCTCCTTTTGTGTGACGTGGGTCATACTGTCTACCTTGTTCTGCAAATCTGAGATCAAGGAAAGGCTGTAGACAGGTAGCAAGTAAATATTATTGCATTCCCTGGGGCGAACACAGAAAGCCTCCCCTACAGCAAATGTGCCTCAGTTCTCCTTGCCCTGGGGGAGCAGGCACGTACCCCTGTGTTCACACAGCCCGTGTCCCCAGCCTGACTTACACAGCCTTTCCTTTTCACCGCAGGGCCCCCCCGAAACATTAGCTAGCATCCATTTAGTATGCCATTTTCCACACGGCAGCTATCAAAACCTATTTCTGCTCACCTGACAATATCATTTTTAAAATGAATGAGATTGAAGACTTTATATTACCAAACAAACAACACTAAAAGCTTTTACTGACCTACTGCCACTTGCCCGAGGACCTGGAAGTGAGCTACAAATTGCATGTCACTCAGTGAGCCATTATGGATTCTGCGTGCCCCCTCCTGCGGGTGAGAGGTCTCCCGTGCTGCTGACAGTGACGGGCGGATTTGCAGCCGGGTCTCCAACGTGTGGAGCTGGGGGTCCCAGCTAGGAGGCAAAACCAAGTCTTGGCTTTCCCCAGGCTTTGCTGAGCTGTTTGCTCCTGGAGGGTCGATGGTAATTTTTCTTATCTGCTCAGAGACGGAAAGAAAGAAAGGCCCTAGCATAGTGGCCTCTGCTTTAGGACCCAGAAAGTGCCTGATGCCCCCGACTCCCATCAATCTCAGCAGGCACTCAACAGCTTACAAGTGGTGGTGCCTGCTACGATGACACAAGCCTTGCTTAAATTTTGGTTTCTTCATCCTCAAGCACATGTTCATTTTGTTTAGCTGGTTAAAAACAGTGCCTTTTTGTTGATCTATTCTGATTTATACCAGCAGCAAGTATAACACTTTCTGTGTATGAGTCTGTGGGTTTGCGTCCTGAAGGCAGCCGGGGGTAAGAAATTTGTTTTACTCTCTCGCAGGTGTCCCTCTCTCTGAAGTTCCTCTCTGTGAATGAGCTCCATGGTAATGAAAACCTACTTAAGCAACATCCTTCTTGAATTTTTGCTTTTAGCATATTTTTAGTGTATTTTTTTCCCAAAAAGTGATTTTGGCATCTGGTACTCCCAGGACCAAAGTGGATTGCTCTACAGCTGAAATAGAGAGGTATAATAACAGAGGTTTGAAGTTCAGATTTCTTTCATGGTGTGCCCAGAAGCAAGCCTTGCAACTGTAATTATTGTCAGATAATTTTTCATTTTATTGCTTTAACTTTTTCCCCATATCACTGATTGTCAGTAAGGACTTTTTTTTCCCCTGGACCATCAGGTGTAAGGAAAAATAACCTGCAGTCTAGTAAAACAGTAATAATTGAATGGTGATACACACAGATGTGGCTGGTGATTTTTCAGGGTTATTTTCTCAGTGGAAGTTACGCAATTCCAGAAATCTGAATTTGTCATTTACTTTTTGTTTCAAGAGTTGCACTATTCAGCCTAAGAATACATAGTTTTTACAAACAAGTCTAATAGAAATAACAAAAGGCTTTTTTAAAACAACATTTGGTAATAAACCCAGACCTCCACTATTTTAAAGATGTATGTAAAGCCTTGGTACCAGCTACTCAAAAATCACTTAGAGACCTGCAACACAGGATCAGATTCTGCTGCTGTTCCTCAGCATGAGTCATTTTTTGCTTCAGCTCAAGTCTTTTGAGGCTAATTTGCAATCAGATAAAACTCAGTGTGAGAAAGAGCAGGAGAGCTGGACCCTGAGTCACTGGGCACTTAGCAAAAATTGAAAAATACCAGAGACACCTGAAATTTTCACTGAAGACTGGTGGTCACCAGCAGATAATTATTATTATACTGGTAACAGTGAGTCTTGGCTTCACTGGCCTTTTACTACTTTGAGTAAACAGTTACTTGCCAGATTATTATTATCTTGGCACTTCATGCAAAAAACCTGTAGTTTTCCATGTTTCTTAAAGCTGAGTATACATTTATTGAATGAAAGCATTTATTAAACATATGGGGACAGATTCTCAACAGGCATTAAATAACTTACCTCCATTTGCCAAAAACTCTTGCTTTTTATGTTTTATTATGCTAAGAACTGCAGGTTGCATAGATGGAAAATGGTGGAAAATAGAAATAGGTGGAAATCCAGCTTCACTATGAAAAGCCAAAGCATTTTATATCTCCTGATATCATGTAGATCTGAACTCCATGGTTTTGGATTATCCTCACAGTTGCATCTATATTACAAGGTCATGAGCAGCACAGAGATGTTAAATAGGGAACGACTGTCTAATATGGGAAGTGGCATACAATGAAACTAGGATACAGCAGGTTCAAAGCATTAAGAAAAAAGAGTGCTTTACTGTCTGCCACAGGACACTTGATACTAAACACTTGCATGGGTTCAAAAAGTAATTGGACAAAATAATGAAAGAAAAAGTCATTAAGGTAAAACACTAAGATAACATTTCAGGGTCAAGAAATCTGTGATCGTCAGCTTGCAGGGACAGTATTCTGGAAAAGCAATGCTATACGCTTTTTCTATTATTACTCTCTTTTCTAAACTTCAGCTATTGGCACTGTTGGGACAGACAACAGGAGTGGATGGATCTTTTATCTAACTCAATACAATTTTTTACATTGCTATGCAAAACACACTTTTTGAGCCACAAAATGAGAAAAACTGACACAAAGAGACTGCTGTATATTGGGATACACACTTAAGCTATAAACTGGATCTAAACCATAACCTAAATTTCCCAAATTAGATGTCTTCAGACATAGGATTTGGTGTGATCCCTTCACCAGACATATTGATGGCACACAGAATTACTAGATGTAGGGGTATCCTGACTGCAGAATTCAGGCTGATTAAAATTAGATGGGGTGTTTGCAGTGTCTGGTAAAACTTTGACCATTCCACAGATAATCTCTTTTGATCTTCAGGAGAATGGAGTAAAGCCTGAAGCCCTCCTCAGCTTTCCTTACCCTGGCTCAACTTCCACTGAAACAAGTAGGACTTTTGCCCACATAAAAGCATTTGGACTTTTTCCAGCAATGATAAATATCAATAAACAGACCATCCTCCTGGCTGAATATAGGGTGCTATTAAGGGTCAAAACTAAGATGTTGCAATGAAAGAGTCCTAACTGTGTGACAGGGGTTCAAAGGCATGAATTAACATCCACTGCTCGTTGCTGGCACACCTTCCTCAGCTCAGGTAGACATCGCCAAACAAAAAGAGATGAAGATTGATGTTGCTTAACACTACCTTGTACGAAAATAATCTGCTAGCCCAATTTATGTCTTTCATTTGTTCCTCTCCAAGTTTTTCACCAGCTGAGGTCAGCTGGCATTCACCCTAGCGATCACATCCTCTGAAAGCTTATTGTTGTCAACAGTGACGAGAGAATAATTTGGCACCACCCAGAATTAAAATCTTGGCCCAGGACTCATTCAACTGAATGGTAACATCAGTGGGTGCTGAATTCAGGACTGACAGTTTTCTACCTTTGTTTATTTGTCCCATTTATGTAGTGAAAGCAACCCAGGTAGGTAAGTCAGAAAACATCTTGGGACAGATTCAGATGTTAGTCAGAGCAAGGTCACACAGATGTCACCAAGAGGGCCTGTAGGCTTTTATTACCTCCTTTCTCTTTTGCAATAACTACTTTTTAAAATGATTCACCAGTCGTACAGCCCACTGCACTGCACTGCACTGCTTTATCTATCAGCATTCAGATGAACTACTGCTACTGGGCTATCCCAGAGGATGATTATTCCATAGCATATATTAAGCCGCAGGAAAAGGAAGGTAACTTTGTGTGTGTGGAAACAGGCTTATATCCATATCCTTAATAAGGCTTTAAAGCAGTTGTGAAAAGCCAGAGAGTTCTCATGGAGAATATGATACGTAACATAAAGAAAACTTGACCCTTTTACAGTACCTTGCATCCTGGGACCGAGCAGCTGCTGCGATCTTCACAGGATGCATGATATTCCAGTGATATGTGGTAGACTGGAGGACAAATAAAACAGAAAGGGTAGGGATTAGATAGTTTACATCCAAAAAGCATTAAATGGCCCTTGATAACTCCTGGGAACTATTTATTGATTCCTTCTATGCACTGCACATTCCCATTAAGTGATTTCATTTCCTTATTTCTCCTAATCACATCACTTGGTTTAGAAGTCTTTTGCTCTCTGAAACTTGGGGGTGCACAGATAATTTCAATTTCTTAGGTGGCTATACTTCTTATTACATGTGAAAAGTTGGTACAGTAAAAGTAACTCCTTGGAGCCAGCAGGTCTGGAGCTTTCATCATTACGAATCGCCACATCAAGGAAGCACCAGCAGGTTAATTGCTGTTTTAGTCTCAGTCAGACTAACATGTGGCTTTTTCCATCTCTGTAATGGGCACTGATAAAACCCTTGGAAATTGTGGCTGCCTCTGAGAAGTATATTGCCACCTTGGAAATCGTAGTAAGAGACCAGTAATAATAATACCAATAAGACGGTGATGCTGTAATGGTCAAATTCTTGAGTCATTGTAATAGCTGACACTGCAAATAACCTTTACCATGGAAAAATTTGCTCCACGCTGGGGTACACTGCTTGGAAACAACACCTTCATTTTGTGGGGCGGGGAGAGAATGGAGAAAGAGAGAGGGGTTGCTGCTTTCTTTTTTTCCTTTAAAAATAAAGGAAGAAGTGGAAGGTCTTCAAATCTTTCAGTCTGGCAAAATGGAAAAAAAGCATTCCTTACTCTAGCTGACACTCACATGCCATCCCAGGGCTCTCCAGTGCTTTTACGGCCCTTGCCTTAAGGCGCTGCCAATGCCCCAGGCTTCTCACCAGCCAGCCTGATGGCACGTGGACTGCAGGAGGTTTCTCTTCCTTCCCTGGGAGCGGGCGAAGAGAAACCTCGGCTGCCTGCCGAAGCCCAGCCGGCTGCACGGGAGAGCGGGAAGGGCAGCGGTGCTCCCAGGGACGGGACGATCCCGGCCACCGCGCGCTCCCCTTGCAGACCCTCCGGCCCGCTCAAGGCAGGGCTTGCCGTGGGCTCGGCTCACCCGAACCGGCTGCTGGCACGGCTCACCTCTGAGCCAGGGGAAAAAGTCTGCAGCTACGCTGGAACAAGAAAGAAGTGAAAACAGAGATACAGAACATCGGGTCTGTTTCCATTGGCTCTGGCTGCTGGGCATGGGATATCAGCAGCCTCTAGTTCCCGAAAGGTCCCTCCTTGGCAGATATTTACAGAGGCATCTGCAGCAGTCGACCGGACGGCACCTAAACGAATGAAAAATAAACCTACAAAATGGTATTTCCCATTCTTTGGAACACAGTAAAAGTGCCTCCTGTTCCTTTCAGCACCTAAACTAGATACATTCATCAGCGCAGGAAAAGACGCTGGCACACGCTTTAGGGAGACACGTATTCAAAGGAAACAAACCTGCATCACCCAGTACTTTCCAAATTAAATAACCCTGCCATTGCACATATTTTTGAAAACCAGGCTACCAGCAGTGTGAAGCATTTTCTGCTGTATGATGCCGAGCCCTTTGGAAGATTTGTGCTTCCACAAGGTTTTGTGCTCTTTGTAGCACAAAGGATTTGCCCTTGTTTAAAAAGTACTGGTTTTCCAATGCATAGTCATACTTGTATAGGTGACTTTCTGAGGTTAACAGATCTGCTCTAAGTGTAGAGCCATGTGTCATTTCAGGTTAGTAATAAAACAGTTCATCACAGACAGGCATAGAGTGTCCAGGCCCTTCTTGCTGCGAAGGGAAGAGGACGATGTACTATGTGAGTAGCAGGTGCCTACTGGCACTGCACTGTGCTGTGGTTCATCAGGATTGGACTCAGGGACACTGCCCTTCCTTCGCTTTCAGATTTCACATTCAGCTGATGAAGGGTAAAAAGCCGTCTCATTGTGGAGGGCCAGCATTAGCCTTAAGACACCGCTTAATCCTGTTTAAGGGGTTTTTAAATATTGTATGGGTCTGCTAAGCCCCCTCACAAGGGGAGAATTTTCACCTAAAAATACCAGCTAATAAAAGAGCTCCCACCATCTGTTCACCCCCAGAAAACCAGCTAGCAGTGGGCACAGAAACAAATTCTTAACTTGAGGTGCAAAACAATCTGGATACAAACTGAGAACGACCTGTGTTTTATTTTAAATGAACACCGTTTCTTTTACTTATTATGCTACTTTATGATTCCATATAGACAGAAAGGATTAATTTCCCACTCATGTTCAGGGAATATGCACGCTAGCAGCCATTGGATGTAATTCGTCATCTGTTTAAATCCCACATGCATCGATAGGAAAATTAAATTCAATTTCCTTTCAAGTTTAAACATCTCTAAAGATATTCCCCAATCCAGGAAAGCACTTAAGCAAGTGCTTCACCTTGGGCATGTGAGTGGTTCTAGTGATGTCAAGTGCTTTCAGGAACAGGGCTGTGATCCATAGCAGATGTACACCTGCACCGTAGAACGAACACCCAGCAAATGCAGAAAAGCTAAGGCACCAGGGTACTAGAAACACGCTTGATTATTTTTGAGGTCCTGCGATTTTGCTCCTGTCTGTGAGATTTTCAGCTGGAAAAAAAAACCAACAAAAGCAGGGAAATTAGCTACAGAAAGGCAGTGTTTCAAAAGCACATAGTTCTCTCAGTCTCTTGGGGAAAATTTTACACAATCCTAGTTTCAAAATAATGTTAAGGTTGCAAAATTGAGCAATCATAAAAGTCAGGAAATTTAAAAAGTTAGTATGTGTCTTTCAATGTTAGCTCAGCAATAGCAAATATATGTAGTGGGAGAAGTTTAAACTTGCAATTTCTGTGTTAAATATAAACTTTAAAGTATTCTTGTTGACCATTAATAAGCAACATAAACTATATTGGGTATTTAATGTCTGTAAGAGGCATCTTAATCATAAGAATTTCCAGGTATTGGAATTCAGAGGGCTTGCTTTTGAAGTCTAAAATGTCACTGTTGTGTTGCTGAGTTATTTTGGCTCTTTTCTCACTTATGCGTGAAAGTCATCACTGGGAAAGAAAGGCAATTTCACCTGTGTTATAATACAATTCTCACATCAGAATAGTTTTGTGATGTTTATGAAAGGCTATGATTTATATAGTTAGGGAACTGACTTAAGTTTGGTTTGCTTTTTTTTTTAAGAAGTAAGAACTTCTGTGGTAAAGAGACCGCAATGCTTCCCCCTTGCTGGCAAGAGAACTAAACCTCCCAAAACAAATGTGCTCTACCTGAATTAATAATATGGAGCTGTTCCGCAAAATGTTTAAAATACAGAATGATCTTTCCAGGCCAGATGTATGACTTGCTCAAATCTACGTGTCGTGGTTTAACTTACCGTGAAAATCTAAATACAGTGTGATGGTAGTGTTTAGATAAGACAGATGTAGAGTGCAGTGCAGGCTTGGTATTGCAGAAACGTTGATCCTTATAAATGAGCTGTATTGCGCTCTGGGATTTTCCTGGCTGACTCTTTCAAAACCCAGGCTAGATTAAATCATCACAGCTGGGGAGAAAATATCAAGAGTTAAATAACTACTTTATGAGAGTTGTAAGAGTGTGAAAGTTTTAAGATGTTAAATAATTACAGCACTCTGAGAGCTACAGGAAAGACGAATGAGCTTGTGGCCAACAGTCTTATTTATTCTGATGTCATCCTGAAAGACAAATGAAAGTGTCAAAGATGTGGGGAGAATTTCACACGTGACCAAAGATGTAGCTATCAAAGCAAATACAGGTCAAAGTGCGTCAGTGAGGAGTCCCACACATACTCAGCTCAAAGGAAAGATGACATTTTGAACTCAGTGCTTCCACTGTTTGTTTACTGCTCCAGTAAGTCACGAGCATCTTGAGCTCTCTGTTAGTCAGCTGTCAGCTTGTTTGTTAGTGGAACTAAGCCAGCCTGGGAATAAAATATGTCTCCCATTAAGGTATGCAAGTGTGAGGACATAAAGCTTTATGTAAAATCTCCACGAGCATGTCACAAGTCCAAAGTTAAAGCAAATACCTAAGGGAGAAGAAGACCTTTGTATCATGTTTGATTCCAATCTATCATCCCCTTAATGAGACAGACCCTGGGGGAGCTGCTTTCTGCTTACACCAACACGAGCAAGTTCAAACCCATTCTCAGATACGTCTTCAGTGCACCCAAATGTTGTGTAAGCAAGAACAGGGATGTTTGGCTGATCTGGGGCTGCCAAATGTCTGTCCAGAAAGGCACTCACAGTACTATTGCCAGCTGGCCCCCTGGGGTCTGCCAAACCTGGGCAAGCAGCACGGTATCCGTGTGGACCTCCTAGGCAGCACAGGTGCCTCCAGTCCCTTCTGCTGCCCAGCTCTTCAGGCTAGGTGCAGTCTCCGCAACACACACAGGCATATAGGATGTGCTGCTCAGAGACTGCCCTTCTTTCTGTGTGGGAGCCTTCCTGGAGGAAACATGGGAACTAAAAAAGGTAAAGAAATAAAATAAAAAATGTGAGTGGACTGCAAATGCCCACGTGGCTGTGGGGGGTTGGGATGAAAGCTTATAGGGCCAAGAGTGGGGCAGAAGGGAGAGGCGAAGGGTGCCCTGAGTCCATGCGCATGGAAATCGTGGGGAGACGTCCTGCTGACTCTGGGCAGCTTAGCTCGGATCCAACAAATGGCCTTTCCCTTCCCCCTCCTCCCTCTGCTTTGTGGCTGCTGAGTGAAGCATGGCAGCCCAGATCTTATTTCAGGTTTTGTGATGGCGCATATTTTCTCCCTTAGATCTTTCAACAAGAGAGCACCAGCCTCTCCGTGTGGGACCGCTAACGCCCCCGGGACTGAGCCCGGAGACGGGAGGGGGTCGGGAGGGGAGGGCTGGCTGCGCTGCCAGCCATCACCTCTGAAAAGCCATCAGCAATCCTGGGAATAACTGAATATTATAGAGGATATTGAGACGGTAACTGAAGATGCAGACACCTAGCAGGTTATGCTACCGGCAACTCGGTAAATTTGATTTCAGTCTTTAACAAAGTAATGGTTCAAATATTCAGAAGGAGTTTCTGAAACTACCTGCATCATAGGATAACGCTGACCAGGAGCAATAAACACGAAGATTTTGCATCGAGCAGATCAGTGCCAGTCTGAGTAGCACAATCCCTTTCCGAGATCAGTTTATGTAATGGCTGAAGGAGCAAAGACAGCATAAAGCGCAATACATCACAGAGCCTTGCAACAAAGATGAAGTTAAATTAGGCTGAAAACTATTTTAAGCACTATTAAGTAATGTAAATAGCATGAGAGTGGGAAGCAGAAAGGGAAGAGGGAGTGAGCCCAGGTGAGACACGGATAATAAAAAAGGTATGATAACTCTCAATAGGTATTTGCAAGGCATACACATCAACGAGGTAATTTGTTTAGGCTGATTCAAGGAAATATGGCTGGGAGAAAGAGTATGAGGATTTGGTTTGGCTCTCAGGGTTTATTTCTAAACTGTGAAGCGTAGAGCAGTCTGCCACAGGAAATGTTAGAAACTCAAAGGCTTGAGTCATTTAAAAACTGACTGGGCAAAATCACCCAAGAATAATCTGGAGGGAAACACTCGTGCAACTGGCAGGCTGTGCAAGCACAACGGTGTCCGGTCATAAATTATGATAACTTGGATACAATAGGTAGCCATCAAGCTGCATGCACGTGAATGGGGGGAGAGAGCTCAAAACCTCTGCCTCCCAAGCTCCCAGGAGCCAAATACTGTGTCAGTGTAAATTGGTGTAGCTCCACTCCCTTCACTGAGTGACGGTGCATGGATTTATGCTAGCTGAGAGCCTAGCCCAAGGGTTTCTGACCTTCAGGCTAAAACAGGTCCATCATCTTGTGGTATTCCAGGGTAATAAATACTCTGATTTAGCTATTAGGCTTTCGTAATCTGACTGGGCAACGATTAATTTACCAGCTCACACTTGCAGACAGGAATCCTCCAGGGCACAGAGCCCCCCGTAAGTTCTGCGTCATTCCAGCTGCAACCCTTTCTGCAGATGTGGTGGCTTTTTAATCTGAGGGCCTGATAAAAGGCCAGCCTACGCACAGACTTCCCCTGGTTCCAGCAGATCATGTTCCAAAAATGGATATGGTTGTTTCCAACACGAGGCTATGGGGAGACTCTCTGATGTTGATTTGGCTACTTTTCTTCTGGAAGTAAAAGCATCCACAAATACACTGGTACACAAACAATTAGAGTTTCTGTTCCCACATCTCCTTATTTTGCACAAATTTGCTTGCGCACCAATACTATGCATAAATACTGAGATAAACGCTTATCTTGCCTTTTCCCTGTGTACTAGTTTACAATAAAATGCTATGTTAAGTTTAGAGCAACGGCTTTGTGGTCTCACTGTAAAACATGAGTGTTTCAAACACTGATGAATTTACACTCAGTTGAAATTACTTCCATTTTGCATGTGAAGAAGAAAAGCTGAAATTATCAGAAATGTCACCCAATGTTTAGTGCTTGGCGAGAGGAACCACATACCTGATTTTCGTAGTGCTGAGTATTTCATAGCACATTACCTTGTCCCATCTCCCACTGAATTTCTTAATTGTTATGTTTGTCATGTTTGGTCCCCCCTAAAAATGAAATCTGGCACCTGTGATTTGCCCAACACTCCCCAGGAGCTTTGGGAATAATGTGGATAAAACACCCCCAACAGCACCCTTGTTCATCTAATTTCCCTGAACACAACCCATTATTCCAGACCAAACGAGGGATGGGCTCTAAAGGAAAAAAGGCTGTTTTATCATGTACGTATACAGTACTTCATAATGTTTGTGTATTTGCAGACGGATCCAAATTAAGATTACCCAGACAGGTACTAATAACTGCAGCAGAGTTTCTTCCAAAGCCACAGTCAACATGTGAGAAAAGAGCCCATTATTTCTAGTATGTTAAGCTGACTCATCTAGCAGTGTCCCACAGGCAAACAAACACCTCCTAGATTCAGTAAACCAATTTCAGTGAAAGGATTGACTTTCTGAAAAGAAATGAAGGTTTATAGTGTATATTTGCTACTATGCTCTTTTAAGACATTAATACTACAAATAAAAGGCAGAATTAAGTAGCCACATTGCATGTGGAGTACACTTTATAAATGTACCATTCATTATATCCTCCTCTATGTTATACTATATGGAAGAGCCCCTACCACATCACGGATGTTTATTATCATTCAAAACTAATAACCTTGGCTACATTCAGTAAAAAATTAGATCATGTGAGCTGCAAGTGGTTCAAGCACAAGAGCTTTTGTTCACGTGCCAGCCAAATAGTCATATGCATATATCCCTCTGTCTGAACACATCAATCATTTTATTATAATCACAGTTTAGCTCTCAGATAATTTTGTCCTTTCATTCTTTTTCCATACCACAGATTTTATGGGTGGACATTGAGACCCAGTTATAGATGTGACAAATGATTTTACATTCCCAAGTTCTTGGAGCTTAAATCTGACTACCATTGAGTAGAGATGAGCATTCGAAGGTTTCCTCAAGATAAGCATCCAAACCCCAAGCTGCTTGAAATCACAGGACTCTTTTGAAAGGTCTAGTTCTGATAAACAGTTTTGGAAGTATCTACATGTACAAGTTTGGAAATATCTATGTATACATATGCATATACATATATACAATTTCTGGTTAGCATCCCTTCGTTCCTTAACCCTGTTGCCTATTCATGCCATGCAAACTGCTTCGTGTTGCAGTCCTTGTTCCTGAGGCCTGGGATCAGGCACTGCCTGAAGCACCCCTTCGAGAAGACCTGCTCCCCACAGCTGCCCCTATCGACCCCAAAAAGCAGGTAGCAGCCCTCGAGGGCAATTCATCCCAGTGGTGATCTAAACCTCTCTGAAGGTACCTACCTCAGCCACTGGCTGTCTGGAGGACTGAAGTGACAAGACTCCAAAATTTGGGGAGGAAAACTATGTGGGATCAAAATGTAGACCTGATCGTTTTTTCTTTGTGGGCTTTCTAGTTTTTTCAGGTCTATTGACTTTTACATAATTTCAGGGTGAAGTTGAATCTTTTGGCTCACACCTCTAGAAAAACCCCAAATAACACATACCCCAAAGTTAAATACTTCTGTGATAGAAAAAAATTGGGGTCCACTCAGGAGTATTTCAAAGTGAGATAATTTTAAAGCCAGCAGCAATTGGTGCGGAGATGATGTGTGAGTGGCCTCAGGCAGGAACAAGCCATGAAACGAATGGCAGTACCGCTGGCAGCCGCCAGCACCCATAGCCAAGTCAGGCAGCCGAAAATCCACACAGGCAGATCACCCTGGCACTCGTGAGAAGGATCCCGTCCATGCAGAAGGAAACAACGAGGTGGCACAAGGCCAGTTACAACCCAATAGTGCCGCATGGGGAAAGTCCTGGAGGCTTTGTGGTTCTGAGGAGGGGTTAAGGCTCCTCCTGCACATCTGGCGGAGCAGCAGCTGCGCTGCGGTGATCAATGTCAGCGTTTGCCACGAGAACTTGTTTCACAGGGAGGGGGTGGGAGTAGGTGTAGGATCAGGGTTGGTTACAATGTGCCTTTCAAACTTTTATTGATTTCCTAATCTCTTCTTCAAAAACATAAAGAGGGGGAAGAAAGAGAAGAATTTTGCTGTGAGCCTGGCAGGCCTTATTTCCCCTCAGATCCACCCACCTTCGCCCACATACACGGAGGGATCTCTTATTACCGAGTGCAAAGTGCCAGTCAATTTTTTTCCCCAAAAACATTTCGGAAGGCGTTAGCAATGAAAGGGCCTGGGGAGCCAAAACAGTTGAACTCACAGTGTCGGAGCAGGTAACCTCACTTGCCTGTCTGGCAAACGTACTACCTGAGCATGCCTTAAAGCTCTGATCCAGCTGGCACTAAAACATGGGCCCAACCTTAATAAGTCAGGCTGTGCGAGATTAAGCAAGCATGTAAAACGAGTGTATACTTAAGGCCCTGGCTCGGCCGAGGTCCACAACAGGGAGTACTTCAGGCCTGACTCTCCACTGGTCTGCAGCTGGGAAGGATATCTGCAGCAGACATCACCACATCGCACCACTTTACACTCTCAGTGCAGATGTTGAAATGGCCAAATTTCCAGTGTTTTTGAGAGAATTGGTGCAGAATTTGAGGAGCTGAAGTGAAAACATAGGTGGGCAAGGGTGCACAGCGAAATACCAAAATTACTGAATGAAAATTCATTGGCAGAACCGTCTGCAGCCCAGGGGACGAGAGGCACCGCAGCCATAGTCTGCACGAGAAGAAGCAATTTGCAAGTCTGGAGAAAGGGCTTGGAAAGAGCAGAAACAAAAGGATAAGACCTATATGGGTAGGGAAATAGTAAAATGAGAAACAATGAAAGAGACGGCAGTAAAACGTGCATCTGTCATTTAATCCTGGATAAATACCCAGATTAGTGACATCAGTTTCTGCTGTTTATTTGGAGCTTACTTTGGAGCCATGTCTCCCAAGGCTAACGCAGCTGTGATAAGCCCAGTGGAAAGCACAACCAAGAATTTATCCCAGCTATGGCTGTTCCTGTATAACACAGACATTAGGCAAAACTAAAATTTGTATGTAGAATTTGTCTTTTCAACCCTTGGGCTCATAAAAATAAAGCTGGCATAAGCTGGCAGAGTAAGGAAATTCAAAAGTTTCACAGATTGTCTTCACAGATTTTCACATCATTTTACAATCACTTAGTGCTTAGATGGGCTTTGAAGGTCATGAAGGCTAAATGTGCATGCTGTCTTTTGATCCAGTTATGGGGCCTTGACATTGGGCTCCATCACCCTGTGTACTGCACTAAAGTAACGATGCTCATCAAGTCAGGTCTGCTGCAGGGGTTCAGTTCAGCCGGCTCAAAGCTTCTCACCGGTACAAGCCAAACTGCACCAAAAGGTGAAGACAAAATGATTTATCTGAGATGATGGGCTTGGACAAGAGCCCAGGAGGTTGATGGTGTTGCTGCTGGAGGGAGTGCAAACAGACACCACTGTGGCTAAAAGGGGCTTCCCCTGAAAGAAGCAACGCACCTCTCATGTACTCTGCAGTCCCCGAGATGTGGATGTCTGGTTGAGCAAGCTAAAGGCAGAGACAAGCCGTTGCAGGAGCACGCTTAGTTTGAGAAAGCCGTCTCTACCTTCTCTGGCAGCTGTGCACTGGGCAGTAACGCCACTGCCTCCACTTAGAAGTAAGAAGCCATTTTACCAACTTTCATATTTTTTTGCCCCAGACAGCTGTCATCTTCACTGCCTCACAAAGGCTGGCTCTGGTTCGCTCACTTTCAAAAAACTATTAACAAACAAAATCCATGCAGAAAAAATGGCTTGGTTTTGCTCTTGCATTTAACTAGGTCAGCCTGCGAGAAACTTCCGACCAACCGCTCACCTGATCCTGCTGCAGTGGTCACGTTCCTCGCCTAACCCGTTAGGAACAAAGCTGTAAGGTGAGACATTTTAACAAGGCTGTTGATGTTCTTGGAGATAAATGTGTTAAGTTACAGCTGGTTTTGCCACTTGGAAGTGGGGAGGGGAAGGCTGGTCCACGGCAGTTAAAGCATTACTGAGCACCAGGGGCAGCTGGCATCTGCTGAGAAAGGCACATGGAAAACATGACGCCAAGAAAGCGGGGCTAATTAAAACCAGTTTCTTAAATTAGAAGGCTCTTAATGGCTAATGTTTAAAAATAACACCTTAATGACATCTAAAAATAGCTGCTGCCAAGCTCTGGAGTATTCTGACCTCCATTAAATTGGGAGTCCATTTCCCGTGACTGGTGGTGTAAATCACATTTACCTTTTATATCCTGCTCTCCCTGGGATTAGCTGCAAAGCCTGATGCCTGACCTTGAAAGCCTATTTGCAAACATGCAAGAGTAACCTAGAGCACTCTTCTGAATGGTGTGCAATATACGGATATAATGTGCAGGCTGAGTAACTGGATAATCTCAGGTTGCACTCATCTGCAGATGTGTGCAGGGAAAAATACTGAGGGAGTGGGGGACTATCAGACCAGACAGAGACCAGGGATGTGAAAGGTGGTGCTGGGGTTAGGGCCTGGGCCTGGGATGCAGGAGACCCGAGCTCCATTTCCAGTTCAGTTGCAGATTTCTTGTGTGACCTGGGTAGGTCCCTCATCCTCCTGCTGTCCCTCCCTCCCCCAAAGCCATGTCTAGATCTCCTTGATCCTGGAGGGGTATTATGAGGATAATTTCTCTAAGGTGTGTGGCATGCTTGGATACAACAACCATATGCCTCACAGAAAACAAACAGTAATATAAAAAGGGAAAATACTGCTCAATTTTCCTTATGCTTAATATATGAGGCAAACCCGAACAATCTGGAAGGCAAACATACGTTGAGGACTTCTAGAGATCTTAACCCAAGCACGTGGTGGGAATAGAAATAAAATATCTCCAGTACTGCTGGAGATAACCATTTGCTTACTTTTGCTGTGTTCCTCTGTGCTGTGCTTGGCCCTAACATGTGTCCTGTCATATTGCAGTACTCTGTCATAGCTGGTACAAGAGAAATCTGCAGCTTGACCTTCTCTGGCAGAATGTAGAGAGATCCTGTGGCGCCTACCTGGAACAATGATTTCTGATATAAAACCCTCTGCATTTGTCTCACTATTTGCAAATTAGGCAAATTACTTCAACCACCACATAAACCTAGTTATGTTCATTTAAGCGTTATGTAAAGAGTATCTGAAAGGCCAGAAAGCCCTAGCAGTGGGAAAATGCCTTCCTAAAACTAGCCACACTAAAGGAAAGCTGGTCTTTGGTTTTTCTCTTCCCTTCCCATCAGAGGGCTGGGCACTTCTCCGCAGATCCCGTCCAACATTGCATTCCTCCCCATCCTATGTCTGCGCACAGCAGACACGCTCCAAACAAAAGAAAAGGAACATGTGTAAGTACAAGACTCTCAGCCTGTGTTGCTGTCCTGCCTAGCCCATATAATCCCCGTGCTTTTCAATTTTTTTCCTTTCTTTTGGCAAAACATCCAAGGCAGATTCTGGGTTGTTTTGCGAAGAAACACCCCATCTTCTTCTTATGCAGAGCTTGGTGCGTGCAACAGTGGTCTGGAGACAAGCATCGGCACTGATGCACACCTCAAGCACTCCTGCCTCTTTAGTGAGATAAGGAGAATGTAAACCAGCTTTCACTTTTCTCCCTCTGTGTTATTTTGTTGTTCTAATGGTCTTCATTAGTTTGGCCAGATGGTTTTCCTCCCTTTGCCTGCTAAGGCCCAGTCCTGCAAACACTTATGCTTTCTTCTATGAACATGCGTTCAGCATATGCATGGGTCTTTGCAGAATTGGAGCCTAAATTTGTTTCTGTTTCTGAATTCCAAGTTGGATTTTGATGTAACAGTTATTTTATATATTAAAATATCAGGTTTCTGCCCACACACATAATGCATGATATATAACAGACCTTGCAAGTCAGCCATTGGAAAAGGCCACTTAATCTGCAATTTATACAGAAGGAAGAGTTACTATTCCTTGTTTTTCAGGTAGAATTTATACACGACCAAACTGTGAAGGTGTCACTCCTCAGAAGCTCCATGATGTACATCTGGTTTCACATGCTGTCATTTTGCCCACAAGCTAAAATCATAAGCTGAAACTCCACAGAGGCTAATGAAAATTATTCCCCTTTGAGTTGCTTTATTAAAATGCAACCTCAAGAAATACTGGCAAGTCAGGAAAGCGACTTTAATCCAATACTTGTTATCCTCTTCCACAGGTTTTAAATCACTCTCTTTGCTCCCTACTTTGAGCAAATACACCCTTATTGTTTTCCTAGTCCTGCTATGACCTTCTGGGAATGTTTTCATCGTGTAAAGCAACCTGCAGTTCCCTACTTTGTAAATCTCATTCCTTCCAAGTGTTAACACTAGCTGATTCTCTGCTTTAGAAAGGAAATCATGTTTGTTTTTTTGAAGAGTCTGCTGGGAAGAGGAATATTTGCATTGAAAATTTTTTTTTCCATTTCATAAATTGTCTTGAGTTTTCTTCCCAGCGGGCAACAGAAGACTGTTTATATAAGTGAAGAGGGAAGCTTATTTTCCCATTACTTCCACAAAAGTACGATTAACAGCGATAACTATGCTAATTATTACACTAACTGCACTTGGAATGCACCTTACTGGCTGGAGAGGTAATGCATTTGGGTAATAATTAACTCCTTTTTTCCTCAATTACCTTTTATTAGGAGAGCAGAAGGTGTCAAAGTAAAACAGCTGCATATCTTCCAAGAAAAGCTCGTGTTTTCCAAAGGAATTCAAGCGGAGGTGCTTTATTAAAAGAACTAGTCAGGACAAACATTCACATGGCAAACTCGGCTGTTCAGTTACTTGGCTTCTCTCTAAGCCTTCTTGGCCTAATTGGGACATTAATTGCTACTATTCTGCCACACTGGTGGCGAACGGCACATGTAGGCACCAATATTATAACAGCTGTGGCCTATATGAAAGGGCTTTGGATGGAGTGTGTCTGGCACAGCACCGGCGTCTACCAGTGCCAAGTTCACCGCTCCCAGCTGGCGCTGCCCCGTGACCTCCAAGCTGCCCGTGCCATGATGGTAATTTCCTGCGTCCTTTCCGCGCTGGCATGCGTGATTGCTGTCATCGGTATGAAGTGCACGCAGTGTGCCAAGGAGACTTCTGCCAAAGACTCCATCGCGGTCTCTGGGGGGATTGTTTTCATCCTGGCCGGTCTCATTTGCCTGGTACCTGTTTCTTGGACTACCAATGACATCGTTACAGATTTCTACAACCCCATGCTTCCCAGCGGGATGAAGTACGAGATGGGTCAAGCTCTTTACCTTGGCTTCGTCTCCGCTTCTTTGACGATCCTCGGTGGCGCAGTGCTGTGCACATCAAGCCAGTGTCGCGGGAACGAGACACCTTACCAGACGCAGCCCAGCAGTGCAAGAAGGACTGCTCCCTCCTATAGACCACCAACTGCCTACAAGGGAAACCATGCTTCTTCCCTGACATCTGCTTCCCATAGTGGCTACAGATTAAATGACTACGTGTGAGTTCCCTAAGATTTGCCTGCAGGACACAGCTGCTTTATAATTTCTGTGCATGGCATAAAACAAAGCTATGATGACTTTTAATTTATAAGGGTTACGATACAAAGTTTACCATTGTTCATTTCTTCCTTTCCTTTCTTTTTGGAGAAAGAAAGAATGCGAATGCAAAACTACTTGCTGCAAAACCTGGAAAATAAATATAAAGGAGGCTGTGAGGTTCCAGAGACAGCACATACCTGCCTACTTTCAGTTAGACTTTTGCAGGCAGGCAGTTTTGCTAAAAGTAATGGTTTGGTTTGTAGTTTCTGCCCCGCGACAAGCACTAAAGCGGAACTGGCCACAACTTGTTGTTTGAACAGTGCTCCAACAAAAGACGCCGTTTTGCCTAAAACGGAGGACTTCATGGTGAGACACAATGATTTTCAGCAGTGATTGCTGGCTAAGTTTCTCATTTCCATAATGCATGAATATTTCGTTATGACAAGGTATTAGTTTTGCTTTGACTTAACTTTTTGGTTTTTTTTTTATAGTCCCTTGAAATATGAATTTTAATAGCATTATGACAGGTGTATTTGACAGTGTGTTATAACCAATATTTTAAATTATACTACCATGTTTTGACCTTATCAAAATAAAATTTTAGCACATTTTTGAAACAAGATGATGCATCATCATGGAAACAAACCACCTCAGTGGATCAGAATAGGGTTTTTAAAAATGTCAGTAATAGAACAAAAATAGGCATTTGATGTTAAACTGTTATTAAAAAAATTAAAAATAAAAAATTAAGTATCAGAATTTATAACAGAATGAGCATTTAGCTCTGTAGCAGATTTAGCATTTTGTACAACTAGTGCATTATATAGGTCAGAAAAACAATTTCTAGAATCCTATCCCCAAATCCCATGTAATGAAAGGTACTAATTTCTTAGGCTCAGACCTGGTGTTTTTTGCCTGGGGTCTTCACTGAAGGTGCGTTAGGGTTAGTAAGAATATTTACGTCTACTCCAGCAGCATTTGGGGAACTTCCATTCGTCCGGGCTTTGGTGCACAAGGCAGCCTCCGTGCCAGCAGAGGTTACACACACAGATCTTAACCGTTGCCTGTCAGGAGGAGTAAAAAATCAAGACATTTACTTCTAAAATCCTTGCAAAATGCAATCATTCCACAGTGTGTTCAAACAATTAAAACACACACTAACAAAGAAAGAACCCCAGTCCTCTCCATTTCATGTTACAGTGTAACATACACTATGGTATAAAACCATTACAAAAAGTAAAAGCACTAGATTCCTATTAACCTCAGAAAGCTATAGACTCTCCAGAACAACATATGGACCAACATACTGATATCTAATAGGGTTAAAAAAAAATACTTCCAAGAACTGTGAGGCAACTACACTTGCTATACTTCATTTGGCAAAAAGCCTGTTTGCAATTATGTTATCACCTGGTAGTACCTCCAGAGCTGGGATCCTTTCAACATTCCCCTGGTTTCACTCTGAACCTTCCCTTCCATGGCTGATCACTTAGCCATTTTTTTCATGTTGATTTGAATTGTGACAGTGTTTTTGAGCATTGATGCAAGTTGTCATCATCATTGTTTTTAAAGAACGAAATGGCATTTCTAAGCAATTTGCTGAGACCAACAATAACAAAAAAGGATCTGGGACCAGGCTTTGGTAATTGATCTGTAACAACTGATTATAAACTCATATTTTATTAACTGTAGCTGTTACATATGATGTGAAAAGAAAATGTACAGAAACTTCACTGACTCTGCAAACATCTTAATAACAGACTCTGAGGTGCAAGGAATGGACAGAAACTGCTTTGACAATGGCTTCTTAGGGAAGATGGAATCCAGCTATTCATAGTCCATTACAGATTTTCTGGGATGCCTTTTTAGGACAAAAGGTAGCCTAATGAAGGTGGCCAATTACATAGGGGTTTTTTTCTGTATTTACATTACAATAGGTCTAGCCAAGTGATTATGATATCAACTTCGTGGCTTTGGACAGCTATGAATACTGGAACACAAGTCCAAGTGCAGGAAATGGGCTTGTGTCTCATTAGGTAGTATGTTTGCTATATGCTGATAAATTAATTCACTTGCCAGGATGCTTGTGCTGTGGGAATACTTATGTATAGTGCTAGTCTTACTGTACAAATTCCCAGCCAAGCAGGATACGTGACAGTAGTAAGAATGGTTTATAAAGTCCTGGCAAAAATACCTGGAAGTGCTCTGATGTCAACAAAGAGAGAGAAATGGTTTCTTTCACAGGGGGTTGTGAATCAGTGGATCTCATTCCGTGCTAAAACTGACATAAATTTCTGCTTCTTTCCTTCATTTTTTAAGCTGCCATTTGAAACAAAAAGCATATCCATTCTAGCAGCTTTAGAGGTCTGGCTGCAGCTGCTCCAGACTGACATAGGTGTTGATACCCCGAGCTCATCCCCTGCTGCCACACAGAACGGTGGCCAGAGCCTGTTCCCTGCTTGCGTGGAGGCTGCTTTGGCTGTCCTGCACAGGCGATGCAATGAGGCATTGCTCGGAGACCTTAGCCAAGGAATGAATCCCCACTGCCCCTCCTTTGCTCGTAATCCCTTGGCAATCAGTGGCATCGATAAGAGACAGAGTGTCAAGGAAAGGGCATGAGTTTCCTGGACCACCGAGGTGCTGTCTGTGGGAACATGCTCCTGGGGCAGCTATAACTCAACAGCAGGGCAACAGGGCAGGGCAATGGACTAGGGCTGCCACATGCCTGATTCTGCCCACCTGCATCTGCTGGGTTTTTGCAGAGTCCCGTGGAGGAAGATTTATTTATTTATTTATGTAACTAAGTACAGCCTGCTTTTTGCCTCCAGCTCACTAGAGCTGAAGCACCAGCTTGCCCTTCTGGCGGAGGCACTGCCGGGAGGCGAGGAGGGGATCTAGGGTGGGCAGACATTCCTTTTAGCAGTGCAGGCTTTGTTTGTGCGTGTGATTGTGGTTACACCGCATTTTAACCAACTTCACAGAATATGCCAGATGTGTAACTCTGATTCAGGGCATCACAAACAACCAAATACAAACCAAAAGAAATGAAGAGAAGAAAACATTCTAGTGACCTCTAAGAGTGTTGCTAGAAAGTGACTAATAGACCAAAGGAAGAATATGTGCCATTCTGTTATTACTGAGCCTGTGGGATTAAAATCACGAGCTCCCTTGCAGAACAGTATCTCACCAACTCCCTTCATCTGCAGGAAAGGGACCTGACCAACAGGTTGTGAGAAGAGACTGGTCTAATGACATGAAGGCTAGATTGGATGTAGGCACAGAGGTAGACCAAGACCTTCCTCAGGTGCAAGGCAGGTGGGTGGAAAAAGTGACCTATCTCTTGGCTTGAAGTACAAGAATACATTAATTTTAGGCCCCAAAGAAACTATTATGTTCAAGCCTGCCGTTCCCCACAGCAGAAGTCAGAACACTGGGGGAATACATAATCTATCAGTGAGTTTTAATGCTGCTCAGGCTGGAAGTCATCAGCCAGATCTAAATTTGGTAGTTTACATGTAGGATACAGCAAGAGTGCTCGTGTCCCTGCAGACCTGAACCACAGGTTTCAACCATGGCTTATGCTGAGCTTCCACCATGATCCATGAGTTGATGTAGGAATTCACTGCTACTGAAGTGGTGAGATCCCATTTCCCCTGCCCTTGCTGCCCCAGCTCCCAGCCACCACTTTGCACTTTGGTCCTCTCTGTGGACAGTTTAACTCCTTGAAAAGGCAAGAAAACAACTACATCAAAGAATGGGTTCATTTTGACACTGAAGTTAGCTAACCTACCTAGAGAAAGGGTTTGAGGAGAGACACAAAAGGCATGCCTGGGAGGGCAGGAGCAGTGGGAAAGGAGGAGTAAGGATAGGAGTGAGCAAGGATTTTCTCTTTTGCCAGCAGGGAGTCGGTCGGTCAGCAGACGGGCACAGCTGCCCTGAAAACAAGTGCCTGAGATGCACCATGATGTTCACTGTCACAAAACCAGACAGAGCTACTGGCAGACAGAAGCTCTCTGGGTCATGAACTAGTTGGTATTTTTCTTCTGTTTTTTCCAAAATGCCTAGCCCAAGTACTGGAGTGAGGTAACTGATAAACCATAGCAAAACTTAACTCATTTCTTCAAGAAATGTGTCTGAGTTAACTAATAAGATGAGGAAATGAACTACATTCAGTAGTGAGAAGTTCTGCTATCTAAGGCAAAAATTATCAGACCATTCCTACAATTAGCTGTTAATTAAGGTTTTTCACATCAGTCTATTAAGATTAATAGAAATTCTGTGTCCACCTGTAAATATCTACTGCTAATTTACTGTTTACTTTGCCATATATCCCACAAGATGATTTGTGTAAGAATGATAGGCAAGGGTAAAGTGTTTCATGAAGTCCAGGAGCAGCCTAAAGAACAGCTGAAAGCTTATCCTTTTTTAAATCCATATCTGATCTACTAAAAGATTTTATCTCTTCCTTGCATGCCTTGCTTTGCTGTGCAGCATAAGAGATATGTTCTTTCCCGGTTGTTTTCTTAAGAAATTATTCATATAGCTTAGTCCACGTGCTCCAATTATCCATATTTCCTATTCTTACCACTAAGCAGACACCTGGTCATGTTGATTCCCAGTTTAATTCATATATTTTCCTATTCTTCTGCCCATGACATCAGAAGACATGTTTGAACCTAGTAAGGCTTGATCCTGACCAAGCATAAATCAGAGGAGCTCAGCTGAAGTCACGTTACCCCTCTTTCTTCACAGTAGATCTAGAGGAGGTGTCCTTCACTCAGAAACCTGCCAGTTTGCAAGACAGTTTTCCATAAACTCAAACATCTGAATGGGCTTAAAGTGCTCCACAGAGAAGAAAGGCAAGATATATTGACCTCCCTCTTTTTTCCTTTGAAGAAGGTTTCCTGGGGGAAAAGGTTGTTAATTTTATTTTCCTCTGTAAGCATGAGGAAAATACATTCATTTCATTAGCTCACACCTAAAAGATCTTTGGTAAGCAAACTGTTAGGAAGTAGAGTGAATAAAAAGAGTGAATCAATGCGCAGATTTGATCTGTTAAGAGCATATGTATATACTTCATATATGTATGTGTGGATATATAAAATGGTGAAATTCTGGCTCTATTGACTTTAGTGAGGTCAGAATTTCACCCATAAGCTTATTATTATTGTCAATACTTCCAAGTCTATTATAGAGCTTTTAACTAAAAGGCCTCCAGAGCAAAGAGAATCAAAGTCATGGGAGTTTTGCCTCTGTAAGAGAGATGGCAAGGAAAGACTTACAATGGCCATTTCACAAAGTGTTTCATATTGAGCAGAGTAGTTGTAACCGGTGGTATGTATGAGTTAGTCCTTCCTTCCACTCAAGTCAAGGACAATCAATTTTATTTTTAAAATGTCATAATCACTGGTATTGATCAATGCTCCCTAACGGGGGTGCTCTCGAATCCATACCGGCTTGGGCTATTGCCACTTCCCTAGCAATTCAGGCTCAATTAGGCCACCTTGGTAATGCATGTCAGCTTCATTTAATTGCTCTCAGGCCCACAGCGTGAGAAAAGGGCAAGCTGACAGAGTAATCCCACACTTCCACTTTGCAGTGAGCTGCCTATTTGTTTTATTTGTTCACATTTTAAAGGGCTAAGCACTTGTTATATGGAAAACACAGGAGAGCAAAAGTCAAGAAGTATTAATAAGCCTTGGAAAACAGAGTTAGAACTCAATTGCTTGTGCAAAGAATGTTTTCAGTACTTTGAAAATAAGGTGGATTTTGTAGCTGATGAGGGTGCTGATGAGTAGCATTTGTCTCATGGAAAACTCAGTGGAAGCAAACGTCTTCTAACAGCTACTTCCTAAGGAAAACAACCTGTTTATTTGTTGGTCGGCTGTAGCAGAAGCAAATTCTAAAGGAAGCTGGTAATGAAGTGGGGATCATAGGGTTATAGTTTCTTCCATAATATTTAACATTAATGTTAATAAATTAGGAACAGGGCAAGAGATGGATGGGAGCAGGCCAGCAAAAGGGAAATAGCCATTAAACACCTAAGATCTCTAATCTGTGAAAGAAGTACATGTGTAGCTCACATTTCCCACAGCAGAGCAGTTGTGAGCTGAAACAAAGAAATCACCTGCGAGTACAAAAGCACCTAGCTGTAGATAGAAGCTCTTGGGCCTTTGCATGTAGATCTGAAACTAAATACTGGAGGAATTAAAATGCAGCTGTGAGATAAGTGAGGGAAAAGACCTCCAGGGGGGCTCTCTAGAGCAGGGTGCCCCCTTTATAGTTGGGCTATGTGTGCCTGGACACCTTCCCACCTCCTGGCTAAAGGTTAGGTTTGCTGAAGGAATAAAGCCCTCAGAGTAAAGCTTGGAAGGTGGAGTGGACTCAGTGCCAAGAGTCCTGGATTGTCAGCTCCAAAACCTGATGTGTATCTTGGGAATCAGACCTGCATCCGACCATAAGAGGCATACTAAGGTTGCATTTTATTTTTGTTTCTTTCTAATTTTGTTATTCCAAGCGGTGGATGCTGCTAATCAAATGTCTGCTTGATATTTGGGGGAGGGGAGGCAAGGTGCATCCAACAGATTTTGGGTGCCTTGATTCCTTGGAGCCAGTGGCTCTGCCTAAGTGACAGCGTAGTCTATCTGGAGGGACATATGCTCCAGCTGCAGGCTGGAGTAAGCTGCAGGGTTCAGCCAAGCTGATGTTGTCTTTCTGCTGCCAGCTAGGGGCTTTGGAGAAAGCACTGTCCTCAACATCACACCTGTAAGCCTGTCTCCTGGAAAAGATAAGTGGCACCACCTCATGTCCATAGCTCTGCAGGCTTGCTATATTTACCTGCAGAGCTGTGCCCTGTGCCATGTCTGACAGGACTGTAGTAGGAGAGAATTAAAAAGACAATATGAAAACAAACTTACTCCAGTACCAGGGATGATGTGGTTTCTTGCCTCTGTCTTTCTGTTTTTCATTGATTTCTTAAGTTTTTTTAATTTCCAAGCCATGACAGGCCTCTCTCTTGTTCCCGGTTTCCTTTGCTCCAGAGTCTCCAGGTTGCTTAGCTTATGAGATTACTTCCCTTCTAGTTTTAAACTTGCTGAGGGCAGTGCACATGACTCAATTTATAGCACAGAAAACTGAAACCACACAAGACAGGCAGGGAAAAAGAAAGATGTGGGCTTCAGTCTGAGATTTTAGTTTAACTGGACTGAAAACATTCCAATACTCCTACAAAGACATACAATTATTGGTGCATGAAGACTATCAGATGGAAAAAGTGCTTAGAGAGGCCACCTACAAGTGCTCTATGGTTCCTTACTGTTGTCTTCAAATAAAACATTATCTGATCACTGCACAAGGTAATAGAGTTATCTGATACAGCTAGCCCTCACTTGTATTCCTCTTCTATGAGTTATTTTATTAGAACTATCTTGTATAGCATTTTTTAAGAAGACAAGAACAGCACTGTTTATTTATTTGTACAATTTAACTGTGATGCTCTTGCTCAGCCAGCCTGGTGATCTGGCAAGAATTTAAGGCTCAATTCTGCAACATTATGGCTGACAGAACTTTGGCCAGAGCCAAATGGAAAATACCAAAACTATTAATTTTTGCTTTTTATGCCCAGTTGTTCTGGTTTTTAATTGCCTAACATATGAATCTGTTGTTTTCATCTGCTTTTTATTCTTGTTTTAACTGCCAATAACCCTGCGTTTTTCAGGATTCTTTTCACAATGAACACTTAACTAAAAAAGAGCACCCACAAACATTCAAAAAATTCTCCAGAGCTGTTTTATGGTTTTACTTAAAGTTCCTTTATACACATACTTATATATTCATTTATTTGTATGTGTGTATTTTAGCAGCTTTAGTTTTCACATTTGAAATGAATGAAGCCCTATTATGCCTAAGGATGCTTTACAAAATTCCCTTAAATTGATCACTATGTACTCTTGTATACCAGTTTATGAAATGTATATGCTATGGGTATGGACTACAAGTTATTTCTGTGTTACAGGTTACTAAAGACAGGCCTCTTTAGATGTTTAGATGTAGAAAAAGTAAACCCAGATGCTGCACCCCCACCCCAGATTTTCTTCACTCACACTTGTTCTGAATATGCTTGAGTTTAAAAAGTTACATTACACAGCTATTTAAATACAATGAAGCAAAGAGAAACTTCGTAACTCCAGTAACATGATCACTGATGTCTATGGGCCACTTGCCAGAAACACCAAGGCCAATAATGCACAATTTAAACTTAACAACAACTGGTTATTAGCATAGTAGATAGATATACACACGTACCTGGTGAAATCCTCCTGAAATTAGGAGTGGCACTGTAAATGCCATCCACTTGTAAAAACACTCTATTTTACAGTAAGACCAGCACGGTCCGGAGCAGGGAAGAAGTGTCACACAATTCATTATGTGTGACCAATTAGCGTAACTGGTGAACCTTTGAGGAGCAGCCATCGGTCGGTACAGAGGGAAATCTGCTCCCATTCAGAGTCAGAAGGTGCCCTGTCCTGACTGCAATACTCCCGGAGAGAAAGGGTGCTCTCCCTGCACCTCCTCCAGCTGCAGGGGGGTACCCTTCGGTGACAACTGCCTCCTGAAGCCAGCCGGCCTCTCCTTGTGCAGGGCTTTGACAAAGGAGCGGTGTGGTAAGGACTCCAACTCCAAGGTACGACTGGAGGAGGGATGCTCATGTCTTCTTGCAGAAACCTCACGACCTGACTGGGTGAGATGCTCCGCATATTGGCCAGCTTCCACCCTCTGTGAAAGCCAGACGTGGCAAAACGTTGGGAATTAGGCCAGCCTGAGTATATTGGAAAAGCCTCTTCCCAAATGAATGCCATCTTCACCGTGATGCCTGCAAACTACAGTATGTTCTTGGAAGGCCTCGGCAGCACAAGGGAAAGGTACCGTCTGCTCGCTGCGGTGGGACTGCTGCCACGCAAGCTGGAGTCATCTCCATGGTCCTTGCCTCAGTAATGAAACCCAAAGACAATGAGCCTGTTGTTTAGGCTTGCTGGGGTCTTAAAAGGAATCATTCTAAATGAAAAACAAAAGCTCAAGATGTTTCTGGCAATGTATGTATGGTGCTTTGTATTGTCTTTACAGTAATTGTCAGCGATGTGGTGCACTAGGTTTTGTAATGTGTATTCCTGTTTATCTGAATGATTGGGTTTTAATGTGCATTTGTAACGGCGGGCTTTCTGGGTACCTATACATTGGGTATTACCTTTTGCAGTACTTTCTCACAAATCCTTCATGTGTGAAGTGAGATGTAATGGGTCATTTTGTACCATGGTTGTAAAACCTTCAGGATCTTCTTTAGAAACCTTGCCCCTCAGTATCACAACCAATGCAAAAGTGATTTGGCACAAAAGCACGGTTATTATAATTTATTGGGTTTCTGTTGGAAGATCACGGATTTATGTTTTTTTTCTGAATTTTCCAATGTTTGAATCGTTCTCAATTATTTGCACAAGCATAGCAACTATTTGAAAGGTGTTTGTTTGTTTTTTTTAATAAAGGAAGATCGAGAAATAAAGTAAGGTGAGGCTTTCCTTACAAGAATGTAGAGAGATAATCTTTGCAAAGGAAAAAAACTAGCCAGAAAGAAATCTTACTTAAAATTAAAATGTTTGTTGCTATCGGACAATGAATATCTGGACTAGTCTTCTGATAAGACTTGCAAGGGCAAGTAATCAAATGGATATTAAAATGGAGCATGGTCAGTTAAGGAAAGGCATAACTGGCTATTGCTCCCACGGACAAAGTGAGCTGGACTCAATAAACCAGAAGAATCCTTCCCATTTTATCTGACAAAGTTTTAAATACAAAACTTGTGGGAATATTAAAAAAAAATTTTTCAAGTAGGGTTTTAGTTTTTCTTAGGGAATAGATAGCGTCAGGAGTGATTCGACAGAAGGGCACGGCTAGTGAGAGGAATCAAAGGCCACACTAAATGAGAAACACGTATTAGGACCTGTAGATGGACATTTGTCTGCCAAAAAACAAAGGTGGGCAGACCATAGAAGAATATTTTTAGGAATGTCCTGGTTTTGGCTGGGATAGAGTTAATTTTCTTCCTATTAGCTGGTATAGCGTTATGTTTTCGATTTAGTAGGAGAAGAATGTTGATAACACACTGATGTTTTCAGTTGTTGCTAAGTAGTGGTTATACTAAGTCAAGGCTTTTTCAGCTTCTCATGCCCAACCAGCAAGAAGGCTGGGGAGGCACAAGAAGTTGGGAGGGGACGGAGCCAGGACAGCTGACCCAAACTGGCCAAAGGGGTATTCCAGACCATGGGACATCATGCCCTGTATATAAAGTGGGGGGACTTGGCCTGGGGGGTGCAGGTCCTGCTGCTCGGGAACTAACTGGGCATTGGTCAGCAAGTGGTGAGCAATTGCATTGTGCATCACTTGTTCTGTATTTTCCGATCATTTGATTATTATTGTAATTTTATTATTGTTACTATTATTATTATTATTTTCTTCCTTTCTGTCCTATTAAACTGTTATTATCTCAAGACATGAGTTTTACTTTTTTTTCCTAATTCTCTCACCCATCCCACTGCGGGGGGGGGGGGGGGGGGGGGGGGGGGGGGGGGGGGCGGGGGGGGTTGGTTTCCTCCGGGGGGTAGA